>NW_005842059.1:2356398-2386019 GCF_000455745.1 Alligator sinensis
CGGGCGGCCACGGCCATGCAGTTCTTCACCAAGGGCTACCAGGAGACCATCGCAGGTAGGAGCTCGCCTCCACCGCCCGGGCGCTTTCCCCAGCCCTGCCCCGCAGACCGGACCCGGCACGGGTGCCCGGCACCGAGCCCTGCCCTGCTGGGACCCAGCCAGCTGGAGAGAGCGGGGACTTTCCCAGGGAAAGCCACATTTCCTGCCAGCTCATGGTCTAGGATGCTCGGGTGGTTGCGTGGTTCCTTCCTCGTGCTAGGGAGGAGACGGCAGAGGCCCTTGGGGCGAGGGGGGCACCTGCCTTGGTGTTCCCGTGTCCTAACCATGCCCCAGGTGCGGGGGGGGCTCCCGCTCTGGGAAGGAAAACCAGTCCCTCTCGGCTCCCTCCTCTGCTGGCTTCGTGCGCCGGGGGGGTCTCGCCGACTCCCGGCCTCGAGGGGGCGAGGAAACAGAAGTGCGAGAGCCACGAGGGCTGGCTTTCCCGGGGACAGAAACTGAGACGGCCTCAGCTCTGCTCTGGGGACTGTCGTGTCGCCAGCCGCACGCAGCTACTGCTGGGCCTGGCGAGGAGGTCACTGGGAAGCGGCGGGCTCTCTGCTTTCTCCCCCTGCCCCGAAGTCATGAACTTGTCAAACTCTCCGCAGGTAGATTTCCAAAATGCTGCTTTTAAATCAGACGCGCGCTGGCCGGGCAGAGGAGAAAGGGAGCTCTGGCATCTTCCTCTCCCGCCTGATGCAAGACTGGCAACTCCCCGGAGTTGTGACTTCTTCTTTCCCTGAGGTTTGCCCAGCATTTAGTCCTGGGCCAGGAGCTGGCTGGGCTTCCCCTGGACTGCGATTGCTCATACGGATGAACTTGAAATGAAAACTTTCAATGAGTGAATTGTGCGTGCGTGTCGGGCAGGTTTCTCGAGGAGCGTTTCGGGGAGAGGGAGAAGCCCCCCTGGCCCCAGGCTCGGTGGGGCCTCTGCTCCTGCTCCCAGCCTTGTCGGGCAGCAGCGTATGGAAAGCAGAAAGCCTGCGGTCCGCGTGATGCAACCCAGGACCGTATGGCAGCAGCGATACTGTCATTGTCGTCAGCCGGGCTGTTGCTGAATGAAAAAGTTGAGTCACGGAGGTAGCAGGAAGGAAGGAGGGGAGGGAGAGGCCAGCTGGGGAAAAGACAGAAGAGCGAGACTGGCTGCCAGTGCCTTCCCTTCCTCCTCCCCGCTGCAACTCCTCTTCTGCCAGAAGTGCAGGGGTCATGGGTGGGCTGCACCTTGCACTTACTGAGTTCAGTAATAGCAGCCTCTCTCCAACTTGCACCTGGCGTTATGGGGCTGCCCGTCTCCTTAGGGTATTTATTGCCCATAGTGGAGCCACTTCCCCCACCCCTGACTCTCACTGGGCAGTTGAGTCCTTTAGCTTGCAGGTATCCACCACACTCCTAGCCCAGGTTACCTAGATACGCTTGTCCACCCTTCCCCCGTGGAAATTCAGCACTTGTGCTGGACAAACACTACCGAGTCATCTGTCCGTGCCCAATGCTAATGTGTCTTGTTTTAGTGTAGAATGAAACCGCTGCAGACTGGTTAATGCAAGCAGTTACATCTTGAAGGTCTGCAAATGGGAAGTGTTCCAGCCATTACAAAAAAATTAAATTAAAAAGCAAGATGGGAGTGCTGTTTCCCAAATGAAAGCCAGCCGCGTGCTTGTCTTGGCGGCGTATGGACTTGGGAAGCAGCTGGCTGCAGATCTAGGGACGGCCCAGAAGCTCGAGGTGTGACAAGCAGCAGCACGAATGAGAAACCTGCAGGCCAGTCGGTCTGGTCCGCAGCCTGCTTTCGTCCTCCGGCTCTGGCTCCGGCTCCAAACTAACTCCTAACTTTGCTTTTTGCCAGCCTGGCTGTTGCCTGTTTGCTGTCACCTGGACAAAAGCCCTCCACTGCCTTCTCCAGCTCAGGTTATCGCAGCACGCTTGCTATCTCACTTCCCCATAGTGACTAATAGCTAGTGCTTTTATGGGCAGCAGCCGTGTGACCAATGCAGTTCCTAGGTTATTCAGGAGCTTTTCGTCCCTCCTGTCCCATGCACCCTGGACTCTATCGGGCTCTGCCTGTAGGACTGCAGTGTGCCTTGCCAGACAGCAAAGGCTGAAGAGTTCCCTCTTAACAGTGTACGGGATGGCATTGTTGGAGGATGCATGACAAGAGGGAGAGTAAAATGCTGCTTGTTCCTAGGTCTTCAACCAAAGCATTTACTCGGGTGTCAACATTTCCTGCCTAGCCAAGCCCTGTCCCTGCAGAGGACAGTCATGGTGGGTGACGTGCAGCTCCGGAGGGCAGCGGGAGAGCCCTTTGTGGTAGTGTGCAGCTGCTCCTTGGGTGTGCTGGTTGCTCCATGGGGAAGAGGTGGCAGGACTGGGTGGTAATGCTCAGGCTTTTCCAGGGAAAACCTGCTTTGTACGGGATCCAGGCTCCAGGAGCGCTGTCCTTCCTTATGCGTTTCCTTTTGGACTGGTGAGATGAGATAGGTGTGCGACAGAAATGTGCTTGTTCCCACCTCGCCCATCTTCAAGGAGACTGAATCCCTTTGCACTGCCCCGGCCTCCCCTGTTGTACTCCCCCTTCCCTCTTAAAGGAACAGCCCCTCTTCCCCTCCCGTTGGAGGCAATCTTTCCTCTCCAGTTTCCATCACGGAAATGTAGGCAGAGTTAGCAGCAGAGCCCTCTGGCTGTCCAGCAAAATGCCCTTGTACTCGGCTTCTAAAAAGCATGTGCTTACACTTGCAGAAAGGAGGCTTTTATATAGCACCTGTCACTGTGTCTCAGTGCTGCAAGGACCGTGCCTGCGGTGCGTCCATCTGCAGTGCCCAGCGCAGCGAGGCCCTTGGCTTGCCTGGGGTCTGCAAGCACTAGTGCAAAGTGTGTAAATGCTGGTACTGAGCCGCTGTGTTCTTGGAGGTTCGCAGAGCCAGCCTGAGAGAGGAGTTTGCACGACGGAGTGATCCCCGTATGTAGTGTGATTGCGGGACTCCAAAAATCACCCCTGTGAGACTGAACAATTGGAGGCAGCTTTTTATTTCTAGCGGTGTTTTCTTTGCCCCGGAGAAACCAGCAGAGAGTCTTTAGCTGTCAAGTTGAATTAAGAATAGAAGAAATGGGGCAGAAGCACGCTGGATGGGAAACCTGCACGTATTTAAAATGCTCAGCTTAATTTTCCAAATGGGAAGGTAGGGACTGTATGATCCTTCACACACACGATTGCCTGGAGCGCTGTCCCTTGCTGCTTACATTTGTGAGTTATCCTCTTCTTGCTCTTGTCTTTCAGCCTTTGTGTCTGCCCCGGAGGCTTCTTGTGACAGTCTGAGCACCCAAGCTTTGCAATGCAGTAAAGCAGGGATGCTGTGGGCTGCTGAGCCGGGCTAGACCGTTGGTGTTAATCGGAGCCATGATGCCATACGCATCCCTCGGTGAACGGGGACCAGCGGACTCCAGCTCAAAAGAAGCTTTTGTAGGGAAGACGCAATGCATAGAGTGGGAGAAAATAGCGCTTTCTGTGCTGAGCCACTTGTGGCTTGGGTGCTGCAGCCAGAATATTAGGGAAGGATTTGGGGGTGGAGAAGGGTCTGCCCTGCAGCGCCCTTTCATCTCATCCTGCAGCCCCAGGAAGGAGAGAGCAAGGGTGCAGCACACAACTGGCTGCATAAGCTCTGGGTGTGATTAGCATTTTCCAGCTCACTTAATGCATGTGTCTTGTATAGGGTCAGCCACGAGTGCTATTTTTTTTTTTTAAGTTCCTTTGCAAAAGTTTTTTTTTTTTTTTTTTTTTTTAAATCTGCTTATTTAAGACCCCAAAGATCTTGTGTGGGGCTTTTTTTTTTTTTTTTTCTAATTAGGGAACCTCTTTCCTTTGAAAGAGAAAAAACCTTGACACTTGTAGGTCCTGAGTGAGCCAAAATTGTCAGGGGGTGGGGGAGATTTCTTGGGCTTCAATTGAAAGCTTCTTACTAAAGAGAGCTTAGTGTTATGGGGAGGGAGGGTTTTTTGGCTAGCTAGTTTTGTTTGGTTTTTTAGTAAGCCCCTCTGAGCCTTTTTATCTTGGGGATGGGAGGGAACAGCAAATGAATATAATATTTAGCTACTCAACGCAAACTTCAGCTGAGTAAATTTCTCTTGCCCCCAAGTCATCGTATGTCACTTCTTTGGTTCCTGATACGGTACTATTTTTCTTGGTTATTCTGGAAGAGAAGCATTTGTGGAAAGGGGGGAATGAGACTAAATACAAAATCTACTCAATTTTGAGCTACCCGTATGTAATTAAAGCAGCAAAATAAGTTTAAAGTCAATTTTCACCTACCCTATTGGGTCATTTTCACTGCCACTGGATGTCTCCCACGGCTGCTTTGGCCTTGCTTAAATAGTCATGTTCCTGACTCATCTTCAGTACGTGTCGCAGAGCACAGATAACAGATTTGAATGTAAAACTGAATGTCTGTGTAGCTGGATATCACCTCTGAAAAGCCAGAACAATGTCAGGATCGAACTTTGATGCTAGGTCACATATCCTTTTTTCAGGTTAAAACATCTGGGTTTGGTCAATACCCTACTTTGGCTTTTTTAAGCCAATTTTTTTCAGGACAACTGATCTGTACTACTATAGAAACAAACTTTTTATCATGTCCTTTGCCCCAGTGACTTAATCAGTCTAAACAACCAGTATAAAATTATCAGCAATTAGAGCTTCCTATTTGGCTCTGCAGGTGGAGGAAGGCTGATCTGTAAGGGGAGTCTTCCTGACGTTTCCTGTATCAATAGGGGTGGCCAGAAGACTTCCACTCCTTAAACTTAAATAGCAAGGAAGCCGAATCATCTCATCAGAGTAAGGCTCTAATGAGCCATGAGATTAGCTGTGGGAATAAATTAGACTGGAAACTTGTCAACTGGACGTTCTGCAACCGAAAATCAAGCTGGACAGCTAGTCAATGCTGGCTGTCTTTTTAATTTAGTTTTGTACTCTTGGTTCGGTCGCTCTAAAGTTCAGCCTTGTTTTGTAAGGAGGGGTGTAATCCCTCGTTTAATAATACTCAGCAGCTTTATTGAAGGCTGCTGTCTGCAAAGCTATTAAAATAAACATTGCAGAATAGAATATGTGTACCAAGACCGGATCCGTGAGCAGCAGTGAGTGGCAATGCTGTACATCAGGCAAGTCCTAAAGGCCGACTAGACCCAAGGTCCTGGAAATGAATGGGGCTAATCTAAATTTACAAGGGGACCTTCAGCACCGCGAGAAGAGGAGCAGTAATAGTTGGTCCTGGTTCTGAAAGACCACAGGAGACACCAGACACTAGCCCTAATGAACATTAGGCCTTTGCAGAAGGAAAATAACTTTGGTTTTCATTATGTTAAAGTGGTGCGAGTAAAACAGTGTGTCCATTCGGAGCTGCAGTGGCTGTACAAGCAGAGCTAGTGATGCAAGGCAAAAAGCCCATTTTTCAGCAAAACAGCCCTAAAGCACGGCTGCACACTGAACTGCCTCTTCTGCCAACGGCAGCGCATGGATTGACGCTTTGTTAAATGCAGGACCTTTTACCATGGGGCCAGCAGTTATGCACATTTAATACAGAAACACTATATGCAGGTGGAAAACTGATTTTCTTGTTCAGATCCTGGCTTTCTGAACCTGCCTTGATTCAAACGGTTAGTCCTGTGATTTTTGTATCCAGTCATTAAATGATCTTTTTTTTTTTTTCTTTTTTTTTTTTTGTACATCTCCTTAAGGCAAAATTTGTTATCATCTGGTAACTTCCAGCACTAAGAATGAGACCTGTCATGTGCATCTTATAATGCTTTTTGCTTGTATGGCAAATATAGAATAAATACAACCTTACTGTTAAATCCTCGTTTTCTTCTGGCTCAGTGGAGTTGGTATTTTAGCAGATGATAATGGTGGGGCAGACTCTCAAGTCTCTCAAGCTTAGTCAGTTTGCCGAGGACGGTGCTGGCTAAAACACCAGCATGTGAAAACAGACCGTCGACAGCTTGAGCAAACAGACTGTTTGATCGGCAAACCTGCCTGTTTCTGAGAGATGGCAGGTGACTCCGTTCTCCGCTGTTGTTGGAGACGTGATACCGAGGTTGCTAGCTCTCTTGCAGCCCATTTGGACAAAACACAGCCTGCTCCTCGTTAAACTTCAACCTTGCTTGCATTGCTAGCTTCCTATGGCTATATCAGGGGGGGTTTCCTAAAAATTGGGAAAGGAACAGGAACAAAATCTTGATTCACTTTCCCTGGGGTGTCTGTCCTTTGAAATGGAGTATTTAAGATTTTGGATCTTGCAGTGTGTCCAAAGAAGCATGTTTCCAACTATTTGAGTTGGTCAAATAAAAGACATCCGATTTACCCAAAGACCCGTGTCTTCCAACCCAAATGCACTCATTTATGCTTGTTTCAGGTTTTAGCTAGAAGTTTTAAATCTTGTTTGAGGATCCTGCTCGTTAAAGCCTTTTGCATGGCCTTTCTTAATCCATTGTTTCAGCTTCCCCACTCCCTGCCTGTACGTCGGCTTTTAGAATAAACTTTCAACGTGTCCCCTAATATTATGGCAATGTTATGAAATCTTGATACAATTTTAATGAGTTGCTACATCATCCAGCTTTGGCTTCATATTAATAAAGGTATCGACGGAAGACCACTTTAAGAACTTAATCTTTGTTTCATCAGAGAATCTGTAATAACTGTGATCTTCCATGTGAATAGACTCAAATCTCTCCCGGCAGAACAGAGAGCACTTTTGGAAGTCAAATAAATAGATACAAACAGCACACAAAATTAGCAATATTGCCTTTCCTCTCCCTTTGCTTTCTAATAAATCAAGTACGTACTCAGCTAAAGTTCAGGCTCGGTTTCTGGAATTAGCAGTGGAGCCTTTTTTAAGCAATTAAATCCATCTGGGATGAATGCAGTCTTTCAGTTGCTCCAAGAGATTAAAATGACTGACCTTTATCACACTTCAGAAGACCTTTTTGGCATGAGGATTGTTATAAATCTGACCCAGCTGGTATGTTTTTAGAGGGTTCATTACACACAATTTCTTTTGTATTCTTTCTGTTAATTTAAACACAATTCTCTTTATCTCCAATTTTAATTCTGGAGCCTTTCTTTATTAAAAAGGTCCCAAACTAATGGTGCGTCTCTCGCGAACCTGACATAATCCAAAATCCATTCCTTTGTTCACAACTTTTCAGTTCTACCAGATAAATCATATGCATGGCAGTGAATAATTCTTCATTCTGATATCTTGTATTTTTTTTCGTATTTAAGAACCACTCTTCCCACTAACTTGTTTGCAAAGAAAACTTTGCTTAATTGCAGTTACAGAGTAGTAATAGCTGGATATATTGAAAACTTTGCTCTCTGCCTCTTAACCAGAAGCAATTCAAGGTCCCATAAACCTTGTAAAATTACAGTAATTTTGATTTACAGCTCTGTTCTTTCTACCCACACCCAGCATTTGAATCGTGGGCAGAAGTTGCCACAAGCTAACAAAAATAAATAAATCTTAGAATAATTGAAAACCAGGACTGGAAGGGATCCCTAGAGGTTATCTAGCCCAACCCCCCTGCAAGATCATCCCTATCCAAACCATCCCATGCAAACCCTACTACTAAAATGACTGAGTGTCCATCCCGTGCAAACCCTCTTACTAAAATTACTCGAGTGTCCATGCATTATCTGGGATGGACCCAGATGCACCGAGACTCCTAGATCATAGTCTTGCAGAGCTGCCATCCGGCCGGTTGTCACCCATGTTGCACTTGTGCATTTGATTATCCTTCCGGAGGCATCGCACTGTGCGAAAGTCACATCCCTTGCACAGCTACAAGGCATAACCCCCTGGCCTGCCACAGGTAAAGTAGTAGGACAACAGCAGTCAGAGCCGTGTTGCTGCAAGAGTAGTTGTCAACGCTAACTGCACGCCAGGCCTTCAGTGTACCCCACTTCCAACCAAGAGGGGCCAGCTTCTTTGCTTTTGGGGGGGATGAATGCAATTTGCTCTTTGCAGATATTCAAATCCTTGGTCTCTCACGTTGCCTATGATGTTAATTAGGTGCGGACAGTATTCTCAGTCTGGTTCCTACCACTGGACATCGTGGGGGACGGACAGATGAACCGTTAGGCTGTTTTATAGGGACATGTTATGGGGTAGGATGTACTGTAGTTCCCGCGGATCTAGCTCAGCTCTCCACTCCTGTCCCTCGGGAAGGGGTTGAGTTGCCACGTATTATAGTGCCCCTTACTGTGTGACAGGAGTGGACAGATGAAACGATGGCTTTGCTGAGGTGTGCTCCCCAGCAGTGAGTCCCCACCCATGCATTTAAAAGCCATATAGTTGTTAATCTGCCCGGACCCCTGTCTGGAGGGGGAGATTCATCTTCCTGCTCGTCTTTAAAATGAGGATGCTCGTGAGAGCTTGCCCTTCTCTGGACCCGTGTCTAGACTCTAGAATAGACCAAACTTCCAGGGGACTCATGAAAGCAAATGAAACTTTGTTCTTCAAGTGTGTATAAGGGGGTGGGGGAGAACGGGTTGAAAAGAAAAAGACCTTCCCCAACTATTGGTTGCTTTGTCAGAGAAAGCAAACGATAAATTTCTCACACCTCCACTGTGGATGCGCTGTCGCAGGAAACGAATATGTCAAGTGTCTCAAGCATCATAGATCTAATGGGATGTTTTAAGAGGCCATTCTGTATAGTGGCCTCATCTTTCATTCTCCTGACCTAACCAGCCAGCTGTCTGGGCAGACGCTGCATCTCCTCTGCTTGCTAGAGGTGCTTTTGCTTTCCCATGCTACATTAAAGCCATGCAAATAGTTTCTATAGCAACAGGTCCTTTTTCCCCGTGACGCAAAATCCCGAAAAGGTCTCTCTTGTTCCTTGTTCTCATCTGATTCTGACTTTTGCTTTCATCCCCTGTCATTTTGTAGATAAAGGTATTATTTAAATTCTGCCCGTAGTGTTCCAGGAGCTGTTTCTCAATGAATGCGGCTGCTTTAGTTTTATGACATACTAAAGTCTCCATGGCACTCGCTTGGCTCTGGGTCAGAGACAACTACCGCCGGATACTCTGACAATCGCACGCCTAGCTCTACCTCTTATGTCTGCTGCCTGCTGGCCCCCAAAGCATTCATGTTCGAACTGAATTGGAGCCTTTTAATATCACGATGGGTCTGGAAAGGTTTTGCATTCAACTTCCTTAGCTGTTCTCCAGTTTACTGACTTAGGAGGGGACGGTTTTCCGCTATCCAAGTGCTGCTGCAGGAGCATCCCCTACGTGGCCCGGGTGCAGCTGTGGCCTTGTCACATCTGGAAAGTGGGACAATTAGAGCAGCGGGTCACAGGAGGGTCCAGCAACCCCTTTTCCGTCTCTTTGCTATAGTCGTCTTAGCGTCCGTGGATTCCTTTTCTGTACCAAATAGTGGAGGAAAGGAGGGCAGGGTGCTCCTACTAACAAGGGACCTCCTGAAAGCAATAGAGCAGGAGGTGCTGCGGGAGAAGGGGGGAAGCAGGTGGGGGTTTGCAAAGGAAAACCTCTGCATCTTCACAAAAATGAGACGACTTAATCTCCGTGTCTGCCAGATGCACCAGCTCTCATACCACAGGTCTGGGTGACACTAAGGCCACGCGCTCCTTTGCCACGGGGAGCTGTGGTGTGGCCACAAGACTGTCCAGCTAACCTGCTTCCCTTTCAGGTGCGTGTCTGGTGTCTTGCTTGAGAAGAAAGCCACTTGCTAGTTTTGAGGTCATTCTTCTGGCTCTGTCTCCCAGGCTCTTAAAGGTGTTTTTTCTTTTTTTCCCCAATTACCAGTTTTGCTAGTCTGCTAATTCTTCTACCCCTTCACCCTCCATGAAGCCGCCAGGCCGGACCTGCAGTTGGCTAGTCTCAAGCTAGAAAATTCAGGTGACTCAAACTGCTGGGACTGGCTCTAAAGATGAAGCAGAGCGGTGAGCGAGATGCTGACGGCTTGGAAAAGGCAAAGGGTCTCGTGGTTTGTCTTCCCTTCCTTTTCCTCTGGGAAGTCTGCCAGGTCGGCTTTATTCTTTTGGTCAAAGGGGAAAAAAGAGGTGCCTATGGTACCGTGGCAGTGTGGTGGGAGCCCTGCGTCCTGGTCCCAGCCCCGTGGCTGGCTGGTGGGACCCCCGCTACGCTGCTTCCCCTCCCGGCTCTTCTCTTTTCCCACTTGCCCGCCGTCTTGTCTCCTCTGCCTAAGCTCTGTGGAGCAGGGGTGGTCCGTACAGTGCCTAGCACCGGACATCAGTCCCGAAAAGGTCTCTCCCGACAAAGTTCGGGATTGTTGAGTGAGCCGTTGTCACTCAAATAGCTCCCCTCCAAAAAGCTGTATCCTTCCGCCTAAATCATTAAGCAGGGTCCCTGTTGGCTTGCAGTTGTCCTTCGTGGAAGCTCCCAGTTTGTAAAGAGACCCCGTTACCAGCTGACCTTGACCTTCCTCACACCGTCTGAATAGGCGCAACCCCTTTCAGACCAAGCCTCTGGAGACATGAGCGATTGCTTACTGTGTTTATGGCCAGAGGTGGGAGAAGGAGGTGGTTTTCCTTGGACGTGGTGCAGCGACCGGCAGCGCTGGCTTGGAGAGGAGCACGACAAGGATGAGCAGGAAGGGAGGGAAGGAGCTTGGCCCACGGGCAAGGAGCTTACTGGAAATGGAGGGCATAAGGGGAAAGGCATGAAGGCTTTGATGGGTTAGGACAAAGCGGGGACCCTTGAACCCTGCTGGGATTCATAGGTGTTCGGTGAGCTGGTCCTGAAATTTGTCCTGTTGGAGTACGAGGCCCCATCGGGACCCTGCGAGTCCTGGTGACGAGGACTGTCCCAGCTGGCTGCCCGGCAGGGGCAGAGCTATTTGGCACTTGAAAAGGTGAGGAGTGTGAACTCGAGGCAGAAAGGAATGGAGTGAGGAAGGAGACAGGCAGCTGTTTGATCTGTTTGCACGGCAGAGAGGGAGTGCCGATGGCTTACGCCGCTCTGGGCTATCCTGTCTTCTGTCCCCTCTGCTCCCTTGTGCTGGCTGGGCTCCTCGGGGTGGTCTCTGTCCTGGGGAGTGCTCCGTGCTGGGACTTTGGGTCCCTGGATGTTGCAGGTCTCGGGAATGCATTGGCTCTGCTGGCACATGGCAGGGGAACGTGCTCCCAGCTGCATGGAGCTCGGCGGATGCCTTTCCGCATAGGACCACGTGCACGGGCAGCCTCCTCTGGACTGCGGCTGCTCGAATTTGCTCTCGGCACATTTTTCCTCCCTGCCCTGGTGGCACATAGTTGGTCGCTGCTGCTGTTCTTGCCTCTGATGGGGACCCATCAGCCCTGAGGAGTGTGTGCCTCTCCCACTCCCCCCGTCCCACTATTCCTCCCCATCTCTTGGACTGACTCCTGCAACGGGCACAGCTCTCTGAAGAAGCCACCTCATCTTTTCAGGGCCCACCCATCATTCCCGGTCCACTTAGCAGCCCAGACGACGCTCCGAGGTTGCGTCTTGCTGAGGTCGCCAGGCCTTCGTGGTAACGAACGCTCATCAAAGGCAGAATGTCGCAGATGCTGGTTTCCACGGTTACCTGCATCCTGCTGATAGCACGCAGGAAATTAAAACACTCTGCGACGGCGATACGCTGTCGGCACCAGATGGCAGCCATTAGGTAGACGTGCGTGTTGGAGGGAAGGTGTATAACATTATGCGGCGGGCACAACTGTTGAACTGGTATATTAACCACTGAGTCACTCGAGGACCAGAGTGAACCTTTTTAACGAAGTTACCGCCGGTGCACGGCACCCTTTGTTCTTGTTCGCCCTGCTCTTTTAATGGTACTCGGGAGCTGTCTAGTAGTTCCTTCAGGCTGCACAAAATACCCGGTATGAACCTACGAGCAGCCTCTTTTCATTAGCTGTTCCTTTTAGGCTGGTTGGATGCCCCATTGAATTGCTAGCATAGCCGTTGCAGGCTTGAGGTTACAGAGACAGAGCAGACAGCAACTTGGGCTGATCTCTGCTTCCCTTTCTGAATAGCAGGCTGGGTCTCTTACCTCGGGGCATTGGTTAACATCCTTCTGACATCTCTCAATATAGTCTGGCCTCTTGGGATCCTCCGTGATGCATGATGTAGGACTGACCTCAGTCGGACGTAGGCTGAGGAGCTGGGTACCGTCCTTCGGGAACAGCACGAAGGCTGCAGGCATTGCACTCGGGCAGCGCCCGTTTGCTACAGGAGGAGCTGACTAGTCTCCTTCCCTCTGCTTTCCTCGCTGTCATCCTTTTTTTAAAGTAGCTCTGTTTGGAGTAAAGGTAAAACAGGCTGTATCTCCATTAGCTGATGGACTCTGTCCCGTGCTTTGAGGGAGCTTGAAGAGGCAAGCGCTGGAGATGGATGGTGTTGCATCAAGCCAGAAACTAGTTTGAGAGGCTCTATGCCATCATTAGCCACAAAGTGAATCATGGGGAAGGGGAATGATCTTGTCAGGTTGCTACCATGTGCCTAAATCACTCTTGCCTGGGTGTGTTTATCCCATGCTAGGCACTAGTTTTTAAGTACAGGGTGGACCTTTGTACTGGCTTGCTTCTGGCCTGAACCCTAGCCCAGCTGGACTTTGCCATGCAGGACATGGAAGAGCAAATACAACGTGAAGATCCTTTATAACCAGGCCTTCTTTTTCAGCAGTAGCCTTGTAATAACGAGTCTTTAATTCCTGAGTTGCTTCATTAGCTGTCTACTTTTCCCATTCTGAAACACTTGGGGAGCCACGCTTGTTTTCCTGTGAACAAATTTGTTTTAATGTCAGTTATGTGATACAAGCAGCTTGAATGGTGCAGGCGGTCTGACAGCCATGGACCTTGCCCAAAGCACGCAGTCTCCAAAACAGATGTCTATGTCGTCTATAGATTGCCAAGAGTTTCAATAGGTCACATGGGCCTAGAAAATTATTTAAAAAACAAGGTTACTGGAGATCATTGATGGGTGATATGCATCTGTCTATGGATAGGGACAGAAATGACATGTAAACCAGTATAAGTGATCAGAAACTGGTCTAAACCTGGGGTCATCTAGACCCAGCACGTTTTCCTGCCTCTGCAGGGGGTCGGACTCGATGATCTATTGAGGTCCCTTCCGACCCTAACATCGATGAATCTATGAAACAGAACAGAAGTTCAGTGCACATAGACTGGTTTCAAAATGGCTGAACTCAGTTTAAGATAGACCTGGATGGATGTAGCATCGGATTTAACCAGTTTAGGTTAGACCAGTCTGTCGAACTTCTGTCTCCGATCTGCTCAAGGTTCAAGTTAACCTCACAGTCCTGTGGCATCCCAGCATGCTGTGTAGCTCCCCACTAACCCCCACCTCCCAGGTTGGGCAGGCTAGCCTCTGCTCCTCTATGCCTCTGGGTGGAGCAGGGTTTGGGGGGAGCCTTGGCCGGGCCAGGGGATACTCCCGGAGGCATGGGGCTCCTCAACATGGGCAGACGCCCCACTCAGGGGAGCCGGCACTATGACAGGGGCTCCTCCCCTCCCTACATCAAGACAGCAGGGGGTTGGAGGCATGTTCCCGGCAGCCAATCAGGGGTGGCCCCTGCTCAGCAATGGCTGGCCAACTGGGAGGCATGCTTGAGCAGCGCTCCCCACTTTCTGGCCTGGGCCAGTGCAGGAATTTGCCTGCCTTTTGTGACTGAAGAGCAAATGTGAGTTCTGGTCATTATCGGTCCAATCTACACAGTTTAGACAAACCTGCAAAGACTGGATCAATTCCATTTTGGTCTTTTTGACTGTCTGTACCTAGCAGGGCTGTGCGAAATGGCACTGTTCTGTTTTGACTTGAGTTTCGACGGTTCAACGGAACAGTGTTTTGTCTGAAATTTCATTTTGAGTCGAAACCGCTGTTCTGTTCTGTTCCGTCAAAACAGAAGGGCTGTTTCGAGGCTGTTTCAAGTTTCGCTGGGGATGGGGAGACAGGCCAGCTGGACTGACTTCCCATCCCCAGCACTAGATTGCCCAGTTGGGCTGCTTCCCCGACCCCCGCACTAGATAGGGCCGGGGGCGGGAGCCAGCCCAGCTGGGTTGCCAGCCAGCCCAGCTGGGTTGCCTCCCGCCCCTGGTGCAATCTAGCATGGGGGTTGGTGAAGCAGCCTAGCTGGGTTGCCCCCGCCACAGCGCAATCTAGCATGGGGGTCGGCGAAGCAGCCTAGCTGGGTTGCCTCCCACCCCAGCACAATCTAGCACAGGTATTGAGGAAGCAGCCCAGCTGGGCTGACGCCCCCCCCCCTACCGGATCTTGCACTGGGGATGGGAAGTCAGCCCAGCTGGACTGACTTCCCATCCCCAGCCTGTGGTCGAAACGTTTCGACTTTTGAAACATTTCAACCAACCTCGTTTTGTTTTGAGGCTATTTCAAGGGCTTTTGTTTTGTTTCGATTTTGCTGTTTCAAACTCAAAATTGGTCGAAACAGTGTCGAAATGAAACAGCCAGTGAAATTTCGCACAGCCCTAGTACCTAGCTTTTAAAGATGCCTCCAATCCCCTAAAATACACATAGATGTTCAATTGTGTATTTGATAGGGTGGATTCTTTACTAAATCAAGTGGAAAGAAAACCGGCATTTCCTGCGTATTGCACATTCTGCGCGTGTACGTTTCTCATGCAAATATTTTAATTTCAGATGTTCTGAATGATGCCATCTTCGATGAAGATCACGATGAGATGGTAATTGTGAAGGACATAGACATGTTTTCACTGTGTGAACATCACCTGGTTCCGTTTGTTGGAAAGGTAATTCTTTGGAAAACAAACCCTGCAATATGCACTGAAACAAATCTTTCAAGTGTGCTTCCTGGCTGCCCTTCTTAAAGCCATAACTATCTGCAGCTAACAGCTGTGATGTAGATATTCAGAATACAAATTATGAAAACCTCCTTAATGCAAGCTGTGTGTGGATTTAAGCCCTTAAAATATAATGCTCAACCTTTATCAGTCTGATTAACCTAATAGTTTCTGACGTTTTAGATCAAAGCTCTTCTTCATGAAGCAGTTCCAAGCCTTTAGGGCAGACATCTTGATATTATACCAGGTCAGCCTGGACAGGAGCTTTGCTTTTGCCTGAACAATTGAAAAGCCAGGCAGTGCATATTCATCTCCAAATCCCACAAATTGTACAAGCATCTGATTAATGTCACTGTCTTAAATGGGCAAGTACAATGGCAGCAGAATTGCAGGTCCAAAGACATCCAGAAGTGACTGATGGTTGTATGTGGAAGCTGAGCTGCTCAAAAAGCCTGACTTCCAGATGATACCCTTTGAAAAGACCCCTTTGACCCTTCTTTTAAGGGTTTTCAATTTGCTAATATTTATTTTGAGGCCCTCAGAATAATCAGTTATTAATCATGTGATCTGCCACTTTTTGCTCCCCTAGCAGCACTGAAAGATGAACCACTCCCTAATTCATAGGTTGTTAGGGGCTGGAAGGGACCTTGCAGATCTTTGGGTCCAGTCCCCCTGCACTAGGCAGGAAAAGACAACTGGTCAAGTGACCCCAGTGTGGTAACTGTCTAGTCTCCTTTTGAAGATAAAGATTTCACTGTTGCATATGATTAGAAATAATAAAATATTACTATGCGATGCCTCTTTGCACTGCACATGTGGGCTGTAGAAAATGCAGGTGTTCCCGTGTCCTTTAAAATTCTCTCCATGCCCACTTGTGTTCCCACGTGCTGTATTTTCGTGCATACAACGTGCCCTGGGATGTAATATGCACCTTGGTTTTGGGAAGGCAAAATGAAAAGAATACGATTTTTCTAGCATTACAGCTGCATAGAGCAAGGACAAGAGCCAAAAGGCCTGCAAGGCTGTGAAATAGGAGGAGATAGCAGATAGCAGAATTGCCAGAAGGAAGGTTAGTTTGAACACCAAGACTATTAAAAAGGCCAGACGACACCTGTGGAGCAAAGTAAAAGAGCCATTAAGTCAATGGACTCCCTTGGCTGCTTGAACAGCAATGCTGCTGCTGCTCCTGGGCGTTTGGTTTTGGAGCAGAAATCAAAATGGGGTGTTCTGATTCTGGGCAGAAAAATCAGCTTCCCTGCTTAAGGCACACAGCTTCATTTTGGGGGCCTGACTTTGGGGTACAGGTGCAAAAAATACGGTCCATTTTCTTAAAAGTCAGTCACTTGAAGAGAAGCCAGTGATGCATACATCTGGTTGAAGGTCATCACCTCTTGTTTCCCTCCCTGCCCTTTTGCTAATATTTATCCATGGAAAGTAAAGCTACTCTTTGCCTTCTGGCTTTTTAATGGCCTGTTGTATAGTTATTGTACAGCGTGTGTCTTCTTCTTTCTTATTACTTCTGTGGCGTTCTTTTTTATGTTTTGCAGCTTGAGCCTGTGTGGTTTGGAGAAATCTCTTTGCAAACACTGACTCGGTCCTACCACTAAAACAGGCAACTGACAGCCTTGGTTTGCCTTGAAGTATCGTTGGGCGAGCCATTCTCCTGTTGGGTACATCAAGCATGCTACCAATGCTCGCCAGCAAATGGTGGATTTGCTGTGCTGTTTAAAAACTCACGGCCAACCTGTTTTCCACGGGCAGCAAAACCTCATTGCTTTATCTCCAAGTAGCTGTGCTTCTGACTTGCTCTGAAATGTTTCGTGTCTTCCAGGTGTCAGCTGGTTGATTACCCAACAGAAAAGTGATAGAAGTGAACAATGTAGCCAGGTAATTAGGGGCAATTGTGGTCTCATTAGCCACAGGTGCAGCACAACAGGCTTCCAGAATATCAGTTCTCTCGGCAATATGAGAGAGTGCCCCATACTGACCCCTTCCTACTGTTGTAATTTGGCCCATATATCAAATCGGTGGTACAAGGACACCAAATGGTGGTTTGCAGTCTGCTAGAACGGTAAACCCATGTCAGCTCATTGGCACTTTTTGCCAACCTCTGAAAATTGTCACCGTTTTTGGGACAGTCTTTATTGGAAACAGAGAATACTCTAGTTACATATTAAACTGGAACAATGTTCAGATATGCGCTATCTGAACAGGACAGATATGGGCTTCATCTCATCTTCTGTAACATCGGTGTTGCAGGCCTTGGCCTTTTAAATGCGTTTCAGTTTGTCGGTTTATTGCCAGATGAATTTTCCAACTAAAATAAAAGGACAGGCTCTGTATTTTAAATGTTTTGTAGGCATTAAAAGGAGGCTGCATTTATCTTAGCTGAACTTTGCTGTACTGAGTGATAAATGCTTCCCTAAAAATGTCTATATCTCACCTCAGTGTTAAGGTCTGTGTGTAGGTTATAGCCTTCCTGAGAATAGATAAATGAGCCTAATAACCTCCGACACGTAAGAGTGGTGATCTCTTCCAGTAAACGTAGCCGCTGTACACACGAGCACTGAACTCGCCAGGCACCGTCAGTCTCTGCTTGCTGCTCTCTCATCTTTTAGACTTGCATGGTAGCACTTCCTTTCCACATGCTGGGACTTCTGGATGTTAAACCCACTCCTGTTTCAAAGTTTGACATGAAGGAAATGCACATCTTGTACACTATGCATGCATTTCACGGGTGTCCTCAATAGTGTGTTGACCCTGCTAATGGCTGACTCTGCTTTTTCCAGGTACATATTGGTTATCTTCCCAACAAACAAGTCCTTGGTCTCAGCAAGCTTGCTAGGTAAGTGCTAATCTAATGAAAACAATGACAAATTGGATTCTGGGCTGTGCTAATCTCTCTAATCTGCTCCCCCTCCAAAATGCAGCAGGCAGTATTTTGTTCTGGGTTTGGATTTAAACCCATCTTTATCATTAAGTCTGCTGGAAAACCAAAGCTTATATTGCTGCTCTCTGCTGGTTTATACCAAAGCTGCTTGGGGGGGGAAAAAAATTGCAATGCTTCCTGCAATATACCTGAAAAAACTGATGTGCTCTGGTCTTATCGTAGGTAGAGCAAGGGCTTATTTTGAGAAGCTAGTTTGGAAAACCAGCCACTAAAAGCGATGACGTTTATTAGCTGATTTTGACTAATAAAAATGGACTCTGGGTTATAAACCTTCAAGACCTGTAAATGGTAAATAAGCATAATTACAGTCTATCTCTGGATTATGTTAAATTGAATCTCCAACTTTTTTTTTTTCATCCGTGTTAATTGACTCTTCAATTAAGTCTGACATTTTGTTTCCCTGGAACCTGCGGCGAGCCTGCCTCGGGATGGCGTTTATTGGTGACGTGCAGATTAGGAACCAAAGTCATAATGGGACACTTCAGAAATCTGTTTGCCACACAAATAGCTTTCCCAGCATGTGCTCTTGGATCAAATGCTGGGCTGAATCTGGCAGAAAAATGACATTTATCAAGGATAAGGACTTGTGGGCGATAGCAAGGCCATAGCAAGCATATATTAGGTTGTGAGCCGCAGCCCCGTGAATGGAAGGAGTCTGTCTACTCCCTCTCCGATACAGAGGATGTACACATGTAGTTCCCAGTAACACTACTGAGAGTCAGCCCTGTAAATCCACGTGCATGCTGGGTTTTCTGAGTGGGAAGGAAGTGGGTAGACGATGCCACTACAGCATTTTTAATTCAGCCTGTCGTATTTTGGAGAAGGAATCCGGCTCTGAGCTGCAAAGATCCGAGAAAGGAAGGTTTCTTAAAGCAACTGCACATTAGAGGGAGATCATCTGTCAGCCCGATGCAGCAGAAGTTGTCGGAGCTTGCAAAGCACCATGTTGCCTAGGCTAATGGGATCAGGCAGACTATTCAGCCCCAAACTTCAAGGGTCCTTTGTATTCATCCCTGCCCCTATAATGTGCACACATCCTGGGAATTGAAGGTGATGCTCTGAGCCTCTTTCACTGGAAGCACTATTATTATGACATGGAGAAAAGTGTGGCCTAGAGTTTTTTACAGTCTGTTTTGTCTTTTACTGCCACTGAATAGGATGGGTGGCATCTTGAGATCCAGGTTGCCCGACAGTCTTATAACTGGAATTCAAAGGGTGGCTTGCACGATGTTATTTCTGAGTCGGGTTTCTAAAGGTGAACAGCCCTAGTAAAAAGATTCCCTAGCACGGTGATTCTCGGGGGTGCTGTGAGATCCTTTCAAAGCTGCTGCGGGGTGCAGTGCAGTGGTAGCACTGATAGCCATGCAAAAGAATTCACAAGATAAACCCATTTATCACCCCCCTGCCACCTATGTGTCTTGCACTTATAGTCTCCCATCCCCTCTATTCCTCGCTGCCACACATTTTGCATTTTCACAGACCTGCATTTTGCATGTTGGCTTCTGCTCCACGCAGGAGAACACAAAACACCATCAGACTCTCCCTATGCCTGAAGAAGGGCCTTTGTACCCAAAAGCTTGCAAAGGACATTTTTTCCCTACTATTTAGCTGCTCTACTAAAAGAGATCACATTTACCCAAAGGACCTTGCCTGCCAAGATAAACTCAGAGATTTCAAATAGGAATCCAGAGGGCCAAAAACATTCTGACCAGTTGTGATCTTACGCTGTTATTTTTTTTTCTATGGTATAAAAAATAAGTGAAAAGTAGGAGCTGGCATTTTTCTGAGGGGTGCCTTCAGTCTTGAGCAGTGCCTCAAATGTATCGAGGGGGACCTCGAGTCTAAAAAACTGGAGAACCGCTGCCCTAGTACTGTAGTGGCTTTGTTCTTAATGTTTTACCTTTTCTGACTCAAAGTATAAATCAGTTGATTTGTGCATACACATCTCTGCAATTATCTTCAAACTGCAAAAATACAAAAGGACTCAAAATGAAATTATCACTGCTCTTAAATGATTCTTCTACAGTTGGCAACATTTTGTTAAAAGCATGTAATTTTCTTTCTACCCCATTATTATAGAAACACACTGTGGCGTGCCCAGGATTTTTCTGGGGCGGGGGGGTTCCCCATTTGGGGGTTTGATCCTGCCCTTTTTGAAAGTCAGCGGTAAAACTCCCATCTGCTTCAGTGGCGAAGGCTCAGGTTCTTGGATAACAAAATATTCATTGTCCGGATTGGGTTAAAGGATGGTCTGTTTTTTGACTGTTTGCTAAAAAAAATAGATTCCTTCCTTGCCCTATTTAATGCAACCTGCGATTCAAACAAAGATTTATGAGGCTGTTGGTACCTTAGGTATAATCTATCCTAATAGGATTATTCTAATATGTTGAGTTTGTATAGTCAAGGATAACCCGTATTTAGTAAACACACACATTTCTCTGTGTTTTTAGAGCGTGCATTTGTAACCCGGCACAAATAATACCTTTTACACACAGAAATATGCTTGCAGAACCTCTTGAATTTAAATCTAGAAAAGTGTCAACATTTTTTTTTTTTTAAATAATTTGTACATAATATTCCTTCCCAATATTGGTGCTGCTTTGTTGGTAATATACCTAATTTATCTCCCCTAGAGTCACTTTTGAGAATAATCATTTAACTCAGAAAGCAAGAGAGCATTGTTCTTAGCACAGTCTCATCGCTAGTGCCCCTAGCTAGTATTTGTCTAGAAATGTCTGGCTTCTGTCCAGATTTACCAAGGAGAACATAGGAGGTTTTTATAGCAGCATCCTTGGGTGGTCACTTTGTTATCTAAAACACCCTTGATTTACATGAATAACAACTCTGTAACTCTCTGTGTTACCCCAAAATCACCTATGTGACAACAGGAGTGGGTTAAAGTTGCATTTTATTTCCAAAGTGGTGTTAAAATGATCCCTGTAACATTTATGCCTTTTTTTTTCTTTCCCCCCCACCATGTGAACATTAGTGACAGTCTCTCACTGCTCTTAGACAGCACATCATTTGAGTGAGAACAAGTGGTCCCTGTCTCACCCCCCGAGTCGGAGGCGCTGCTGCAGGCGGGGTGGCGTGGTGTGCCAGGCAGGCGGGTGGGCAGGGAGCAGCACCTGTCTGCCCACCCACCTGGTGTGCCATGCTGCTCCGCAGTGCTTTGCCTCCCCGCCGGACTGCGCCCCGCATCTCTTTGTTTCCTGGATATTCATTTTAATTCTCACCAGCCGGCCAAAATCCAGGACAATCCTGGCTAAACTGGGCTGTATGGTCACCCTATCTTTAGCTGTGGCTAAAAACCATAACTCGGGTATGGTGACATTAACTCAGGTGCAGAAATGACTGACAGTGATGTATAGGAGGCACTGCCACGACACTCAAAAAGACTAGGTTTCGTTTTACAAATCTGAATAGGAGACCATACATTTAACTACGATGACTAGAGGACTTAATGGCTCTCTTGACTTGTTTTTGCCTAGTTTGTTGCGGGTTTTTTGTTAACTCTAATACATAATCTAGCAGATGAGTGTACATTGGAACTCTTATATTGGGTTTTGCATTGATCTGAAACTTTATAACCTAAAGCTAGGCCCCTAGCAGACTAGTAAGACGTGTGGTTTCTCTTGAATTGGAGAAAAATGTGGGTTGCGTTGATGCAGGACATCATCCACATGCTCCGTTTCAAAATCCTAGATCCTCCCATGGTTTTACCTTGTTTCCGCTGAGCTAGGACCAGGTTCCAGCTGTGAAGCCATGTCACCATAGCTCCCAGGAAGAGCACTGGGAGGCCGTATTCAGAGGGTGCAAGGTGCCTTACTCGACTGCAGAGCGCCTGAAGGACAACGGGGCGCTGCAGATCTTGGGAGCCACAGCTTGGGCCCTTCATAAACACAATCCAGCACCAAGCCACGGGCAACTGGGAGAGATCCCAAAGGGTGAAATGCCTGTTACTTATGGGCCAGCTGCCCTGACCAGCCCTGTAATTACAGCGGTCCAGGCTGCCAGAAGGATGTTTCCTCTCCTACTGACACTGGGATGGGCCAAGAGCCTGGTGTCTACCTTGATAAACTGGTCCTTGGTGAGTGTCTGTGTTTTCACCTAGAAAGTGCTCTAACTGCCTTTTGGCTTTCCTTCTTTTTAGGATTGTGGAGATATACAGTAGAAGATTACAAGGTGAGCAGTCAGCTTTATTCTTGGGGCATGTAGAAAAGTAGGGCTGGAAGAGACCATAGCGGGTCGCCTGGTTTAACCCCCTGATTCTTGCCTAAACCATCCCAGACAGATGCTCACTTACCCTGCACCTCAAAACCCCCAAGGATGCAGACTTCACCCCCCTCTCTACATAATCTGTCACAGTCCTGAACTGCTACTTGAGACAGTTCTTCATAACATCCAACTTAAATTGCAACAGGGCAGATTTTATGCCTATCACTTCTTGTCCTGTCCCCCCGTAGCTAAAGAAAAAACCCAGTTCATCGCCATCTTCTTTAGAATGACCCTTCTTTGTATTTGAAGACTGCCCTCAAATCCCCACTCTGTCTTCACTTCTCTGGGTTAAATGATCTAATTTATCCTCATAAGAGAACCGCAGGCTGTGGTAGTCTCTGCTGCCTGGAGGAAGATGACCACTTTTGACCCGCTGGTAGGGTTTTTGCAGCAGGGCTGTATGTGGCCAAATTGTAAGCGGCGTTAGGGGGAAAATGCTCTGAGTTGGCAGGACAGACATTTGTAGTTCTGTGCTGTGTTTCCTTCCTTGTCCAAAATCTTACCACTAGCTCAGGCATTTCTACGAGCCATGTATCTACTGAAACGGAGGGTATTCTTGAGGGCTGTATGCTCTCGGTTCCTTTTTTTTTTCCTACTCCTCTTCACTCGTGGAGTTGTTGACCCTAAATCCCACCCGCTCTTCTGGTCAGCGGAAACAGAAGAAACTATTACTAGGGGGTTGCATTTGGGCCTGGCCAAGGGTAGGTTTGACCTCCCTGACCCAACATTTGTACCTTCCCTCAGCCTGTTCTGGACAGTGGGGCTCTCAAAAGACAGTGCCGAGGCACCTAGCATCATGGTGACAGCCCCTTTCCCCAGGGTCTGGGAGCTCCCAGCCGTGGGAGCACCCTGCACACCCTCCACAGCCAGGAGATCACTTCTGCGGTGACCTGCCAACCCCAAGGGTGTCTTCGTGCACCCCTCCCAGGAGGGCAGATCGCTGCAGTGGAGATCTCCCCACCCTGGGGGTTTCAAGTACCCCCAGGACTGGGAGGTTGTAGCTATGCCCTGCATGCTGAAGGGATCCTGGGTGCCGGCAACTGCAGGGTGCTACCAGGACCCCGAGTCTGCACTTGCTGGGGCTGAGAGTCCCCAACGGTTCTGGGTCTCGGACAGGGCTCCCCCAAAGCTGGCAGGGCTCCCAGCTGCAGGGGGGAAGTCCAGTGCTAATTAAAGCTTGATGGCTACCAGCTATAAAGTTAGTACACATTTTCAAAGTCTAACTTCATAGCAGTTTGGAGCTTTTTATTGTGTGATCAGTACCGTGCACGTGCAGCTGGTCTCAAGGTAATTGCACAGTTCACCGGTCAATTGTGCAATACTGTAAATGTGTCGAGGGGGCCTTAAGCTCAATAGCCAGGAAGTGCAGGGATACAGAGGAATTCCCTTATCTAATAGTGCCCCCTCTCCGGTGCGCGAGATACAGATCCAGCAGCAGGGGGGTGGCTGGCATTTCTGTGCCTAATTCTTCTCATGTCCCTGTTGTGTCCGCAGTCCAGGAGCGCCTTACCAAACAAATTGCAGTAGCCATCACCGAAGCCTTACAGCCCGCTGGCGTCGGAGTGGTTATCGAAGCAACGTAAGTCACCGTGAGCCGTTCTTCTCTGTAGTGACAGGCCAGGACTCCAGATGGGCTGTGCTTAAGGCCCGTCGGTCTATATGTTGCGCATCTGCTATTCCTTGCATGACGTGTCTCCGTCAAAGTGGGGTACGCAGTCTAGCCATGTGACAGCTCTGCTCATGAGCCGGCACCTCCACAAGGGCACGCGGCACTGGCTGCATCTCAGCTGTCAGCATGCTGCTGGATTAGAGCCCCGTGCGGGGAGGGGGGTGGCTATCTCTTATCTTATGCAGCGGTGGCAGCTGCCTGCTTAGCCAGCAGTCCTAAATAAACCTGGATCCAAATTCTGCCATCGTTAAAGGCTAAGTACGTTCTGCAGCAGCACTTGGTTCGTGTTTCTAAACAGGTATGTTGCTGCATTTTTAGCCGTGCATTAAAACGATGCCAGGCTTGCAGGCTATTGTTCAAGGGAAGTAGACCTTCCAAGTCCAGTGCATTTGGAAACCTGACTATTCAGGCTCCTTGCAAAACACTGACTTAGATGCTTTCAACAGACTCATTTGCCTGAAGAGCAGGTTAGTTCTCTGCAAATGATCATCAGGGTTAAACGCGGCCCTGGAAAACAGCCGCTTGTCATAGCCCACATAGAGCAAACCAGCCTGATTCACATGGCACCTCTTTCATTTCTGCTAGGCACATGTGCATGGTAATGCGTGGGGTCCAGAAGATGAACAGTAAAACAGTGACTAGCACAATGCTGGGCGTATTCCGGGAGGATCCAAAGACTCGCGAGGAATTCTTGTCGCTCATCAGAAGCTGAAACGGTGCCGTTCTCCGAATGCACTCTCCCCGGTCGTGCCGTCCCGTGTCCGTCTGTCCCTCACCATTTGTACATCTGATTTTTAACCCGAGCTGTTGTGAGTTGTTGTCCTAACTTGTGCAGTATGAGGCTTGCGCGCAAGCCCAAATGTAACAAAGAGATAGGTCCTGTGAATCTCTAAACTGTCTCTCGTGTCACAGGGGAACACAGCTACCAATAGTTTTTAATTATGCTGTCTCCCGTCTACAACACAAAATCGACCGCCATCGGAAGAAGCGGCAGAAGGGTGGGAAAGAAGAGCCTGTTTCTAATGTAAACCTGTCTTTGGTAAATGAAGTACGGTGTGACATAGGAAATACTGAAAAGCTGCAGAGTTTTTTGCAAGGTCACGTACATGCATCAATGCCTGAACAGGAAGCTCCTGAATTCTCTCCCAGGACAGTTCAGGACTCCTACGGTAACTTTAATTGCAGCTTGTCTGCCGTGTCTCGCTTCGGTCTCTGAACGTGTATGTTATACCTCTTTGTGTGACCCGAGTCTGGTGAGGATATGTATTTTGTTAGCATTCGCCTGCCTCCTTCTGTTGTTTTATGGTGAATTAAAGACGCTTGTTTTCTAGTCCTTACCTTGCAGGGAACTAATTTCTAAACAATTCAGGGGTATAGTCTTACCTGTCTTCAGGGTTTTACGCACCTTCCTCTGCCTCAGCGTGAGAAGATTTTACCAGTCAACGTTTAATTTTTTTTTTTTAAAGGAATCTTTATACAACCCGCTGTTGAGTTGGCAAGGGAGCTAATGACTCCAACGAGGTTTTTTGACCACTTTATCTCGTTGAATTTGCCTCCTTGGATTTTTTGATGGGTTGATTGGACTAGACTGACAGTTTCCTTTTAGAATATTTCAAGTTTCTAGTTCATTGGGCCAAAGCTTTGGGAAGGAGCTCGCTAACGCTGCCCACTCTCCATGTCCTTTCTGAGAGGGTGTAATTCTGTGGCAGGGACCCTTGTAAATGCACTGGCGTCATTGTTCAGTTGGCCCCTTGTATAGGGACAACCGAGCCATGTATTTCCAGGGACACCAAACACACGTTAAACCTCAGCATGGAAAATCAGACAGCAAACTGCACTGGATCTAGTTGATTAAATCCTTAGGAAAGAATTAATGAGTACTCTCTGACTCTTTAATTGGGACAATACAATACAACGCACAAATCACTCCCTCCCCTTAGAACTAGCAAAAAATATGCTTTGCATACTTTATTATTATTATTATTATTATTATTATAGGACTACAGTTTAATTTAATATGGCACAATATATGCTTCTGGGTGTTACTATATGAAGTCCACCATGTGCTCACCTCCCTGGTGAATCTTGGTCTTACAAGCTGCAGTGTCCTGACCCAGCACACATTTTTGCCTCTCTTTTCTCAACCTTTACTAGAAGCAAAGTGAAAAAATGCCAGGCTTAGTTTCCATCAGGCCTGAAGCTTTACAGCAGGGTGACTGCAAGGACTAAAAGGGTGGCCTTCCCTTATTACAGCTCTGTAATTGCCAGCACCACTCACTGCCAGTAATTTCCAGAAACACACTGAAGATGTCTCTGCTTAATTACACCAGCTGGGATTTGTCATTTAATGCACTGTACAGGATATTGTGTTCAGTCTGAAAACACTAATCTCACTACTGCCAGGATGGACACGCTCAATGCATTGCTCTGTGGCACTTGAACTGTCCTGGGCCTACCTTGTTGTTCACACATGCACACAAAGTCACTTTATTTTTATTTATTTTTTTTTAATGAAAGCGCTCAATTTCTACTGACTCTGAGAGCAGAATTTGACTATTTTGAGTTTAATATATTTTTATTCGTTTTTGGTTTAAAAGCCTTAAGTCATACTTGTCTGGAGTTCAGAGGAAGAGGGTTTTTTTCTTTTTTTTTTTTCTTTTTGTCTTAGCAACTTCAGAACATTTTTAAGGACCAAAGACGCATGCGCACTGCTACTTTCCCGAACTCACTTTCATTTGGTTGCAACCGCCTGTCTCTTGTAAAGCATTGTCTTGCACCTGAGATAACAGAATGGGTTGGGTGTTAGCTATTTATTCAGGATAAAGTTCTCACTAGGGCACCAGGCTTTGGTATTTTATTTCAACATCATCTATAGTCTTGGGAACATACCTCTATTTGTATGCGTGGCCTTGGATTTTGTTCAGACTTTTGTAGGCTGTGGTGAGTTTTGGAATACCGTGTGTTTGATGATAATGAGCTTTAACTACATCCAGTGTATATATGTATAGGGCATTACAGTCTGCTGTTGTACTGCATACAAGTCTATTGTACCAACACATTAAAGTGCAGTATTATCCTTTGGAGAGTCGTCGTCATTTGCGAGTCTGTGCGGTGATGGCATCCAGCCCCTTCTCGGAGAGCGGTTTCTGCGGCGGCACGTGCCTCTGCATTCACTAGGGTGGGGGTAGACACAGCGCCTGTCCAAAGCAGTCTTTTCTCCTCCTATGACATCCCTTTTAAGTTAGTCTTGAGCAACAAGTTCAGGTATAATATGCATCTTGCCGCTCTACAGACCTCCTTCGGCCCCTTTATAGTGTACATCTAACTGAGCAGAGGCAGGCAGTGACCTGGTAACTTCAGCTGGATGTGGATAAAGCCCCCAGGGGGGCTGAGATTTGGACCTGGGGGCTGGATTTACAGTCCCAGAGCTGTGTGGCGATGCAATGACACTCTACCCTCTCCATGCTCCTGGAAGTGGACTTCCCCTGGTGCCAAATCCAGCCCCAAAGCAGGGCTGGCCTCCAAGCAACTAGCTGCATGCTGCAGAGGCTGGCACTGCTCGGGCACATTGGGCGTCTTGTCCCTGCTGGAGGCAGGTGCCATGGGGAGGATGGGGTCCGGTGGCCTGGGTGAGCACAGCTGCAGGGAGACTAGTGCTGCCCTTGCAAAGTGGCTCACAAGACCTGACCTCTCCAGAAAAGGAGACTTGACTGATCTAGCCTAGGACTGGAGGGGCCATAGAGACCAGTCCCTTGTGCTCCAAGGTAACTATTGCCCCAAGAAATTCCCTGACTGGTGACATCAAAACCCTCGTGCTGCCAAAATAGCGGAAGGAAAACCACTGCCAGTGTCGTGCCTCTGATCAGGGTTGGCCAGTCTTGTGAATGTAACAGCGTTTCTTCAGTATCCCCATAGCCCTGTTTAATAAACAGATTATCCACCTCTGCACGTACCGCAGCCATATCCGTGCCTACACATCACTCACTTTGCAGTTTCTTAATTACACCTGTTTCCACATGGCTGTCTTTGGTGGATAAGAGCATCTACAGGCCGTCCTCAGAGGTTTACTTCTGCATCTGTTTAGTGCTAGCTTTGCCACTGCTGCACAGCCCATCCCTCAGGGCTTTCAGTGATGTGTAGGCCTCCTAGCAGCTTGTACAAGCCCCCAACATACCCTGTTGGGCCTTGCTCCCACCCTTGTGGGTGGAAGGGCTCTGTCCAGCCAGCTGCTTCCCGGTGGGGCTCCTGCTCGCTTAGGGCAGCAGGGAGGGAAGCAGTGGGGCTGGTGCAGGATGCAGTTGTAGCTGTGCAGAAGCGGGAGCCTGCACCCAGAGGAGCTCAGCTGGGCAGGGTGCAGATGGGAGGGTGTAGGGGACCCTCCACACCCTCCCCGCCCCCCACATGGCATGCAACCCCAGCTGCCAGCAGCAGGCGGGGAGGTCAGGGCTCAGCGCTGGCTGTTTCCATCGCAGGGGCTCCGCACAGCATGCCTGCAGCTCCAGCACTCACAGTGGGAAAGCCCTGGGCTGGACTCTGCGGGGAAGCAGGGGCTGGGGCTCCCTCCACTCCCGGCAGAGTGCGGGGACCTACGCAGCAGGGAGCGGGGGAAGCAGCAGGCTCCGGTACAGAGCTTCCCCTGCTCCGAGTGCTGGAGCTGCAGGCGTGTGGTGTGGAGCCCCAGTGATAGGGCAGGCTCCTCTCCCTCCTCCCACGAAGCACTGGCTGTAGCCGCACCTGCACCAGGCACGAGCACCCTACCTCCCTGCCTGCTGCTGCCAAGCAGTGGGGGCTGTACCCCGGGGGGGAGGGAGTGGGGTGTCCCTACAACCCCCACCCTTCCTCACACCCCACACACCCACAGCCTGTCCCCACAACACCCATCGACATATACATACACCCCAACATATCCTATGCCCCCCTACACCCCACCACACACACACACACACAATATATAAGTGACACTTTATTTTGGGGTTATTATGCAATCCCTTCTATATACAGTGCACAATCACAAGTCATGACATATTTTTGTAATAAAATTAAAATATGTTATAGTAGGTGTTTGACTTCTAGTGTATGATTTGTTTTTTTCTGGTTCAAAGATGGCAACCCCCTCCCAAAAGGAGTATTTTGGGGAGTAGGTGGGGCAGCAAGGGGAGGGACTGCCAGTGACAAAGGTCAGGGGTTAGGGGGCAGGACTTCTGGTAATGTGGGACAACTGTCAAGGGGTGGGGCTACGTATGCGGCCCCTGACAGCTCACCCCAACTTGTTAAGCGGCCCTCCGCCTGCAATAATTGCTCGCCCTTGATCTACGGGGACAAGGCCTTCACCCTGAAGACCTTGCAGTCTTCAAAAAGAAGGGATGCAAGTGAGCTCTGGGTCGTCTGCGCACAGGAGTGCTGATGCGAGATGCTGCCTGTGCACGGCCCTGTTCATACACCGTCTCAGAGCCTCCCTTCAAACATATTTCATAGCACCCCAACTGCAGCATTTGCTTCCGGCTGGAGACCAAGGCAACAGGGCTTTCCAAAAGACCTAAGTTGGGTAGAAACCTTCATCATAAGCAGATTTCAACTTCCTGTCTTTAAGCGGTTCATAGATTCATAGATTGTGGAGTCGGAAGGGACCACAATGGATCATCGTGTCCGACCCGCTGCCCCTGGCAGGAAAGAGGATTGAGGTCAGATGACCCCAGCCAGGTGACTGTCTAGCCTCCTCTTGAAGACCTCCAAGGTAGGTGATAGCACCACCTCTCTTGGAAGCCCATTCCAGATCCTGGCCACCCTTACTGTGAAAAATTTCTTCCTAATATCTAACCTAAATCCACTCTCAACTAGTTTACACCCGTTATTCCTAGTCACTCCCTGGGG
>NW_005842059.1:2386813-2394419 GCF_000455745.1 Alligator sinensis
CAGTCTGCTAGCTACCCAATGAGGATAGGTTTCGAAACCGTGTCGAAGGCCTTCCTAAAGTCCAGGAAGATGATATCAGCCTCGGCTCCCGCGTCCAGGCAGTGTGTGACCTGGTCATAGAAGGCTACAAGGTTTGTAAGGCAAGAGCTACCTGCGACAAACCCATGCTGGTTTCCCCTCAGCATCGTTTCCCCTGCCGGGCCTGCACAAATGTGTTCTCCGATTATTTTCTCTAGCATTTTCCCAGGAATAGAGGTAAGACTGACTGGTCTAAAGTTACCTGGCTCATCCCTTCTCCCTTTCTTGAAAATGGGCACCACGTTGGCCCTTCTCTAGTCCTCAGGGACCTGGCCGGAGCACCACGAGTGCTCGAACAGCTGTGCCAGCAGCTCAGCTATGACACTGGCCAATCCTTTCAGCAGCCGTGGATGGAGGTCATCTGGGCCTGCTGTCTTGTACCCATTCAGCTCCTCCAGGAGCTCCTTAACTATTTCAGAACTAACCGGTCATTGAATTGCAAGTGAAAAATAAATACACTGTCTTTCAAAGGACATCAGTGCCATGAAATCTTTGCTTTCTTTGACCTCTAAGCCTGACTGCTTGCTGCAGCCCCCCTTGGCTAGGACTCTGTCAAGGCTGAGTTATGTTCTTGGATGCAGCAGCAGGTAGTTTGGGGGTTTTTAAAAGACTTTCTTATGGCTTCTGGGGACGTTTTTATTCTCTGTGGAGCTGCCCATACGGAGCCGCAGAGGTGCGCAAGGACATCCCGCAGGGTGAAGCAGCTCTTGCTTTTGCTTTTTATGCAGCGAATAGCAATGACCGTGGGCGAGAGTCTTTCCGCCCTGTTTTTAACGATGTGTGCTCTGAGCCATTGCATGTGCAGCTCAAGACAAAGACCTGCGGGTCTGAGCTCCAGGAAATCGTTATGATATCATCACAATCGTTTCGCCGGTCATAGTTGCATAATGAGCTGGCACGGTTCATCACCTCCGCCGTCGTCAATCGAGGGAGCCTCGTTGGGAAAGACTGTAACTGCCTGTGCCCTTTGAGCTTTGCCTAAGCCACCCTGCCAACCTCCTGGAAGTAACCTTTGCCCAGAGCCTGACTCCCAGGCATTTTTAAAGTCTCAGTCACAGTTTTGGAGTCAAATGGCTATCAAACCTGCCATCGGACAGTCTATTTTCGGCTTGGAGAACATCAAGACGGTGACTGTTCGTAATAGCAAAAAACCCAACATTTTCTTTTGCTAGGCTGCTACAAACTCCTAGGGATATTAAAACAGAAAGGCTTTTTAACACAAATCCAGTATTGATTGGTAGGCAAAAGGATACCCAAGGTTGTATTTGCTGTGCTTTGCTTTATCTCCACTGCACGAATTAAGCACAGGTTGCGAACCTCTGGCACAGGCGTAACTAAGCACGACAAACATTTTAGGCTAGATTTGTCCAACAGTGCTCAGGCAAGCGATTGCACACTTGTTGTGTGGGCTGTGCTGGTGACACAACGGAGCTACAACCGAACCCTTACCCAATCTGCACACACACGCATGAGAAGCCAAGGTGAGGCTGCAACACACAGATATGATTGTGTGTCCTGGCCCCTTTATAGACCCAAAATAAGTGCTGGGGAATGCGTGCTCCTCCTTAGGTCTCTGCATGTAGGGAATCGGGCAGCAGAAGCACGCAGCACTTAATCTCATCCCTTTGGGGATGGGATTTCAATCTAAGGAGCCTGATGTCTTGAGCTGTGGCCTTTCTTAATCTTACCTGGCTCCTCTAGAGCTTGCCAACAGAGGGGTGGGTCGAGAGTCAACTGGGAAGGGCAGTGTAAAACGGTGGGAAGTGCCACCTAATGATACTAATGAGGCCCTCCATCGCACTCCAAAATGTAGACGGTAAACCCCATTGGCTTCCAAGCACGTTATCTTAATTTCAGGGTGCTCAGAGAAAGAAAATGACCCCCCTGAGACCACACTGCAGCAGTCAGGCATAGCACCCTGCCTCCTGCACCCTCAGTTTGATGCCTTATACCCTAAGCCAGAGCGAGGCCCTCGCTTTCTGCATCAAAAAGCTCAAGCCAAAGACCTGGCTATGCTCAATAGCCCAATGGGCCCAGGTTGTAAAGGCAGCTCAGCCTCCAGAGCCAGCATCATTGTCTGGTTGCTTTGTTGGCTGTGGCCCAGGTTGGGGATTTTGACTGGGCTGTGCCAAAGCTGAAGGGTCCTGACTAGAGGGTCTTGCCCCTCTGCTCAAGGTCAGACTGATGCCATATTTGGGGTCAGGAAGGAGTTTTACCCCACTGTCAGATTGGTATGGACTGGGGTGAGGGGGTTGCCTTCCTCCGTAGCGAGGGCATGGCCTCTACTTGCCATCTCTTGAGTGCGTATTAACAACCTTTTATACGAGCAGGACCATGGCTGCTGCGGTGCCCTGCTTTCCCTGTGGCAGGTTCAGGTGCGATGTCTTGTGTTGAGTTAGGGTTGACGGTAGTTTTACGAAGAGTTTAGATGATGGATTTGTCTGGGATGGTTTGGGCAGGGCTGATCCTGGCTCAGGCAGGGGTTGGACTAGATGTGACCTCAGGAGGTCCCTTCCAGCCCCACTTCTCTGTGATTTCGCTCCCCACCCTACCTAACCAAGCAGGTTTGCACACCAACCGGGGAACCTCATTTGGCGTAAGTGTAGAGGGAGTCTTGAACTTGGGACCCTGGAGCTGTAGGAAGATCCCTTCACTCCTCACCTTTCCCACCCCAGCTCTTGGCTGCGGGGAGTGCTCTGTGACAATCATACTTAGCTATGATAATTGTAGACAGCACCATCCTTAGCGAGCTCAGGCGCTTTCTGTAACGAGGGAACAGGATAACGTGCCGTCACCCTGGAGTCCCATGTGCTCATCCCCAATTGCCTAAACAACTCTGAAGCTCTGGGGCAGGTTGACTTAGCCAACAGGCTTGAAACAGCTGCTTTTTCATCCCACCCCACAACGCCTTGCTGCGAGCTCCCGCAGCGCTGCTGCATTAGCAGAGAGAGACATGGTGAGCCACTTTGGGGGCTCACCATGAGCAAGACACACCTGGTTGATGGCGTGAAACCGCTGTCCTGCTCAGAGTCACAGAGGATGCGGTCCCTACCAGAGCAGGGACCACAGAGAGTCTTTAACATGGAATAGCTCCCAATCAAAGGGGAGTGAAACCAGCATGCACCAGCGTCTTGACAGGGGGCTGCTGGAAGGAAAATCCTCGGAGGGGTCAGTCCTTGTTGCTGAGCCTGGGACCCCACAAAGCCTGGGCAGCTCAGAGGAAGCCTGTGCAGGAGAGAGGAGGTCACAGGAGGAGCAGAGGGGGCCCTTTTAGTTGTGGGATGAGCGAGGAAAGAAGGAAACTGGCTGCACAGGAGGGAGAGATTCACCCCTTGATTGGGAGAGAAATCCTGTGCAAGGAAGGGGAGCTTAGACTCCTGGGACCTGAGCCCAAAAGTGCTCAGGGGAGGTGAGGAAATGCGCCCAGGTGTTTCAGCGGTTTGTCGACATGGGTATAGTCTGCTGCTGCTTCCAGGGAGGGGGGTCTGCCTTTGGGACCCCGCAGAGAGGGGACGAGTTTTGTTTCCTTCCACTAAAGGGGTGAGCGCTGCAAGGATGGAGCCCAGGGGAACAGGGCACTCAACTTTCAGGGAGCCTGCGGGGTGGAGCTAGCGCTGGGTGTGGAGGGGGGTACAGCTGTGCTGCAGGGTCCCCATCTCCCAGAGTCTGGGCAGGGGACATGTGCCAGGACGAGAGCGTGCTGCGCTCTCCCAAAATTGTGACCGAGCCACATGTCCACCCCGCTCTGCATCACAGGCTGCACTGGAGCATCCAGCCGGAGGCAAGGCAGCCCAGGCTGTTGCTGCCATTTGCACGAGCGACGTTTCAGCTTGTTGGTGGTCCCTTTAAGTGCTGTATTGAAAAACACACACCTCTTGTTTTATTCAGCCTCTGAGCCATACTGCATACTCTCCTTTAAATGAGTATGCCTAATATCATTACATTTGTGGCTGTTAGAGGCGCTCAGCAAGAAGGAGGGTCTTTGCGCTCAGGGACAGAAGCCGACACTATTCTAGGATATCAGCGGTGGAAAAGGTCTGCTCCTGGATTCATTCTTCCTGCAGAAATGATAGTAGCAGCGCCCAGCATTAGCAATGTTATTACAAGCTGCTAGCTGGCTAAATGCTTGGAGGATTTTATAGTTGTGGTCAGAGGAAGTGCTAGGCAAGACCTGTTACTTTTTACTTGCCACAATTCATGTAGATAAGAGGGGAGAGGGGTCTTCCCCAAAGGACAGTTTGGAGCCTACCTGTAAATATCCCATATAGGACCAGCTTCTTTTCTGGGGAGGTCAAGTCTTGTGCGCCGCTTGGCTATGGCAGCCCTAGTGTTTTGGCATGATTGGTGTCCAGTCATGCCAAAATCATGAAAACCGGGTGCTTTGCCTCCATCGCACACACGCGGTCCCCTCTGACGGGTCAGACAGCTGGCTGCCAGCCTCAGCTGCACAGCATGGCTGTGACACGCTCAGAGCCTGAAGCACCTCTGCTTACCCATAAAGAGCATGCATATTGTTTCGTCTTTGTAAAAAGACCTTCCAAATGTGAACCGAGTCCAAACGGGTCCAGCAACGTCAGCCTGGGTCTGCAACCATGGCTCTGTCCTGTTAGTCCGAGTAGTGTATTAACAATCCAGTCTAACAACCACTCTCAGAGGTGGTGGGAAAATTCAAGATTCGGGGGACTGGGGAATTGCTGCAATGAAAAAATGCAGACGGAAGAAAGAAATAGAGGCGCAGAAACAGGAAAGAAAGACCCGAGGGTGAAGATCTGCCCAGATCCTCCCCAGAGTTGCTACTGCCAAGCCCTTCAGCCTCCGGTCTGTGTTTGGACTTTGGTTTTCTCCACTGGCTGTAGCCCCTAACCGTTGCCTGTGTTGCAGTCCACATCGCTGCCGCTATCCCCGTTCAGCGAGTTAGGGAGATTGCTCTGCATTTTAATGCTATTTCCCAAATTGTTTGCAAGCCCCCCTGGGTGGGGCTGTCTGCAGCTTTGATCCGTGTATGCTTTGTTCCCACATCATTATAACATCAAACATGGCTGGAGCAAGAACAGACCGGGTTTGCTGGTCTGTGCTGTTTATACCATCCAGATGTCAAGGAACTTCTCGCTGTTCAGTTGTGAAACAAGTGTCTGTAAGTAATAAGCCGGCCTGGACATGGTAATGGTGCTTTAACTCTTTGGGGAGGAAGAAAGCCAGGCAAAATAGCAGCCTACTTGATTGGGTAGGAGGAAATGATGGTTTTTCTCCTTGTTTTCTGCCTCACTAGATCTTCTCTGATTTGGGTGGCATTTGGGAACTGCGGTCCTGGACTAGGATCTAAAAGATGGTCCAGGCCTGAAATAAGGTACAGCCTGAAGGAGAGGGTGAAGCATCCTTTCCCCATTGCGTGAGGTGCTGGGTTGTGTTAACTTCCTTATTGCCCTTGTTTGCTGTGCTCATTTGAGGATGCTGCTGCAACGGGGTTGTTTGAACAGGGACAGGGAGACGGCAGCAGAGATGGTTTCTGCGGGAACAGGGTGCTCCCAGATACGTGGCATTGGCTTCTAGCTTGTGACCCTCAGCTATTGTCAGACAAGGGCCTGACTGGGATCTTGAAGGCAGTTTCCAAGCCTTTAATGAGAAATAACACAATTGGGCTGTTTAAAGTCATTCTCAAAATACCAAGGCTTTTGCAAGGCTCCTCTGAATGCAGGTGAGTGCAAGGCAGGGCTGAGATGCAGTGCAGCTGCCCGGCTGGACTGGGTCAGCGGTCCTTCTCCTCTGGGTCCCATCAGCAACAAATGTACCTGCAAACCTCATGGAGAAAGTGGGTCTGAGTAACATGATCAGTGAAGGGGCTTCCTCTTGGGCCCCAGCCATTAGCGGCTGGCAGGAAGCAGGGCGAGTCGGATCCCCTTCTTATTTATACACCTGGACTTATTTAGGCAATAGCAACGATGGTATCTAGTTCCCATGTGGACTAGGGGAGAGAAGATTTGAGGTGAGCCTCATGGCAAGTGGGCTGTGTTTCCCAGTGCTGTAGGGTGACCTTGAATGCTGTACTTCAGTTTCTCCATCTATAAAATGGGGACAATGATACCAACCTCTGCAAAGCCCCTTTGAAACCTACTGCTAGAAAGTGCTATGAGACTCTCCCTATGCCTGAAGAAGGGTGTTTGTGCCTGAAAGCTTGCAAAGAAAATATTTTGCCAACTATTTAGTTGGTCTAATACAAGAGATCGCATCCACCCGAAGAACCCTGTCTGCCTATGAAACAGCTGGGCACTGTTAGTACCCCGCACTTCTGGCAACTACCCATGTCGTGCTAAGGAATAGCAGGGTAGCAGAGCAGTTGCACATTTTGTTATAGCTCCCAAGGTTATGAGCTTAAGCCTTGCCTTGGGCTCACCAGGCATCCCGGCCATGAATAGGCACCTAGGCAGCAGTGTGTGATACCAGCCCCCTCGCTCCCTAGGGTGGCACGGCCCACAGGTTGTGGTGTGCCTTTACTAGGGTAGGCAAGGTGCTGTTAGGCTCAGGTAGATGCTTGACTTTGAGTATTGCTAGCGTTCGTTAACACAGGGGATTTATTATTTGCAGGATTAGTTATTAATGCTAATTAGTGGATGTCCTTTATCTTCATGCCCAATGGTTCCGGTATTTGTTGTCTCTAACCCTGCTGCCCAAAAGAGGAGTGATAGCAGGGACTCCCTGTTTGATGCCCAAATGATATGTAGGAGCCTCACCCAGATCCCAGAACGACCACCTGATTCACCATCGCGGGTCGTTGCGGGCGGCCAGGGTGCAAAGTGGTAGCCCCAGACTGTGTTAGCAGGGTTGATGTTGCCTTCCAACGATGGGCCACCATCAAACGCATAGCAGCATGCTGGGATGGAAGCCATGTGATGCCACGTGTGATTTCAGAGAGGGGGGGGCATTGCCTTTGCTTTTCTTGGGTGGGGAGGAAGGGGGCTTCCGCATTACAGGGTGCCAGATCCTCCTCCCTTTGGAGTGAAGGGCAGTGACGAGGCACCCCGAACAGCAGGGGGGACGCCAGAAGAGGCTGGCGAAAGAGGGAGACAGGAGTGCACGGCCAACACTAGCATGAAGAGCCAGGCCCTGCTAGGACAGCGAGAGAGACAGGAGAGTTTGAGGCAGCTGAGGCATGTCCAGGAAGGGTTGGGAATAGGGTAGGGGATTCGTGTCCTACACGGCCCTGGGAGCCCGTGGAGTGTCGGACTAGAGGGGGATAGGAACGGGGCACTGGGGAGAGATGTTGGACTGGAGGGGGTAGGAAAGGGGCGCTGGCAAGAGATGTTGGACTGGAGAGGATAGGAAACGGGCATAGGGGAGAGATGTTGAACTGGAGGGGGATAGGAAATGGGCACTGGGAAGAGATGGTGGACTGGAGGGGATAGGAAAGGGGTGCTGGGGAGAGATGTTGGACTGGAGGGGGTAGGAAACGGGCATAAGGGAGAGATGTTGAACTGGAGGGGGATAGGAAAGGGGCACTGGGAAGAGATGTTGGACTGGAGGGGATAGGAAA
>NW_005842059.1:2394877-2406549 GCF_000455745.1 Alligator sinensis
GGGGGGGGGGGGGAGTGGTGGGATGGGGGGGGATAGGAAAGGGGCGCTGGGGGGAGATGGTGGACTGGAGGGGGTAGGAAAGGGGCGCTGAGAAGAGAGTCCCCCATTGATGCCTCGGTGGTCTCCAGCTTGGAGGCTCGACAGTCTAGCTGTCCATCTGTCTTCCCAGACGCAGGGACACCCCTGTCTCCCCCAGGGAGTGATTGAGGTGCTAGGGGAGGGCAGAGGTTGTGGCCAGACTTCCCACATGGAGGACAGGCAGCACCATCCTGCCTGACCCTGAGCCTGCTGAGCTGACTGCAGAGAGCCCGGGCTGAGCGGAGGGAGGCCTGGACGAGGGTGGAGGCGGGTGCCATGCAGCGTGGGCACAGGAGGAGCGGCAGTGGTGGGAGGAGTTGGGGAGTGAGGTGAGGCGAGGTGCAGAGCTCTTGTCTGAGTCCCACTGGGGGATGGCAGGGGAGCAACACACATGCATGCAGCAGGGCAGGGGGCAGAGGCAGTGCCAGCTGTGAGGGTGATGGCGAGGGCTGAATAAAGGACCTCCCAATATTGCTGCTGAGGGCAGAGACCAGGCAGGAGGGAGCTCCCTGCCCTGCGGGAAGCGACCCAGGTAGAGCTTGCTTGCTGCCTGGTCAAGGGTTTTCTGCACTCCTGGTCCCGGCCGAGCCTAGCAGGCTCCCGGCTGCAGCTGGGGACCTTGAAGTCTCCTCCGCTTTCCAAGCAGCCCGCTTGGGCCTGACTTCCCGGAGGGCAAGGGGAACAGCACAGGGCAGGGCGCTGCTGCCAGGAAAGGCCTGATGTCTGCTCAACACGGTGCCTTTCCTGGAAGGGTCCCTCTGCCCGCTCCCACGAGCCCATGGGCTGCATGGCCGGCTGGGGATGCGCCAGTCTGTGGCGCCCTCTGCTGCGCCCGGCAGGCCTCCCTTCCCGGGTTTAATTTTTATTTGCGTTTAATTTTGTTTCCCCCCGGTGGGATGGACGAGGTGAATGGCACAAGGTGGGTGTCCTGGCTGGATCAGGCCCACGACCCCCCACCCTTGCATGCCGGATCTAAAGCATACGGTGCCTGTTCCAACCAGTCCGGGACATGGTGCCTGCCCCAGCCAGACTGGCATCCGCAGCCCACTGCAGCCAGTCCCAGGCGGGCTGGGGCAGGCACCACATGGAAGTGTGGATGCTGGAGTAGGCGGCACTGGTGCATGTCCCAGGCCCTGACCTCGGGGCTGGTCCAGTGGCACATGGGTCACCTCAGACCCAGTGGCAGCACCAGGGCTGCACGATGGGGCTCTAGGGGCCAAATGTGGCCTGTGCGCCCTATCTTTGACCCTTTTGCATGCAGCTGGGTGCCAGGGTGCAGGTATGGGGTGTCAAGACGTGCTGAGGTCTTTGGGTCAGCAAAGCAAAGGGCCTTGGTCTTGCGAGGCAGTATTTGCTATTGAGCAGCTGGGGAATCAGACCATGCCCCCCAACAAGGAATATTTTGACTTTTTTTTTTTTTTTTGTCAGAAAGCCCCGTCTCATAAGGCCTGGCACACCACGGACCCTCTCTGGCCAAATTATCAACCTGATTTTTTTCCCCAGGTTTGGAGTTTTCCAATGAAAAAAACCCAACTTATTCTTTTTTCTTTTCCTGAGAAAATCACTGTGGAAATTTCACAGATTCATAGACATTCGGGGCTGGAAGGGACCTCGCGAGATTGGTTCCGGCCCCCCCCGGCCATAGGCAGGAAGTCTGCGGGGATCAAATGATCCCAGCAAGATAAGCATGCAAACGCCATTTGAATGAGTCCAGAGTAGGTGTTTGCACCACCTCTGGGGGGAGTCTGTGCCAGACCCTGGACAGTAAAGATGTTTTTTCTTATGTCCAGTCTAAATCGGCCTTCCAGAAGTTTGTGGCTGTTAGACCTTGTTATCCCTTGGGGTGCCCTGGTGAGCAACTGTTCTCCCAGATCCTGGTGCACCCCCGTATGTACATATAGGCTGCCACCAAGTCCCCCCCGATCCTTCTCTTCACCAGGCTGAAGAGTCCCATGTCCCTCAGCCTCTCCTCCCAAGGCTCGCTCTCTTGGCCTTTGATCATATGGGTGGCTCTCCTCTGGATTCTCTCAAGCTTATCCACGTCCCTCCCGAAGGGGGGGGGCCCAAAACCGGACACAGTACTCCAGCTGCAGCCTCACTAAGGCTGAGTAAAGCAGGAGGATGAAGTCCCTGTTTTTGCTTGAGATGCATCAGTGGATGCATGCCAGAGTTTGGTTTGCTCTGCCGGCCATGGCATTGCATTGGGGGCTCATGTTCATCTCGTGGTCAATTGGGGCGGGGGTGCAGTGTGTTGAGGCGCTGCAAAGCCTATAAGTATGGTGCTGGTTCATCCTCCCAAGGTGGAGCACCCTGCAACATTGAATGCCATCAAGTTTTGGTCCGCCCACTTGCAAGTGTGTCCAGGGCAACCTGTATCCCCAGCCTGTCTCCAGCGTGACTGCCTTCCCCCATAGTTTAGGGTCATCTGCAAACTTAGCCAGCCCGCATCGGACACCTGAATCCAGATCATTAATGATGTCGAAGAGTACTGGCCCGAGTACCGAGCCCTGAGGGACTCCACTGGTCACCTTGCGCCACGTTGAATCACTCCCATCACCAGTACTTGTTGGGTCCGAGCCCAGAGCCAGTTCCCCAGCCACTGGACTGTGAGAGGGTCGAGGCCGCACCCACTGGACCATGAGAGGGTCGAGGCCGCAGTTCTCCAGCTTAACCATGAGGACTTTATGGGAGACCCCTGCCCCCCCGGCCCCCATTTCTCTTTTTTCCTTCTGTGGAACGAGGAATGAAATAGATAACAATGCTGACATTCAAGCAGTCCGCCCTGGGCATCTGAATTGCCCCCCAGAGAGCTGAATAGAGGAGCTCACCCCTCCCAGGGATGCTGTACCATGTTCTCTACAGACTCAGCTGCATATTTATGCCAGGATGATATGTGGCTCGCACTGGGCATGTCTACACATTCACTAATGTGCCTTAGATACTGCATATTTCATTTACTGCTTAATAAGGTACTAATTACATGTGCAGTACCTCAAGTTACTGCGCATTAGCGCCAGTACGCAGTTATTTAGTGGCACTTACTGCACATTAGCCTAATAACACCGCACAGTATGGTATTACCATGGTTTTTGCCGTGACACACGACTGCGCGGTGCTATTAGGCCAATGCGTAGTCAGCATCTCACATAGACGGGCCCGCTGATGAGATTTTCTGGATGGTCATGACGGCTATGTAATCCCTCCATTATTTTTTAAGTGGAAACTGGGATTTGGCGACCAGGGAGAAGCCTCGAGCGAGGTGACGTTGTGCTGTGCTGCCACGCTCTGGCTGAACTGGAGTCCTGCTGCACTTTGGCCTCTCAGTCGTTCCCCGTGTAAATGCCCTGGGCAGTGAACGCCTTTCTTCCGTGTCAGCCGTGCTGCCAGACCTGGCTGCATTTTTCCTGTTTCTCCAAGGCATGAAAACCTGGTTGATCATTCAGTAGCTCAGTGAAAGATAACTCTCAGGCATGAGTGACTGGTGCCTCCTGAATCTGGAAGGGGGCACCCGCAGACATCGCCGACCTTGTTGGGGGGAGCACCAGACCTACCGACAGCATCAGTGTTGGCCATCGGGGGGGGCACTGGCCCCATCGGGGGTGGGGGGCCCATGCACCCCCTACCAGTCGCCTATGCTCTCAGGTTAATGAAAAGAGTGGAGAGAAGGGTGTTTAGGAAGAAGAAACATTTCTCAGGGGGGGGCTAGAAGGAGAAATTGTGAAGCAAGGTAGTATACAGAGAGCAAGAAATGGTTTTGCACCGTCAGAGGCACTGACTGTTGTAGCACTGGGTAGTAAAATGGGAGGCCGTTGCACCAGGTGCTGTAGAAATGCAGTCTCTACCCGGAAGAGCTTGCAGTATAAATAGACACAAGAGCTGTAGAGACACAGCTGAGCTGGGAAAAGCCCATCCCTAATTCCTGCTAGGTCCCCAGGGCGATGCACTGGGTCTTCCGTCCTCTCTTGTACATCGTGTGCTGGTCTTTGGCAGGGGGTAGTACCCTGACCGAGGCAATGCATGGTTAGCCTCCCACTTTCACTTCCAGTGGGAAGATCTCAGTTTTATGCCAACTTTATGGAAATGGGAGACTCCTCCCCAGCTTGCTCCTGCATCCATATGGCCAAGGGCAAGCAAAACTCAGAGGTATCCAAACCCCAAGCCTCCTGGCTTGGGCCTGCACGTAGGATGCCCGCCAAAGGATTTGGACGTATCCGAAGCCGCAGGCTGGGGTGGAGGATACTTGCTGGTAGCAGGGCCACATATGCCCGCCAAACAGATTTGGACCTGATTTGGCTAATTTGATCTGAGACACGAAAACATTTTCTTAAAAAAATAAATAAATGCTGTGCTGGTCTGAGCGGCGTCTACTCCTGCAAACAGACTGACTGCCATAACTCAGCACGGTCGCTTGAGTTACCCCGTGAACTCTACCGTCGCAGCGAGGCACATGCACCTATCTCACATTACGGTCCTATTTCCAGAAACCTTGCCAGCCAGACTAGTTAATTAAAAATAGATCTCCCTGGTGCTTGGAGAGGTTGCTGCGCGCTGTGATGAATTTGCTGGATGCCCAGACTATAAAAGTGGTATTGAACATCTGCTTCCCCAGTGCAGCTAAACAAGGTCAAACAGCTTAAAAGGAGCAGTTGTCCCGCTTCGGGTCTAGCTCTGGCACATCCTCTCCCTTGTTATCAGTTTTCCCTTGACCGGGCACTTGGAGACAGCCAGTTTCTGAAATTGGGGGCACGGTCACCTCCAGCCACTGAAGTGTGACAAAGGGCCGTGTTATGTTTGCCTGGATTGTATAATATTATTTTGTAACTGTAATGGCACTGCTGGGTGGGAAAACAATATTACTATCTGCCTCGAACAAGAGTATTGCACATCAATACATCAGTAATCGTGGGGACAGGAGAGAAGAGAAGAAAGGTATCTTTAAGAAAGGGAGAAGGAGAATCCACCTTCGTCCAGGCTTCTCTCCGCTCAGCCCGGGCTCTCTGCAGCCTCAAGGAATCCATTTCCAAGCACTTGGAGGAGAAGGAGGTGATTAGGCACAGTCAGCATGGATTCACCAAGGGCAAGTCCTGCCTGACCAACCTGACTGCCTTTCTGTGATGAGATGACTGGCTCTGCGGATGCAGGGAGATCAGTGGACATGATATACCTTGACTTGAGCAATGCTTTTGATATCATCTTCCACAGCAGTCTCACAAGCAAGCTAAGGAAGTCTGGGCTGGATGAATGGACTGTAAGGTAGATAAAAAACTGGCTGGAACATCGGGCTCAGACGGTAGTAATCAATGGCTCAGTGTCTAGTTGGCAGGCAGTATCAAGTGGCGTGCTCCAGGGGTTGGTCCTGGGGCTGGTTTTGTTCAATGTCTTCATCAATGACTGCAAGATAGCGTGGAGTGCACCCTCAGCAAGTCTGCAGATGACACCAAGCTGGGGGGAGAAGGGCAGGTTAGGATCCAGAGAGACCTTGACAAACTGGAGGAGTGGGCCAAAAGAAATCTCATGAGGTTCAACAAGGACAAGTGCAAAGTCCTGCACTTAGGACAACCCCATGCACCGGTGCAGGCTGGGGGTGACTGGCTGGGCAGCGGCTCTGCAGAAAAGGACCTGGGGGTGACAGGGGACAATGAGGGATATGAGCCAGCAGTGTGCCCTTGGTGCCAAGAAGGTTGATGGCATCCTGGGCTGCATCAGTAAGACTGTTGCCAGCAGATCGAGGGCAGTGATTTTCCCTTCTATTCAGCACTGGTGAGGCCACATCTGGAGTCCTGGGTCCAGTTTTGAGCCCAGGATGTGGACAAGTTGGAAAGTGTCCAGCGGAGGGCAATGAAAATGGATGTGGACTGGGGGACAGGACTTGTGAGGAGAGGCTGAGGGAATTGGGCGTTAGTCTGCAGAAGAGAAGACCGAGGGGGGGGGGGGGTTGAATAGCAGCCCCACACACTCCCTGCAGGGGGGCTGCAAAGAGGATGGAGCTGGACTGCTCTCAGTGGGGGAGATGACAGGACAAGGAGCAATGGGCTCCAGTTGCAACAAGGGAAGTTGAGGTTGGAAATACCTTCTCACTAGGAGGGTGGTGAAGCACTGGAACAGGTTACCCAGAGCAGTGGTGGACTCTCCATCCTTGGAGGTTTTTAAGTCTGGGCTAGACAAAGCCTTGTCTGGGATAATCTAGTTGGGGCTGGTCCTGCTCATGACCTCCTCAGCTCCCTTCCAACCCTCATTTTATATGTTTCTAAGAGCAAAAATATATATTTTTAAAAAATGCAGTCCTACAGTTGCAGCCAGAAGGGACCTATTTGTTCTTGTCTGACCTGGATAGTGCCAGCCCGGCACTGCCCGCTATCAATCCTTGTTTGAACTAGGGCAGGTCTTTAGGGACCCCCGGTCTTGAATTCAAGACTTCCAACAATAGTGAATCCACCCCAAAGATAAATTAGACCCGCGGTTTGTGACTGTATTTCTATGGAGTCCAGAATGCATTTGACCTGTATGTGCTGTCTTGCAGAGGTGCCCTTGTCTGTTAACATCTGTTTGCTGGTTAATCAACAGCTGTCTTTGCACAAATGCCCCGGACACCTTTAGTAACAGCACAGTGTGTGTGTGTGTGCACTTGTGCATGTGTGTGAATTGCACAGGCTGTTGTAACAATTCTCCTTTTTGGAGGGTGTCGTTGCATCTCCATAGGGGCTAGCAAGGGTGGCAGGGGCTAGCATGAGCCTGTCCCCACTGTGGTATGAGATGCCCTGGCGGAACGACATCTGCTGCTGATCTTCATGAGCAAGTGTGGGCACCAGCGGTATTAGACCCAGATCTGAATAATGCTCTCTTGGTCCCATGCAGACACAGCCGAGCTGCTGTAGCCCCTGCCCTCCCTGTACAGTCCTCCCAAACCCTTCTTTGCCATCACCCTGGTTGGGCTGTGTCTCACGGGTGGGCCCCCCCAGATCTGAATCCAAAGCAAGACTCGTGTTGACTTCAAGGGAAACGGAGATGTCTGCTTAAGGGCTGTAGGTGAGTCTAACATGGGCGTAACAGAAAGCTTCACAACCTTTTAACGTGCTTATCTACACCGTACCCACTCTGGCACTATTGTTTTCATCTCCGTTTTACAAAGGGGAAGGCGAGGTGCAGAAACTAAAAAGCTCGGATACAACTGGCTGGTCAGGGAGTAAGCAGCCCATAGGCAGCCAGAGGTAACGACAGAAGTGCCGTGGAGGATCTAAAATCCATGCGAGCAGCCCTCAGCTTGCTTTGCCCTGAGCAGCTGGCTGTTGCAATGCTGTTCTGCTGAGGAAAGCATGCAGTCCTGTGCCAGATTGCCAAAAAGCCTGGGGAGTGAGGAGGAAGGGCCTTGCCAGCTTTTAGCCCGCTTGCCTTGTGGCCAGGGCATTTGTCCAGGACATGGGAGACCGGCATCCAGGTTCATTATTGGAGGGGTGGCTCAGGCTGTGTAGGGGAGGAGCAGTGGCTAGATGGCGTGTCCTGCGGCTGTCCTCAGTGGGGTTGTGCTGCCAGGGAGCAGAAATCCAGTGCTGTCAGGAGACTGCAGTCTTTCCTCCAGCTTCCCTTGACCACCAGGCCAGGGGCAAGGGACCTTCGGCTCTTCCTGCTGCAGCTGGCTCGCCGGGCAGCCAAGGCAGAGAGCTAGGGAGGGCCAGGAGCTTGCAGCCCAGTGCAGAGGGCTGTGAAAAGGTAGGGGCCCTGGGTCCTGCTGCACTGGGGGCATACCTGCCTTTTGCTCGACATGGGCATTGCATAGACTGTGTCTCCTGCTCTGCGGGGTGGAAAGTTCCTTCCAGAGCCTTGAACCTGGGCCAGGCCCCGGCAAGTCACCCCTGCTGCCTGGGCCCCTTCAGTGTGGGGTGACTGAGCTCCCCATGGCGCTTGGGTTGCTCAAGGTTTGTGCTGGAAGGTCACAGGGAGGAGCCTGCTGGAGGTGACCATCACCTAAGCCTGACTTCAGGGCACCCGGGGTGATGCAATGCACCCCTGAGTTCTGCTTTGTCCAGTCAACTTCATTTCCTTGGTGCCTTCACCTTGCAAGAGAGATGATCTTCATTTCCCTGGGTGCCTTCACCTTGCAAGAGAGATGGCCTTCATTTCCCTGGGTGCCTTCACCTTGCAAGAGAGATGGCCTTCATTTCCTTGGTGCCTTCACTTTGCAAAAGGGTATGCGCCTTGAGGGCAATGGGCAGCTCTAATGAACCATGGGGTCTGCCGAAGAACCAAAGGCAGACTGGCCCTGCCTGCTTCCCCTGGCACCCTCAGCTATTTCCTGGAAATGTCCCTGGGATTCAAAAGGAAATGGGTATTTTTGACATGTAGATGGCACACACGGCCAAAAAGAAGCAGGAACTGGGGGAATGTCCCATCCGTGTAGGATTCCCGCTGCACGAGCTCGGCTATGGATGCGCAGGGATGCGGTTGCCTCTGAAGTCAGGCAGAAGCAACCTTCTGTAGAAGCTGGCTGCTGTGGTCACCCTGCTTTACCTGTGGCAGGTTCAGGTGTGATGTCTTGCGTCAGGTCAGGGCTGACAATAATTTTACAGGGTTGATGGTAGTTTTACAAAGGGTTTAGATGATGGATTTGCCCAGGATGGTTTGGACAGGGCTGATCCTGCCTCACACAGAGAGTTGGACTAGATGACCCCTGGGGCCCCTTCTATCCTGACCTCTGTATGATTGTACATAGGGAGCTTTGGATAGTTTCCTTTGCAGGGCTGGTCCCAGCCTACAGAGTTGGGTTGGGCTGAAATGCCTGGTACTCTTGCTGGGAGCCATCTGGGCTGGCTGGTTGGCAGCTAAAAGGAGATGCGATGCATTAATTGAATGACACTCCCTAGACAAGTGTCTGTCTCACCTGCTTCGAACTCCAGGAGCAAGCCTCATACACAACTACTGGGCACAATGCCCCGAACAGCAAAAACACCCTTTACCTTGCCACAGAGCAAACAGGGGGATGTCGATGCCCTGCCCCTGCAAGGGCAGGAAGGAGTTTGCTAGCAGCAGGTACCTGGATGATTATCCCTTTGCAAAGGATTAACTCCCAGCCAACGAATAGTCTCCCAGGTTTGTGTTGGGCCACACAGCTAAATTGTCACTGGGAACAATTCCCTTTTGCTAGAGATGTCGACAAATGACCGAGGGTGAAACACAGGCCGTTTGCTACCGCTGAGATCTGCAATCAGCCCAACACAAGCGTCCTGGCTTTCTCAGCATGGCGTTGAACAGACCGTGGCGTAGTTGTTACCAGTGCCGGTTTGGCCCGTGGACTGAACAGCTTGGAGTTTTCTGGGATGTTACTCCTTTCCTCTCCTCCTGTGCTGGCGACATGCCTGCCCCCTACGAAAGCCCGCCGTGCTGCTGGAGATGCCAGGGACAACAGAGCAGGCTGAGACTGCCGCGGGAGAGAGACTGCACTCCTGTGCGCTGCAGCAAGGAGACCAAACCGAGGGGATGCTGTCATTGCCCTCGAGAAGGGCAGGGATCAGAACTGGCTCACAGCAAGCTTGCAGCCTGGCCCAACAAGCTATCTCTGGGCTGCGTCCAGACCTGGGGCGTCGCTCTCTGGGTGTCACTGAAGCCCACCCTAGAGCAGGGCTGGAAGGGATCTCCAGAGGGCATCTAATTCAGCCCCTCCAAGCTGTCCCACCCCAATCCACTGTCTACAACTACACGGTCAACCCTGTTACACAACCTAACCTGCCACAGGGAAAGCAGGGGGACCACAGCGGCCAATGTCCTGTTGCTGCGAAGTTGGTAAAAGTCCACTCAAGAGATCCCAGGTAGAGGCCATGCCCCCCGCTAGAGAGGAAGGCAACCCCCTCCCAATCTGTACCAACCTGCCCAGCGGGGAGACTTCCTTCCTGACACCAAACGTGGTGATCAGTCAGATCCTGGGGGAATCCAGCTTGGGAAACCACCCCTAGGACCCAGCGGTCGCTGGAAGGGATTTGAGTGGCCAGAAGCAGAGTAAAGAGAGGCCTCTCCAATGAACCTGGCGGTAATGCACTGTTGGGCAGGGACGGGCAGTGGATGGATATACCCCTGGCACGGCCAGCTGGAGTGCACGGGGCAGGGGCTGGCCGATCCGTCCTTCGGAGAGCGCTGCCTGGGGCACGGGAACGTTTCACAGGAGGTCGTTCTCTCGAGTCTCCGGCATCTCCCAGCTTAGTGCCTCTGCAGCTCCATGCACTTGGCTCTTGCACACTCATGCTCTTTTCCACACCCACTCACTTGCTCACTCTCTTTCTCTTACACACACATCCATGGTGCAAGCCTGTCCATTGTTTTGGGCTTCCCATGCCAGCAGTGCATGGCATTAGGTCCTGTTCTTGGCTGCACCCTGCTTTTAAAAGGAGGCCCACGAGGCCTGAGGATGAAGAAAATCTCTCTTTAACATTATGCATCTACAGAAACCACAGGCCAGATTTGGTCTGTGCCCTTCATGGATTTACACCTGGGCTGAGCTGGGCCCGAGGGGGTGGATTAAATACGGGGGCAGCGCGCAGGGAAGGGCAGCGGGGCACGTCACAGCTGGCATAACTGGAGGAGGGTCAAGCCTTGGCAGAGCTGGGAGCAAGGCTTGGTAAAGGACTTAGTCATGGGCACCACGCCATGCATCCAGCGAGGAGGGGAGGATTTCAAAAATCAGAGAGAAAAGCAAACAAACTCCCTTTCTCCGTTTGCCCGTCCGGGTCCCACATGCCGGGAGCTGAGCTTTCCTGTGGAGCAAATCTGCTCCAGTTTTCCAGTTGGAGGGGGTTTTGTTCTGGTTTTTTTTTTTTTTTTTTGGTGTTTTCTAGGTAGTGCGACAAACATGTGCTTTGAAATCCCCACAGCAGACGCGCGGCCATGGAAAGTCACTGTTTATGGAAGGAAAAGGCCTCTCCTAGGTTTAGCTAATAGGGTCTTTGCTGCTTGGCGAGGGTGATATATGACCCAGCTCCAGCAGCTGGTAACTGGGGGGCTGGACAGTGATGCTCAGGCAGGACGAATTTTTCCGTCTCCTGTTGTCCTCGTGAGGTTTCAAAGTCCTGCGCTCCCCGTAGCAGACTCCTCCGCCATTTGGGGCAGTTCTGGGCGATAGTCTCCCACCGGTTGATGCCGAGGCTGCATTTTTTTCAAGTTGGCCTTGAGGACGTCCTGTGTCAGAGAATCACAGAAAATGAGGGCTGGAAGGGACCTCGGGAGGTTGCATCTAGTCCGACCCCTTGCTCCAACTACCAGCCCCACCTACATCATCCCAGCCAAGGCTTTGTCTACTTGGTCTTGTAAACCTCCAAGGATGGAGATTGCACCACCTCTCTGGGTAACCTGTTCTGGTGCTTTACTACCCTCCTGGTGAGACAGCTCTTCCTAAAAACTAACCCCAACTTCCCTTGCTGCAAGTTGAGGTGTCCTCAAGGCCAGGCTCCTCTTAATGGAGGGAGCCTCCTCTAGCCCGTTCACATCAGCACCTGGGGAGGAGCAGAGCCAAGGCTTGCCGTAGACACACGGGCCACATTGCCCACCACCTCACACAAGGTGCTCAACGGCAGGCTGGGCCGGGTTTTCCTCCAACCTCCTCCCCGCTCTGC
>NW_005842059.1:2406576-2409913 GCF_000455745.1 Alligator sinensis
CCCTTCCAAAGGGCAGGTGGGAGCCCCCAGCACTGCCAGGGCTTCTCCGAGCTGGAGGCCCCGCTCTGCACATCGCGGGCACCGTTGCTGTCCCCAGCACTCCTCTCCAGGTGATTTCAGTGGTCGGTCTCCCCAGCTGCCCTGAGCGTGGGGCTTTGCAGCCGAGTCTGGGAGACTAGCATGCAGAAGTGCCCAGCTACAGGGTGTGAGACCTGGGGTCTAGTCCTGCTTGTGCTGCATCTTCCTTGGGTGACCTTGGGCAAGCCCCCTCCTGTCTTTGCCGCTGCATGTCCCCCAGGACATGGAGCGGAGCGCTGCAATGCTCCCCTGCAGCCCAGGGCTCCTCTCCGGCTGTAGGGGCGAACCCTGGGTGCACCCTCCCCTGCCCTGCGTGGAAGAGGGGGGCTTTCGATCTCCGTGGTGCTGCCTTCCCACGGACCTTGTGGAGGCCTCAGTCCTTGAGGGCAGGTCCACAGCAGGGTTTCCACGTGGGGCTTTTCAGAGCACTTGCTCTTCCCAAGGGTTTTACTGTAGAGCAGGGAACTGTTGCTTTTACTAACCGAGCACACGGCGCTGTCTGGGTGGGAGGCATTGAAGGGATAGGGATAGTTGGAAAATGTTCCCCCCGCCACATCTGGCTCTCTCGTGACTGCTGCACTTGCCCATCTGAGGAGCCATGTCATGCTCCAGAGCCACAGATCCTGGGAGCCCGTTCCAAGCCCTTCGGGGTCTGGCCCGTTCCCAAAGCTCCCAGGCTACCCGAGCCCTGCCCCGACTCATGCTGGAGCCCCCAGGGCTTTCTGGTTCCTGGCAGGTCTACCCTAGGATCCTGCCAAGCACATGGCCTGGGGCTATCAGCATCTCCAGCCCCAGGGCACAGCTTCTGGGTGGTCTGCATTTCCAAGGTGCCTGGGCTTTTTTGGGCTTTGGTTGCCTTCCTATTCGTGGCATGATCTGAGCCCCAGCTTTGCCAGGAAGTTTCAAGTTTGGAGCTAGGAAGAGAGGAGGTATTTTTCAAATCCATCTTGCATGTGCAGAGAGCGAGGAGCAGAGCGAGGCAGCTTCGGTGCTCCCTCCACCTCAGGCTGGAAGTGGAGAGCTTGGGGCCGTGCACAGGAGGCTGCCAAGTGCTAGGCAGGATCTTCAGCTGATGTTCGGTTCCCACTAGTTTTCCTGGGCCAAGGGGCTGCATTTCCACGCTGGGCACTGAAGATTTGCTTCTGCTTCTAAAAATTGTGCATCAACCCACCAGCTAAAGAGGTGATGGGACAATTGCAGAATAGACGCGGATGCTAGGATACAGCTTTAATTCCAGACACCGAGGCCAGGGCATGCATTGCAATGATTTGTGCTGCTTTGCTAGGAAGGGAGCAAAGAGTTGGGGATACGTGCTGCGCAGGCTGGGAGAACTGCAGAAGATAAGGGTTTGATGGGGGCAAAAGGTGTCAGTGGACCCAAGCCAGTGATTCTTGGGTTTGAACCCAGTCATTGCCGTTCATTTGTCGTGCATCTTTGCCAAAGCTGATCTTTGACTTGGCCTCAGTTTCTGCATCTGCAAAAAAGGATCCGCGCCTGTGTTTTACTCTGAACATACGACTTGGTTTGCTCTTCCGTGCAGACAACTTCGCCGAGCAGACGAGCGGCGTTCATATTTTCTTGTTGGCCGTCATTCAGAAGTGAAACCCAAAGCAGCAAAAAACCATCAGCAGCAGCGTTTCAATCCTTGTTGGGGATTAACCCCCCAACTATCTTGGATTATCCTAGCCTTGCTTACTGCTCCTCCCTCATAAAGGGGCTTCAGGGGACAGCTAAACCCCTTGTGCAGTGCTTAGGACATCCTAAGCATTAAACTGCTACTAGAGGGCTCGACAGAAGTGTAGTAAATGGTATTCTGCAAAACTAAAGAGTTAGCTGATCTTCGAGTTGGTCTTATTCATGGAATAAAAGTTACTTTTTTATTCCATGAAGCTGGGCCCTTAATTATTTTTGTTTGTTTTAGAAGTAACCAAATGTCTCTCCTCCAAAAGAAATAAAATAGGCAACACACCCCAGTGTTACAAAACCTTGTATTAATCATCTCCCTTCACTTTCAATAGAACGTTGATATGAAATATAGCCATGACTCCTAGTTAAATGGGAGGAAATGAGTAATAAATACATTGTAGCAAGTTTAAATCACAAGGGTGTCTCACTGGTAACAACATTTGAAAACTGTACACTTGCAAAGAACAGCATCGCCAAACATTAGTATTTCTTTATATCAGGAAGCTTTTACATGTAACAAACATGCTATTTCCATATATGACAAATTTAAAAAATATGCATTGCTTGGCAACATTGACTAGGCAAAAATATTTCTTTGTGCACTAAGTTTGTACAGAAAAAACAAAAAACAAAACAAAAAACCCGGGACTAAACGCATGCATGTACAATAAGGGGCTGCCTTTGATGGCATGCAACAAAGGAAAATTCAAAGCTTTTGAAAGTAAGCTTACAATATGCATAAATACATCGGGGTTATATATTATTAAGGGAGGAAGTATTCTGTTTAACATTATTAACATTCCTGTTTTCTTCCTATTCCTCCCAGAGGAATACACATTCACCTTTAAGTAAAGATAAAGGAATACAAAAAATAAAACTCACTTTGCAAACTCTGATGACTTGTATAAAATCAACTTTAGTGTTTTCATAGCTGTGTGCAAATTATACTTCTGCAGGATCTACTTTTCATCAGGCACATTCAGAAAGCCTAACATGGGTCATGTCTCTGCACCCCGGGAGAGAGAAACGTGACGACGGGCATCTTTTTCTTCTTTTTTTTTGAAGTGCTGACTAAGCATCGAGCTCTGGCTCCCGCTCCTCGGCTCTCCCCCCGTGCGGACCGAGGGCCGCGCACCCACCGTTGGGTGGCTCCTAGATCACAGTATTGTTTCTGCCTTCGGGCTGCAACTGTCTGGGGAGAAAGCCCCAAACTTCTATGTTTCGAGGGGGAAAAAGAAAAAAAAGAGAGGGGGTGCCCAGCGCAAGGACCTGCGAAGAGGGCTCCGCTCACTTCGACCGTGAGCGTGGTTCCCGGAAGGGCGAGCTCACGACGCCTCAAAAGAAAAGCGGGTTTTCCTCAGCGTCGGGAGTGCTCATCCCTTTCCCGGGAAGGTGGGAGGGAAAGTGCAGCTGTAGCCCTAATTTGGGATGAGCAGAAGGCTGCATCCGAGCTGCAGAAATGAGCCGCGTTTGACAACAGGGTGGTTCCCAGCGTCCCAGCTAGCGGCGCTCGTCCGCCTTGACCCGGTTTGCCTCCCCTTGCAACCAAACACCGCATCCCGGCCCCGGTTCA
>NW_005842059.1:2409984-2410390 GCF_000455745.1 Alligator sinensis
TTTATCCAGTCCACGGGGATCCTAAAAAATTTAGAGAATATTTATTTGCCCCTGGCTGCCTGTCATGCGGCCCTCGATGGCTTGCCAAAACTCAGTATGCAGCCCTCCCCCCAAAATAATTGCCCGCCCCCGAGTCAACGGACCTGAAACACGTGCTTAAAGCCTGGGTTTCCGCCAGGCTCGGCGGGGCTGAAGCACTTTGGTGCACGAGGGTCTCTGCCAGGTGTGTTGTGAAGGGCTTTGGGCTTGGCGGGCCCTGCCTATCCCAGCAAGACGAGCCCGGGGGTGGCCCGGCTAAACCCCAGCAGGACGAGCCCGGGGGTGGCCCGGCTGAGCCCCACCTGTGCGGTCAAAGGAGGTTCATTCCTGCAGCGCGGGCACTGCCAAGGACACCTGAACATACGGA
>NW_005842059.1:2410400-2446868 GCF_000455745.1 Alligator sinensis
AGACAACTTCGCCGAGCAGATGAGCGGCGTTCGTGTTTTTCTTGTCGGCCGTCATTCAGAAGTGAAACCCAAAGCAGTGAAAAACCATCGGCAGCAGCATTTCATTCCTTGTACGTCTCAGCCTGTTGCGTGTGCATGCGCGCGCGCGTGTGTGTGTGTCTGCCCCTACCATTAATAACCGTAAGAAACCGCTCAGGATAAAAGCACCAATAAAACGTCATACATTGATAATAGTGTAGCAAACTACTGTCTCTGGAAGAGCTTGCAGAGATGCCAAGTACACACTGCTTTAGTTAGAACAAGAAGAACATTTCTATGTAGTGAAATAGTTGTTGCTCTGAGATCTGAAGTCATTCGATACTTGCTTATTATAAAACAGTTGCATTTGGGGTAAATGGGTAAATACAAAAAAGAAAGGCACTGCCGCTTTATTACTAAATATTTGACTTCACAGCCTTATTCATGCAACTGTTTTTTTTTTATAAATAAATTTATTATACTTTAGGATTTGTTTTTTTTTTTGGTTTTTTTTTTTAATTAAGCTCTAAACCTGCACTCAATACAGGCTGCAAAACAGAGCTGGGAAGGACTTCCAAAATTTAACTGAAGCCACTTTTTTTTTTTTTTTAATTAAAACAAGAAACAGCAAAACACAACTAAGTAGTTCTTTAACCTATACACTGTCAATGGAAAATAAGCTTAAAAAAAAAAAGAATTATGTGGTTGTTAATAACAGACATTATCATGGTTACCAGCCATAGCAAGTTAATAAGTAATATATCCAAAATAATATATCTAATAATCAGATAACCTCTGTTTCTAGACTCAGCAAAGGAATAAATAGAATTTCAGATTTGTAAATACTTTTTGAGTCTTCCTTTCAAAAGATTCAGGCTAAAGTGATTGTGTTCACAACTTGCTTTCGGAAGCTGCGTTTTGTATAGCTATGAGTGCTCAAGGTACAACTCCGATTGGAAAACTTTCTCTTCCTCTATAATGTATAACACTGCATGCAGTTCCTCATCCTTTTCATTCACTTTGTCTCCAGCTCCTCATCACACGTTCCCAAGTCCCTGGGTATCATCATCCTGGCTTTACCCTCCTCTACGTCACACTACACCTTCTGGACCCCGGAAAACCAAATGTCAACTTTACGTCGATCAACATGAAAAATTGCATTTTGGCACTTTTAGTTTTTATAAAACTACTTAAAAATGCTGCCTCTAGACTGGATTTACTAATCCTACAGTAGAGACAAGAGAACATCTCTTTCATAGTTAGAGTTAAGCCCTTATCCTCCCCCACCCCCACCTTTTAAACTAGTCACACGTATTGGCACTAAGAAAAAACTTGCTTCTCTGACCGATCCTGTAGCTACCTGCAGAGAACATCCAACCCGGAGCAACGTGGACAGACCTAATGTTGGAAGTATTGCTAATACATTCCCCTAGCCACGGTATGCACTTACACCACTCTTCTTTATATGATAAAGAACTGGTATGTGAGCCACATCACGTTCTCACTTACAGTCATGTAAGACCCAGGGACGTCCACTGAAGCCAGTGGAGATACAGCGGGATGAACCTGGTGTAAGGAAAATCAGGTTCAGGCCCCTCTGTCTCTCAAGAAGTCAAGGGGCTTCAAAATAACCGTGTGTAACATGCTCTCACGGACACTGGAGTAACCCCCCTGCATTCAAGGGCAGCGCTGTGGATACTCGCTGGCGTGGGCAAAACACAACTGTGGCCCCGGATCTCAGCTGAAACCCTGGCTTGACCAACGTTGCACCCAATCCACCTATCTAAGGAACCGAGGCCCAACTTTTGGTTATTCAAAGCAAACTTGACGCAGCTGCGGTTCTGGGATGACAGCAGCGTAATACTGCACATGCCACCTGCTGTCTCAAACTCAACCCCACCCCGTGTCAACCTCCCTTCACTTACATGCAACGTCCAGTCCAGTCTGCTTTTTACCCCGTGACCTCATGCTTGCCCACTGTTTGTCGAGACGGAGAAAAAGGGAGTGCTCCAGCATTAACACGCTCCCTATTTATACAGCAAGCTGCAGTTCAGCACTGCTTAGATTTTGCTGCCGGGGTTTTTGCACCTGACCCCCTCCTGCTATACCGCCTGCAAGAAAAGGCACAGCCCCCTATCAGATGCAGTTTCACTGATACGCGGTAGCCGGTTCTCGACATGATTCGGTGGGTCAGCCCGGGGCGGGGAGGCAGATCGGTAAAACCCACAAGGCAGCACTAGAAAAGAAAAGACATGGAAACTGCTCCAACCCCTTCTCCTCGCCTAATCGCACGTCGCCCTGCCCACTCGACAACATCCCCCCTTCTCTTCGCCGGGGTTACACTCCCACCCAGCAGTAAAAGTCGAGGCCTGCCCCAGGCCGCCCGCACTCCCTAGAAGCAAAACTCGGCTGCGAGTTAAAATGCAAACCTGCTGCTAAGTAACAAAAGTTAAAATGACACATCCTTGTACAACAGGAACGTGAGACAAAAGGCTGGCCTGACGTCGTTGCACACTTATGTACCCTTGATCTGCCTTTATGTAAACAGTGCACAAATTGACATTTAGTTTGATTTGCTGAAAGGAAGCTTAGTTTTGGTTTTTCTCTCTTTCTTCCCCCCTAGCACGTTTTCGATCCCACTGCAGCTCGCGTTGATGTCTGAGCTCCAGTGAAATAGAGGAGATGGGAACTAGGAACAATTTTGGTTTACACTGGGGGATTGATTTTTTTGGTCACACCTGTGTGATAGTTGTTAAACGTTTCCTCGTTCAGAAACAGGGTTTGCTTCTGGTGCTCTCCCGTCCTCCAGACTGGAGACGAATACCTCCCTTCCCAGCACCTCAGCTTGCCGCTTAGATTTTCCTTACGTGGGTTTTTCCTTTTTCTGTTTTTCCCCTTCTTCTAGCATGGATGTAATAAATGACAAAACCAAATTCCAATTCTAACAACATGTTCACAAAGACAATCTACACATCCACAAAATTAAACCAGGAGAGGGAGACAGAGAGAGAGGGAGAGAGAAAAAGATGCGAAAGGTCGTTGAGGATCCTGTGCAAGTCTGGAGACTCTTGCTACTGGACCCGCAGCAGTCGTTCTCGCAGCCAGCGCTGTTACCGTCACGCCTTCGTCTTCTATATGGTAGAGGTTCTGTCGACGCCATCTGAAAACAGCAACGCACAATGAGGACCGGCCATACTTCGCTTCAAGTGCTGTTGCGTGAGAGCTAGCAAGCTGGGCAATGGTACACCTATGCAGAAGAAACATAGGCTTGTGCCAAAGCCCTACGTTTGGAGGTTGGGGAAAGGGATGTTGGGTTCCTCGGTGGCTGGGTTTGACCCACTTACCCTTGGACTTGCTGTGTCTTGCATGCCAGGCGTCAGGGCACCTATGCCTGCTCATGACTTGAGCGTACAAACTGCATATGAACTAGTGGTCTATGCTCAGGACTCAAATGCATCCTGAAGGGGAAGCGCATGGCACTGCTGCCCCAGAACCGAGGAAGTCAGCATGGCAATGAGAATCGCTGGCTGTTCCCTGATCCCTCCCTTGCTCCTGGAAGGAAGTAACCTGCTGGTTTATTGCCTGTTCCTGATTATCCAGTTCCTACCTCCCTGGATAGGATGGGGTGCAGACCATGCATGGGCTTATGCATAAGGCAACGGGGATCTGTTCTTGCCCCTTGCTTTTTACAAAGGAACATAATAATTGAGCCCATCTGGCCCTGTATTAACACCCTGAGTTTAGGGGCAGGAGCTTCAGATCCTTATTTTCATAGAAAATGAGGGTTGGACAGGACCTCAGGAGGTCACATCTAGTCCAACCCCCTGCTCAAAGCAGGACCAGCCCCAACTACATCACCCCAGCCAAGATGATCCTTGGAGGCCTTGTTTCCTGCATGCTTTGGTCTGAGTAAGACGGCAGGAAGAAGCCTTTTTCTGTGAACATTTGGAGCATGGGGTCCCAGCCAGGGAAGCAGTAACGTCTTCAAATGTTCTGGGCTTTATTTTCTTTTTAACATGCAACAGGATGGGGGAGGATAGTGAAATAGTTAAAAAATAGATGTCAGGAGCTTCACAGAGGGAAGTTGCATGCAATGCATGTGAAGCCCGGCTCTGTGAAAAGGGAAGTGCTCTTGACTGAGGTTCATGTTAGTGGGAGCAGAGGATACTCCCTTGATGCTTAGCCAGAGCTAAGGAGGCTGGGAGTAACCCCTCCTCCCCAATTAACATCTGGCCATCTCTTTTTATAAAGACTTCCTGACTGTTCAAGGGTCCACTCACTTGTCTAGCCTGGAAATCATAGCTGGAAGGGCCCTCCAGAGGTCATCTTGTCCAACCCTCTGCCTGCCGCAGGAACATCCCTATCTAAACCATCCTATACACATCCACTGTCTAACCTCTCAGCAAAACAGCACAGTCAATCCTGACATCACACAAGACATGACACCGAATCGGCCACAGGTAAAGCAGGAAGACCACAGTGGCCAATGTCCTGCTGCTGCAAAGGTTGTTCAAAATACATCCGAGGGATATCAGGAAGAGGACCATGCCCCCTGCTACAGAGGAAGGCAAAAACCCCAGTCTGTACCGAACTGACCACAGGCTAAATTCCTTCCTGACCCCAAATGTGAGCCTTGAGGACCTGGTGGGACAACTGGAGACACCTAAGAGACCCGATGTTTCTGCAAGGCCAGAGTGAGCTGAGGTGTGTGGGTGTTTAGGGCCTACTCCCTCCGGTGATGACAAATGCACGCCTATGGTTTCCCCACACCCAGCTCTCAACCAAAGGGGAGTCAAGGGGATGACACTGAAAAGCTTTTGGGGACTACGAACAAAGCGTGTGTGCACGTGTGCGTGTGTGTACCAGATGCTAGTTATGGGATAAATGCATTTAGGGTGCAAGCTTTTTTATCAGAATCGCTGCCTTTTAAGGCATGCGTGGAGAGGGGTTTCTCCGCCGTCAGCTGGGGGCAGGCCCACGAAAGTGCTCGGCTGCAGTCTGTGAAAGCGCAGCATCGGGCCCTTTCAAGGGTCTGAATTGGGGATACAAACATTGTACACCCAGCCCTATTTGGGGCACCTGGGGAGAGCCAAAGATGGGCATGGACCAAAACTCCCGGTCCAAATTCCCTTTGCCTGAAAACGGAGGCTGCATACAGGCCAAAGTGAATGGCTGGCTTTTCTCTGGCATGGGCTGAATCAAACACCTTCAGATCTATGGGAATCCCTCACCCCTAGGCTGTGGGAAGTTTAGGTCCAGGTTACAGCTTTGCTCCTTGGCTCTCCCTACAGAAACCCCCGGGCTGGCTGCATTTCCAGCTGCATGGGCAGATGAAGCCTGACGAGCAGAACTGCTTCACTACCCACCGGGAGGGCTGCAAACCCCCTCTAGACCGAGTGAGAAGCAGCTCCTGAAAGACCCTGCCTGAATAGCATGCACCATCAGAGACGGCGAGCTCTCCCCTTCCCACCCCAGCCCAGTGCAACCCCGTATAATGCATCCTATTTAGTCCACGAATGAGACTGAGGAAATACCGAAGAGGCCTGCTGTAATGATACGACTTGCAAGATATACAGAAGCAGATGGTGTCAAGACACAGTCCGTTTTGTTAAAGAACTGGAGCGACGCAGAAGGGCAGCAGTCCCGCATACCACACTGCACCACATTACTGACTTTGGCAATGGCCACGTAAGCTATTACTAATGCAAGGCTCCAACAGAGCGCTCCCTGTTACGGTACTCAAATAATCACGGCCCTCGCCTCGTACTTAGGCTTCGATTCATCCGTTTGGAATTTGAAGACTAAGAACAAACAGGTTTGTTCAGGTCTTTTTTTTTTTTTAAGAGGTCTTTTTAAAAAAATAAAAAGCTATTTATAGCACCAGTCGATTGAGGGAGGCTGGGGGTAGGCTGTGTGGAGGGGGAAAAAAAAGAAATCCCAACCCAAAGGAACACAACCCTGCAGAGACATGGCTTGGCTAGATCTGATAATGACAGTGGGTCAAGATATGCTCAACGGAGAACACAGACCTCACTGAAGGCCTCCACTTTAATGGCCTTTAATTGCTGTCAAGCTGTCTCCGGTGTTTTATCAGGGATGGGAAGCATGCTTGAGAGCTGTCGAACTGGTGTAGGCAAACCCATGGATGCTGGATGCAGTGCTCCCATGCATCCACTCCTGACATCTGACTCCTAAGAAGATCTTCCTTCAACGGGAAAACAGATGAGGGTTGTCCCGTAGGGTACCCAGAGACCATGGCAATGGGTGTTTTAGACAGGCACAGGGTAAAGTAACCCTAAATTACACTCAGAGGAGGAGGACAGTCCAAGGGATCAGACCCTAGCCAAAGACTCAGATGCACCTTCAAATCCTTGTCCTACCACAGACGCCTGTGTGCAGGTCAGGCCATGGAAAGGCACGCTGCTTGAAGCACTCCACGTGCCTCTGAAGTGCTCCAAACACTTAAAAAATGGCTGGACCGCTGTAGCAGTCTTCTCCAGTCTCCTTCAGCCACATGGAGGGCGGCTCTATCAGAAACCCTTGCAGAGGTGATACAGGGCCTGGGCAAATGTAATGTTGATAGCCATGTAACTGGCATCCCAGTGAGCCTCAAACCAGGGTGACTGCAACCAGTCTGGTGGCGAGTTATCCCTGAAAGGATCGGGTAAAACTGTACCAGCGGAAATCCCACTGGTTTGGGTGTTGTCTGTCCTCATCCATCCTGGCGAAGCTACCTGATAAAGGCAAATGGGCTATTACCTGCTTCTTGCCCTCCCCCAAAAGCGAAGGTCTGTATGAGACATCAAATGTGAGCGCTACCCTGGGAGAGCAGCGAGAGTGTCTGCTCCTGATCTGTTTGCCCTGGTGCAAGGCCGATGTGGATGACACCGGGGTATGTGTTTGTCTGTTCATGTCCGAATGAAACTGCAGAATCCTCAGGGCTGGGGCAGGGACTCTGTGGCCAACAGCGCGGCGAGGCACGGGGAAGACAACGGGTGCACTTACCACCTAGGGCATGCTCGGTCATACTCAGGCACAAGGACTCCAGCCTGTTGTTGATGTCAGGTTCTGTCACTGGCACCTGGAACTCTGCAAAGGGAATGGGACACGGGGTTATCCTGGGGTCCATAGGATGGGGGGTTGTCCTGGGGTCCATAGGATGGGGGGTTGTCCTGGGGTCCATGGGGCAGGGGGTTGTCCTGGGGTCCATAGGATGGGGGGTTGTCCTGGGGGGTCGCTGGGACGGGTGGTTGTCCGGGGGTCCATAGGGGGGGGGGGTTGTCCTGGGGTCCACAGGCAGGGGGTTATCCTGGGGTCCACAGGGCAGGGAGTTATCCTGGGGTCCACAGGGTTATCCTGGGGTCCACGGGACAGGGGGCTATCTTGGGGTCCACAGGGTTATTCTGGGGTCCACAGGACAGGGGGCTATCCTGGGGTCCACGGGCAGGGGGTTATCCTGGGGTCCACGGGGCAGGGAGTTATCCTGGGGTCCACAGGGTTATTCTGGGGTCCGTGGGGTAGGGGGTTCATAGATTCATAGAAGTCGGGTCGGAAGGGACGTAAGTAGATCATCAAGTTCGACCCCCTGCCCTGGGCAGGAGAGAAAACTGGGCTCATGTGACCCCAGCTAGGTAAACGTCCAGCCTCCTCTTAAAGCCCCCCAGGGTAGGAGCCAGCACCACTTCCCTTGGAAGGTGGTTCCTGATCCTAGCTGCCCTAGCTGTGAAGTACTGCTTCCTGATATCCAGCCTGAATCTACTCTCAAATAACTTTTGGCCGTTATTCCTTGTTACTCTGGGAGGTGCTCAGGGGAACAGGATCTCTCCCATTCCCCACTGGTCCCCCTTGGTAAGTTTGTAGATGGCCACCAGGTCCCCCCTCAGCCTTCTCTTGTGAAGGCTGAACAGGTTCAGGTCCCTCAGCCTCTCCTTGTAGGGCCTGCCCTGCTGCCCCCTGAGCATGCAGGTGGCCCTCCTCTGGACCCTCTCCATGTTGGCCACATCCCTCCTGAAGTGCAGCGCCCAGAACTGGACGCAGTACTCCAACTGGGGCCTGACCGGTGTCGCATAGAGGGGGAGGATCACCTCCCTGGACCTGCTTGTGATGCATCTGTGGATGCAGACAAGGTGCAGTTAGCCTTCCTGACTGCATCCTCGCATTGGCGGTCCATGTTCATCTTGGAATCGATAATGACTCCAAGATCCTTTTCTGCCCCTGCACTGATGAGAAGGGAGCTCCCCAGCCTGTAGGTCTGCTGCTGGTTCTTCCTCCCCAGGTGCCGCACCATGCACTTGTCAGTGTTGAATCCCAGCCTTTTCCCATTTGCCCACCCCTGTAACCTGTCCAGGTCCAGCTGTATCCTGTCCCTCCCTTCTAGCGTGCCCACCTCGCCCCAGATTTTGGTGTTGTCAGTGAATTTAAACAGGTTGCTTTTCACCCCCTCGTCCAAGTCGCTAATAAAGGAATTGAGCAGCGCGGGCCCGAGGACCGAGCCCTGGGGGACCCCACTGCCCACTTCCCTCCAGGTTGAAAATGACCCGTCCACCACCACTCTCTGAGTGTGACCCCTCAGTCAATTTGCGACCCATCTGACTGTGTAGGCGTTGACACCACAGTCACCTAGCTTTTTAACGAGAATGGGGTTGGAGACAGTGTCGAAGGCCTTCCTGAAGTCCAGAAAGACTACATCCACCGTGACACCTGCGTCCGTGATTTTGTGACCTGTTCGTAAAAGGCCACCAGGTTGGTCTGACAGGACCTGCCCCTAATGAAACCATGCTGGTTGCCCCTGAGCATCGTCCCCCCTGCCGGTCCTTCCCAGATGTGCTCCTGAATAATCCTCTTAAACAGTTTCCCCAGGATCAAAGTAAGACTAATGGGCCTATAGTTGCCTGGGCCTATAGTTTCCCCTTTTTTGACAGTGGGTTATCCTGGGGTCCACAGGGCAGGGGGCTATGCTGGGATCCACAGGACAGGAGGTTATCTTGGGATCCATGGGACAGGGGGCTGTGCTGGGGTCCATGGGACTGGGGCTATGCTGGGGTCCACAGGGCAGGGGGTTATCCTGGGGTCCATGGGATGGGGGGTTATCCTGGGGTCCCCATGCAAACCTGCTGACCAGGGCATCACTTGCCCTGCATCCCTCTGGCTACAACTTGTAAAGACCACAATGGACCTTCTATCCCCAAACACACGAAGGACGTTTGCGTGCCCATTGTGTGCAAACACATCAGCTTTCACACCGCACCCACCCTCCACATACACCCGTTCATGTACACCATGTGAACTCTTGGCATATGTATTTGCAGACACGTGCCCGGGGGTAGATTCTCCTTGATTCATGCTCCATCTGAACTTTAAAGACAGCTCCCTGGGAGGAGCAGCAGCATTTCTATGCATCTCAGTGTTGAGAGAATCAGTTGATTTTGTGGCTCATTATCGTCTCCCCAATCCTCGCTAATCTCTCTCCACGCCACAGGTGTTAACAGCCGCCTCTCCTTTTTACTGGTCTTGATGTTCCACTATTCAAACTCTCTTTTCTTCCGCTGTTTTGCTGTCTGTTAGCCATTCCTAGTAATGCCTCTCTCCTATTTCACAGCCCTGCTGACTATTTCCCCCTTTTAACTGAGAAGAATGCGCATTTCTCATTTTAACGGAGAAACACGTGGATTTTTCACTTTTGCAAAGAGCTCTCTGGAGGCTGGCAGAGTTGCAGCCTGCAAGGGGCTGGGGGGAGCGGGAGTCAGGCAGGGATGCCGTGTGCATGTGAGCGCTCACACATGCACACGGCTGGCAGGCAGCCTGTGGAGCAGCTCCCGCAGGTAAATCCGGCGGGGGCAATGGGATTGAGGCCCCCATAGGGAGGGAGGGAGTTGAGCCTAACCTGGTCTGAAAAATACCATGGAGAAAGGGCTTTCAAAGGTCCATTAACAAAAAAAAAAAGACAGTAAAAGGTCTCTGTAATGCAGGTGCAGCTACCCGGAGAATGGATAGCAGGCAGAGCTGCCGGGGAATGGGGACATTTGCAGCTGGGAGTGGACGAATCTCTAGCAAGGGCAGGTCTGTCGACAGCTGAACAGAAAGGCCCATGGGCACCGTGCTAGACCCACGGTTGTGGAAGACCAAGCTCCCCACGCTGGGTGGAAAGAGGGCACTGAGGCTCCACTTGGGCTCCCCATCCCTACAGTCTTGTGGGCTGATTATTTTCACTTTGAAGGAAACTCCACATCAGTAATTCTCCCCAAGAGAAGACAAATACTGGAGACTTGCATGAATATAACTTGCTGTCAGCTGGGGAGAGGTTATCTGGGGTTAAGGCACTGGACTCAGGAGAGCTGAGCTAATTTGCATGGGTTTCCTGTGCGACCTCGAGCAAATCTCCACGGCCCAGATCCTCAGAAGCATGCAGGTGCCTGACACTCTTTAAAATCAATCACCTACATGGAGGTGAGATGCCTGAATACCTTTGCGGGTCTGCCCCCCAGTCCCTCTCTGCGCTGCCCTCACGAAGACTGTAATGCCACGGCTGTTCTCCCAGGCTTTGGCAATTCTGCCTGTTTGGAAATAAATGCTGTGGCAGGTCCTGCCTCTTCAGCTGTATGATTTATCCTGCCAGGCAACAGCACCCTCAAACCTACCATACTGTTTCAGGCCAGCGGGTTAATTGGTGCTGTCACTCACTAATTAGCTCTCCCGGGCCAATCCAGAGCCCAGTATGGATGCAGCTACGCGGTTTCCAGATCAGCCCAGGCACTGTTGCTGGGCTCAGGCTTGCCCTGTAGACATGTCCTTGCTATGTATCGGCATAACACCCTGCACAGTTCAGCTTGGACTTGTGCAAAGAAGTGAGCACATTTAGGATGGTGTTTTCACTCTGCAATCAGGACGTACAACTGAAGTAGGAGTAGGAGCCCCTATGTTAGCTTCAGTCTAGCTGGCTTGGGTACAACAGGGGCGCCAAAGACACAGCAGCCCAGCCTTTGGTACAGCCTCGCAACCCAAGGAAGTATCCAGGGGCCTTGGCTGCAGTCTGTCCGGCCTGGGCTGAAGTCCGTGCTGCTGCTGCCCCTCCACTGAGATGAGGACCCAAGTAGCTAGCTGAAATAACGTGGGCCTGCCGATGCGTGCCAAGATCATACCTCCGACCGCGGCGCAGACATGTGACTACAACAACCCTGCAGAACAAATGTGTTCTCTGCCTGAATCCCAGACAGCCTCAAGGCCAGCCCGCCCCTCTTCAGACCTATTTTGGGCCAGGGTTCTTACGTCTGCCCTGGCGATTGCAGAATCAAAGTGGTTTTCATAAATTAACTTGGAAGTTGCATGTAGGGCAGAATCTGAATCTCCTCCTTGCCAGGGACAAGAGGGCTGCAGAAGTTTTCCATACGCGTGACAGAAGCGAAACTAAAAATAAGTCCCTTTGCTGGTGTCATTTGAAACCCTGCGGGACAAAGCCCTGGAGAACTGACTGTGGGTGCCTTACAAGGATTTATTTTCCCCTTCTTCTGATGCATCTGGATGGTTGGAAATAAAAGGCAGGTAGGGACCCCGGCAGCTCTGACGAGAGCAAATTGGTGGAATAACCCACTGGTGCATGTGGCCAGTGTTCCCTTCTATTTTCAGAGAGCCTTTTAATCTGGGCATAATGCATCTTACATGAAGAAGGCAACAGATTTTTCTTAAATGCCTCCTGGCCAGTACCTGACAGATGCTCGAGTCCAGGTAATGTTTGAGAGCATGGCACAAAAAAGATTTGGTGCTCGCTTTACACAGCATGCCAGTTCAGAGACAAACCCTGTCCTCAGATGTGCATGGGCTCAAGCTGTGTCAGGATCCCCATCAGAAGGGGAAAGAGGAGCAAAACACTCCCTGAAGTTCCCCTCTCAGAGGTGTCTGCAAAACCGGTTCAGATAAGGAGCTGAGATTCCCTTTCTAGTGAGCAGGGTCAAAGCCTCCATGGGAAAGGGAACGAGGCTGCTTGTTGCCATCTTGTCGGGGTACAAGGAGCTCTGCTCTCACCCCGTGCGGTACCTTTGTTCCAGGTTAGGAGATGCAAAAACCGAGTGTCTCTAGCATTGCATGAATACAGTTAGAAGTTGGCAGCCTGGCTCTCAGTATTTCTCCTGTGCTGCTAGCACGCAGAGGCCAGGACTGGGTCATAACTCGGGCTACTGTGCTAATTTTGCCTGTGATTCATCCCAACATAGGGCCGCCCCTAGGTCACCAACTCCAGTCCCCTGCTACTGCAGGCAGCCAGCTCATGCAGTCCCCTCCATAAACTAATCAAGCGCCTTCTTTAAATCAATGTGGTTTCCTGCCCCCGTCACTCCAGCTGGACAGCAGCTTGGTCCTCTGCTGAGCCTGCTCTGGGACGATGGGCTACTGCTCAGTTGACACCATAAGTCTAATCCTTTCCTCTGTCCACATATTGTTCTGGGGATTAATTCATCAGTGTTCATAAAGAGACCCTTGGAGGGAAGTGTCAGCGTGGTGCAAGAGGTTATTGCAATGACTAATGCTCTTGGTGACTCTATGCATATTTTTGGCAATGCTACTTTTCAGCCCCCCTGGAGTCTGCATCGATTGCAGACTAATGTGAAAGAAGAGCCCTCTTTATTATTATATTTAATATTTACCAAGATTGGTCTTCCTGCCGGGCTTTGGCCCATACGCAAGAGCAGACACAGTCCCTGCAATGTGGGATTAGATTTTCATTTTCAACCAGACCATCTCAACAGGGCAGACACAATATACAGCAACAGGCCAGATGAAACAAGGGTGTGAGCTCCTGAATGGGATTGGTTTCTCTGGTCAGCGACCCTTGGAAACTTGCTGACTAACAACTGGATGCTGGTAGAGGGGCTGAATTAAAAGAAGAATGGAGCAATAGAAAAAAACACCGCAGAAACCGAGAAGGATTTTCCTCCGGAGGAAGGTGCAGGAGGTCATTCAGAAAACCCAAGAGAATGGCAGGATGTTCTTCCGCACGGGAGGCTATTTAAAGTGTGCAAGGAGGCTATTTAAAGTGTGCAAGGAAACCAGTACAAAACCTCAATGTGGTGAACTTCTGCCTCACCAAGGCAGTCAAAAAGCCCAAATCTGAATCGATTCAATCTTTGCAAGTTACTTTAAGCTGCATAGATTGAACCGATAAGCAAGTGAGCAGACATTCACTTTTGATTCCAGAAATGCAGCCACGTGCCTGCAGTGGCCCAGACCAGGGGGTGGGGGGCGCTAGAGCATGCCTCCCTGCTCGACTGCAGCAGACAGCTTGGGCCAAGGCTAGCCCGCCCACCCACCCTATAAGGTACAGGGGGAACTGCGAGGGAGATGCAAAGCATCCTGGGATGCTGAGGGGCTGTGAGTTAAGTTGAGTCTAGAGGGGATTTGGGACAGAAATGCCTTAAACTGATTTAATCTAAATCAATTCAGCCTGATACTACATCCATGCAGGTTTATCTTAAAACAGTTTGGGCCATTTGGAAAGCAGGTTACGTGCACTGAATTTCTGCTGAGTTACAGATCTGAACCCGTTTCTGATCACTTCTATCAGCTTATGTGTCACTTCTGTCCCTAGTCCATCGGTTTTCCAAAGAATTCTCCCCAAATACATGAAGTCACCTCAATGCAGCTCGGGATTTTCCAGTCCATGTAAAAGCAAAAAAGGTGATCCAAGAGCGACGACGTTCCCCGTGTAACATAAAGCCTCTCTGAAGGAAGCTATGTGAGGTGCTAGCGCAGTCAGTCTGTTATATATAGGGCCCAAATCCCTCCAGTGATGTCTCTGGTTTAATCAATCCGGTAATCTGACTAGCGTCAAAAATATCTTGGTCAGATTGCAACAGACTCGGAGCTTGCATAGTCTGGCTTGCAGCCAGCCCACCACGGTTCGTGCTTGCAATGCGGTTTAAAAAAAGAAAGCCTTCTATAAGCGCCCAAGAATGTATTGTGACAGTTGAGGCTAGGCACTCTCGGGCAGGGTTCGCTACTGCAGCTATCCGGATATACTGTACTCGCGTACGTCAAGGGTATGAATAAGCAAAAGACCGATGGTTTCTTCCTACCTGGCTGCTGAAACATCAGCATGGTCTGCGGGGAGGTGTGGACAGGCAGGGAGCGGGTCCTTTGCACTGAGCTATGGGTCCGGCTGGGCATGCTGTTGCTCCCCCCAGGGTTTGCAAACCACAGGTTCTACGGGAGAGAGACAGACAAACCAATGCTTCAAGGGAAAGCCATGCTGGGCTGCATGCGTTGGAAACCTTAGGGTTTACTAGTGCTTTCGTGGCTGCTCCCCACATCCTCCTACTCCCCCAGTGCAGGGTTTTCTCGGCAAGCATCATATTTATACAAGCTCTCTGCCTCCGACGCTCCCTAAAGCCTGGCGTGTCCTTCTCTCTCACTCCCAGCTCTCCTTGTCCCTTTTCAGTACCCCTCTACACTGAGGAGAGCAAAAACAGGAAATGCCTGCAGACTGTTCTCACTGGCTTGGCTTTTTTTTTTTTTCCCCTTCATAAAAGAGATCCAGACAAGTTAGTCAGATGAGGGAAATCAGGAGAAATGCTTCCAGTCTAACCTTCACCGAGAGAGGGAGAATGAGGCTTTCTCCTGAGCCGAGCAAGAAGAAGCCTCTGCAACGGTTTGAGGGTCCGGTGCTGCGAAACCCTGAGCATCCCTAGCTCCAGGGGAGGCTGGAAACTCTGCACCGTAGGAGCAGGTCCCCCAAGTCCTTCTTGCAGCACCCACAAAGTATTCACCCCTCCACCCCCAAAAGCGAATGGTGGCCCCATTGTACCCGGGGCCAGGGCAGACGGACAGAAACCAACCTGTCTCCCTTGCTTGAGGAGCGTGGGGTTGGTGGCGGCACTGCGCTGGGCAGCGCCGAGGAGCCCCGTGGGGCCGAGCAGCCCCAGGCGGGTGGTGGGGAGGTTGCGGGACGGGATCTGGAACTGTCGCGGGTTTCGCCTGCCCAGGCCTGCACCGACAGATCCGGCTGTGGGTAAGGAGTTCGACTGGCCAAAGCCGCGGCTGCAGAGAGAGAAAAACACGGGTCTGAAAATCCAGCCTCTTGGCCCCGTTTAAAAACGCTGCTGGCAGCTACGTGCGTTAACTAAGACGCTGCCCATCCCCACCACGAGAAGGCCTGCGAGATGCTGCTTACCAATGCCGACGCACCTCTGGCTTAGTTAGCCGAGACGGTGCAACTCTGCCCTGCCTCCGGGCTGCTTCTCCCAGCGCGCCTTACCACGGACCGCCACAAGAGGGAACGCATCGGCTTTCCCGGGGCTCGCAGGGCTGGCTCCGCTCTGAGCCCCGTTACACTTCTGTCTGCTCCCCCCAGCAAGGTTAAATCCCGCCTGCCTGACTCGGGCAAGCCAAGCGGAGGCAGCGGGACACGCGCTGGAGGCAAGCACGGGGGATTTGCTGGCCAGCCAAGCCCGGAGGAAACCAGACGCTGAGCTCGGGGAAGGGGCTGGCTGCTGGGGGCTCCCCGGAGATTTTGTTTTGCTCTATGGCACCTCCACGTGCCCTGGAAAGAGGGCCCACATGCCTGGCCAGCCAGCCCCTAAACCCCCCACAACTTTCCAAAGACATCCTTGCTGCTCTTGCCTAGTGCCAATGGAAGAGGCTGGGTCTCAAGTCCATCCTCAGACTTATCTTTTACTCCAGCTCTTCCTCCCCTTATGATCCTCAACTGAGGACGTGTGCCCTGTGCCCTGCCCACAGAGGGAGGGCTGTCCCTGGCTTCCCAGCTGCTCTGTTTCTCTTCCTCTATGGTCATCTAGGGCTTTTATTGCTCCCAATGTGCTGCTTCAGGTCTGCCCGTGTGGCTCGTTTAAAATTGACCCACTGGGAAGCTGAAAGAAATGCTAACGAATGAAGGTGCCATCTGTGTAGGGTGAGATACAGGCACGACACCCTGGATCCAGTCCTGGGGGTGGGGGGTCCGAGGTGGGGGCTCATCAGTCTCCAGGGCTGTAGGTCCATGAGGCACCTTCACTTGCATGATCCGAGTTAAGAGCCAAGTCCTTAACCCCCCCTGCCCGTAGTGGGAGCACGGGCCTAGGACTTGCTGCTGCTTTCTGAATCGCTGTGCAGGAGGGTGAGGTGCCACGTCCGAGAGCCCACCAAGGAGGGGGCTTCCTTTCTATTGACTCGCGCTTGCAGAAGTGGAGGATGCCGTGAAGTGGACACCGCACCCCAGCATGCGGAGTGGGGGGGGAGATGCCTGTGAAATAGGTGCATCATAAAAACACCCACCCTATTGCTGATGTTTCTTGGTTTCAGTTATGAAACAGGCCTGCCTTTTTTTATTTTTTACCCCATTTCCACGAGCCCCTGACACTTGTGTGGTGCCCCGCAGGGAACTGCCGCGTGCAGAAGAGTACCCGCGCAGCCCGTCGGCACGGCTTTCACTGAGCTGCACCATCTGGCTGCTGGCTTTGCCCTGTTTTTCCATGCCATCCTATGAGATGCAAGCGAAGAGCAGTCCTGCTGTCACACCCTGATTTATCTAGTTCAGTTTAGAGCCTGCCAAATTAGGGGAGCAATCTGGAGACTTCTTGTTCCTCTTTGGTGCAGTGCTTCTCACCCAGGTCATTGCCGGCCTCGATGTGTCGTCACATCTTCCTCTTAGCCCTCATCCCCCTGCTTGCATATGCTAGGGTCAACAAGTGTCAGGAGATAACAGGACTGGGGTTTTCAACCTTATTTCCTTTGCAGACCCCTTTGGAAATTTCGAATGGAGGTGCGGACACCTTTGAACTGTAAGCTTGGGTATTCATACTCTTAATTGGTCATAGTCATCTTTTGTGGATCCCCGAGACATAGTCTGTGGACCACAGGTTGAAAGCCACTGGACTAGGGGATCCCAACCAGTATAAACCGACCAGTCGTGGAGTACAACAGAGTTTCTATAATCCCATCCAAATAGCGGTCTGGCTGCTCAGCCCATGCGGCTGTGCGACAGACTGCAGCTTCCACCCGACTGCCCAAGCAGGGTCCATACGGCCCAGCCATGCTCCTGATGGGGCTCAGCAAACGCACAATATCATCCAGGGCAGAGAAGTCGTCCCTGTATGATTTTGCAAAACTTGCCACCTGGGCTTTGTGCGGGTGCTTTGTCCAGCAGCGTTTCCCTCTGATGCATCCCTTTCTGCAAGGGGTGCAAGAGGAGCTGCCAGGCTGCAGTTTTGCATAGCGGAGATGCAAGTGTCCATCTTCAAGCGCTATTTGGAGCCCCTTCCCAGACTTCCTGGTCCAACGAGCCTCTCTGCACCATGTCTGGGTGGCTCGTGTCTTCTCCTTCACTGAGTGTGTTTTTTCAGGGGAGTGTCTGCCCATGGCCAGATTTGCACAATTGGTGGGGGAGCAGGCAAGCAGACGAAAACCAAATCACCAAGTGGCACCAGAGGTAAGAGCAGTGGGGGCTGAGGGCAGGGAGGAGACATTTGGCTCAGGTGTGTTTGAAATCTTGTCCCCGGAGAGCAAAGCGGACACACAGAGGGGTCCCTGTCCTCACGCCAAAGCAAGCTTGGTAGCTCCCCTAGGAAGCAAGAGCTTTGGGTTTGACTCCCAACTCCGCCCAGATTCCCTGGATGACCTTGGGTAAGTCACTTAACCTCCCCACCTGTAAAATGGGCACAGCGGACCTGCCTTTTCCCCAGCCCCTCTGCCTGGTCTACCTCCAGTCAGCAGGACCGGCGGGGAGTGCAGGCTGTACTACAGTACTGCAACAAGAACAAGGTGGAATATTTTGCCTGCCCTGGAGTTAACCAGCCCTGCTAATCAGATCCGCCCACGGGGGCTCCAATTAACACAGGACTCCAGTCGTCAGCCCTGTTGGCAACGTCCTGCCCTAGATACCCAAGCGCGCAGCCCAGCCGTTGCATCAGAGAGATGAAAGCCCCACGTACGTTCGCTGCTGCCGATATCCTGATATGTCTAGGAGGGATTTCCGAGGGAAAGACCGAAACAGTTTCTGCACCTGCTGTTTCCATGACAACAATCTTTTCTTCTGCGTCTCTGTGAAAGCCTGCCCAGAAAAGGGGGGAGAGAAAAAAAAAAAAACACAAAAAAAAAAACCAAAAAGAAAAGGAGTAAATGTTTTGTGGATGAGACAGTTGGGTATTTAAAAGGCGAAAAGGAAGAACAAGCAAGTTAACGTGTGCCCAGAGCAGCCCGGCTTTGGGCCATGAACACATACACAATCTCTGGCTTTCCAGCATCAGCTCCCGGCGGGGACGGCTCATCCTTTTCCCGCTTGGAGACAGACACAGGAGCAGACCGCTGTTTCCTCTGCATGGGTTTCCCAGGCCTGCAGAACCAGCTTCCTGCTCTGCCCGGGGGTTTAAAACTTCCCATGGCACTTCCCTGAAGCCCCTGACCCAAATTTGCAGCCCTGCTCTGCCACGGTGAGACATGCCGCCCTTGCACGGATGGCTGCATCTCTGTTCTGCGTTCGCCAAGAGTTGGAGGATTCCCCCGAGCTGTCAGACACCGCGAGGTGAGGACACCGTTACCGCTCCCCCCCGTTGTTACTGGCACCAAGATGGGAACAGCCTGGTTCTGCTACAAGAGCGATTCTCAACCCGCGTGCCAGGGCAAACATGATTCACTAGATAAACCAGGAGCTTTCAAACAGGCATTCATAGTGTTCAAACCATCCTCACCTACTGCGGTGTGTCGGCATCGTTGCAACAGAGGATTTTTCGGTGGTCAAAAAAAGGGAAAACTAAAAGCTGTCATTTTCTGAAGGGTGCCTCGAGTGTAATGAGGGGCTGTTAGGGCCTGACAAGGGGTGCCTCGAGTCTAAAAAGGTTGAGACCTGCAGGGCTACAAAAACCAGCCTGCTGATACACAGGAAGTGAAATCTGCTCTCCGTATCCGCGGTACGACCCTTCAACCCAACACATGGCTTTGGTTAAAAAAAATATATGTAAAAGCAAAGGATCAAATATTACCCTGCGAAGAAATCCAATTATATTTGGGCCTGAGGACAGATCTTGGTCATGATTCTCATCGCTTCTGACCTTCAAAGCTATTCACCAGGTCAGAGCACGGACCTGCAGTTCCTCGTGGGCTCCGTTTGGTCACAATGAATGAATGCACCTGATGGTTTCAGAGCTGGGACTGAGTCAGCGAGTTGCTCTTGCATCTCCCGGCACGTTGTCCAGAAAGCTGCCAAAGCAACTGCAAACTTCTGCACGCTGAGAGTCACAACAAGAACATGGTGCTTGGGCCCGGTGCCAGCTGCAACCAAGCGGCCTCGGGTTTAGCACCACATGCCTGACCTGAAGGGATCCCCTCCTGGGGAAGAGGGGTTGGAAGACCCCTCTAGCTCTACCAGCTTGGCACTGCCAGCTCGTACCCAGTGCAGTGGTTGTTTCTGGGTATCCAAACTGCGGCGGGGCACAGCTCCTCTTCTGTGCTGGTTACGTCTTTACATCCCAGCGTACGCCGTTCAGTCCCTAAAGCTGCTCTGAGACTGCTGTAGCGCTCAGGGCACCCCACCTCCACTCATGTGGCATCCTGGAGCGGTGGCGTTCATGCGACTATCTGCGATGCAAAGGAAGGGCCCAACCTGAGCCCGACGGCTCTGGGCAGCTACGCTGGTTAAGAGGCCAGTGTGTTGGAAGATGCATAAATGTCAAGGGTTGAAAATAATTATAGAAGTTAAGCTTGGGATTAAAAACTGGCGGCCTCGGGAAAGTAGGGCTCAATTAATGCTTCTTCACCAGCGTCCCAGATTCTCTCCTCTTTCCAGTGCTGCTCCATTTATAGAGCACCAGGACTGGGACTCTGGAGATCTGGGGTCTATTCCTGGATCTGCCACTATCTTGATGGGTGACCTTGGGCAAGTCCCTTTTCCCTCTGTGCCTGAGTTACCCCTGCTCTAAGATGGGCATAAGGGTCCTGGCCTCTTTTGCAAAGCATTCTGCAATCTGTGGCTTCTGAGTACAGTGGTGTGACTGCCTGTCACGTGCCCAGCACCTGAGCACAAATCCCACCTGAGGGGCCGCTGCAAAAATCAACTCCCCCATCTGCAGCGCAGGCCGTGCCCTTCCCCTTTCCCAGTCTCTTCACTGGCATCATCTCACCTGCCTCATCAAGACCAAGTTGCTGGTCTTCTCCTTCCAGGCTCTTTTCTCCTCTTTCTGCTCCCCAAGCATCAGCTCTGGGCCCATATGTCTGCCTCCCCCAGCCTGAGGAGAAGAAGACCCCCCCCAAAAAAACCCACCCCCTCCACACACTGCATCCCCTCAGCTGACAGCTGCCAGGTCCACATAGCAAACTTACTGTGCTCCATAGCAGCAAGAAGTCTTGCGGGCGATATCTTTTATTGGACCAACTATACGGTTGGGATAGATGGAGGCAAGCTTTCAGGGATCACAGGACCCTTCCTCAGGCCCCTGACCCAGAAGCAGACACAGCTGAGCTCAACACCAGATGAAACAAATGCTTCAATAAGTTCATTAGCACCTGAGAAGTGCAGGGGTTATGGATACCAGGAAGAATATTATCTCCTGGCCCCTCGCGACAACACCATCACCTCCGCACCGCCAAAGTGCAGCAGATAGCAATGTGTGCAATGGAAAATCCACAACCCAAAGGAAAAAGAAGCCAGACAACACAGCGACTTCTTCTTCCTAAGCCTGCGGGAGGAACGTAACGTCGTTCCCAAGGGGACTCATCATGCGCAGTCCCCGAGCTCACCGGCACAGCTCCACGTATGCCGGAGGACATCACAACATGCCGCTGGCCCAATTAAAGCACTCTCGCCTCTCGCATGTCTCCTGGCCCATCGTGGCAACGACATCACCTGCGCTCCATAGAGGCATCCCTGAGCCTGTGGCTCGGCTCCAGGCAGGCCCGAAGCCAGAAGCGGCGCAGCCACGTGTGCACAGCGCTGCAGGTGGGGATCGTCACCTTGGGGGCGGGAGAGCTGTCCCCGTCATCCCAGACTGCTGTGAAGGCATGCATGAGAGGACCCCACTCCGCAGCAAAGCGACCTTTGCTGTTGAGACCTGGGCAGTAAATGGGAAGCCCATGGGAGGAGGTGGGAGAGGAAGATGCCTCTCCCTGCTAAGAGGTGCTCCTAGGTCCAAGCATAGCCACAATGGCTGGACACCGAGGAGTATTTTACAGTGTCTGTTCAGAGGATGCAGAGAGGTCTTCATTCCCTTGGGGGTCAATCCTGCACCTTTCGCAGCCTCAGACTCTCTCTATGCTTGAAGAAGGGGGGTTGTGCCCAAAAGCTTGCAAAGAACAATTTCCCCAGCTGTTTAGTTGGTTTAATAAAAGATTTCACAGCCTCTGCATCCACCCTTGAGCGGGGGGGTTGGACCTCCCTTCCAGCCCTGCTTTTCTTTGCTGCTGTGATATAACATAAATGCAAGAGAAAAAACCTGGGGGTCTGCGGGACGTGACAGAAAAACCTGGGGCTCCCAGCTGGGAGACGAGGGGCGCAGGAACGCCGCTCTGCTTTGGTCATTGTTTTAAACACCAGCCAGGGCCGTCCTCTGATAACCATGGGCAGAGCACTGGAGCGCTCAGTGCAGTTCGCGCCCCCCTGCCCGGGAGAGGTGTCCAGGCACAACACCATTTCAGAAGCTGCAGTCTAATAAAAGCCCCCTCTATCTTTCTCGATAGCTTGGTTAACATCAGCGCTAAAGAGGAAGAGGGAAAAAGAGAGCGGCGAGGCAGCAGAACAGACTGCGGTGGCTTTCGCGAGGAGGCTGGATTGAGGAGCAGCAGTCCTGAATCCATGCGGGAGGGGGTTGGACCTGGCGACCCTCCATGTCCACCTCCCCAACTTGGTGGTTTTAGGACTTCAAGAGAAGACCTTGGTAGGAGCTGCAGTCATCTCACGGCTGACCACAAAGTGGTCAGAGGGGAAAAAAGAAAAAAAAATCTCCCTGCTCTTGGAAATGCACACAGAGCAGGATCAAAGGAGCTTTTCAGAGGGTTGCCAAGGCTTGGATGTGGTTGGGTTGGGGGAGAAGCTGCTCGTAAACCCACAAATGAGCAGCCCTGGGTACAGAGAAAGCAGGTGTGTGCCTCCGTGAGCTGCAGGAGCAAACCGACCACTTCACAGCAGCACGCAAATGCCCTAGTGCCACCGCTGCGTATTTCCAGCAGCTCCGCAGAAGCCGCCGATGCATCCCACCGGCGTGCTATGAATGGGAAAAAGGCTGTGGTTGCCACTGATGGGAGCTTTCTGCGAGCAGCTTCTTTTCCGGAGCATCAGTGTTGCAGAGTTAGAAAACCTCCCTCTTTGGCCCCAATTCAGGAAACCACGTGAGCACGCACTTCGTTAAGCACAAACCCAAGTTCCTGAATGGGGCACCTGCTGAAATCACAGCCCTTGCCGGTGCCCGAAGCCCAGCAGAGAGGGTTATTACTTAGGCATCATCTTCTCCCTGAGTTACTTTAACCTGGAGGGGATCAGGAACTCTGCCCTTTTGCCCAGCCGGCATACTGGAGGCTGGCATGCTCGCAGCAATCAGCATTTCCCTGACAACACGCTGCCAGCCCTTATCTCACAGGACCGCGCAGTTTTCTGCGTGCTTCCCGACTCTGCGATTATGCACAAGTGACTGACGCGTTGCCGGCTCGCAGCTTTTCCGGGATGGAAAGCATTTCGAGCTCCATCCAGGCACGTGGCCCCGCTTGTAACAACAGGTGCCGCACACACGTGCACAAGTGTGTGTCGTGTCAGCACGTGGGGCGGTGACTTAGGTCCGTGCCACACAGAGCACTGAGCACATCTGGATCGCCCTGAAGGGCGACCGGGAAAGTACCATTAAAAAGCACTGCTGCCTCAGGTACCAAAGCCGCAGCTGCTGGGAATGGATCTGCAGAACGCAGGGTGCAAAAGTCGCCGCGTGCTTGCTGCAAAATAGAAACCAGAGATGCCAGAGGCGGGTTTGGGCTGCCCAGTGGAAACCTCACATGCATTTTTCTTTCACGGGGTTGTCTTTCACCCAGTTGCTCATCCGATCGTCCTAGGCCGGGTGAATCTCTCAGCTCCAGCCCCGCTGCACGAGCCTAAAGAGACCTACGGTTCTGCGCATCATACTGGATTTACTGTCTGGTACGGCCTTGTTCCATCAGAATTACTATTAATACCCCCCCAAAATATTTGTGTTAGAAACCCAAATGTTTACATCAACAGAAACTTTGGAAACAGTTTCCAAGCAATGAGAACAACAGCACGATAAGATCCGTCACGACTCACCTCATGAATTAGACATTTGTCTATGAGCTGTAAATAGGAACTTATATTCTCCTCATCGGGTCTGGAAACCAAAAGCTGCGTGCACACTGCGAAGAGCAACCACAGCAGAAAGAAAAGATCATTAGGAAATGGCAAGCCGGGCAGGAAACGGGTGGCATCGTAAGAATGGGTTGAGAACTGCGCTCCCGTCCTCCTGAAAGCCGCTCTCATCAATGGAGCATTTGTCTAGAAAAACACCCTTCCACCATTCCAGCCATGCCCTTCTATATTTAGGATGAGATTTTGCTTTCAGTGACACTGGTGCGAATCCATTTAAGCCAACGAGGTTATACTGGGAATGATTGAGAGAAGGATCCATCTCCCTCCCCGCCCGGCTGCATTCTTGTATGCAAAAGATATCTTCAGAGAAAGAGCATGGCATGAAGGTCTACTGCTGCAGGGGACATATCTTACCCCCGCTGAAGTCAATGGCCAACCCCCTGGGGGACAACAGGATGGGGGACCCTCTCTGAAATCATGCCACGGAAGTGAAGGCACAAATTAACCTGCAACAGGTCTCGCATGGGGCATGTTGGGTTGAAGGCCAGAGGAGCTGCAGTGTCAGTAAGACCCCCCCACTTCACCCTAACAACCAGGGCTATAAACAACTCAAAAAGCTTGCCAAAATGGATGGGAGTCCTAGGTCCCCTTGGCAGCAGGGTCCACGGGCTGCCAGCAGGTGGAAGTGGCCGAGGGGAGACTTTTAGCCTTTCCTGTGTCTGAGCGGCACAGAGCAGAAGAGCCTGGCACAGGCTTTAAGAGAAGCTGCACCACCGTTCAGTGCTGAAGCACTTGCTCCCAGGCTAGCTCCCACCTCACCTGGCTGCACAGGGCCTAGCCTGGCCCTGGAGACAGGGTGGTCAACAGCGGTACCATGCCACAGTCACTGCTCTGGTGGCCCTACGGATGCTGCCTTAGATGGGGCACAGCAGGAGAAACCCCCCAGCTAGCCCCCTTCCTGGCCATGTGTGCACCCCCTTCTCCAGCCAGCCACCTCCCCTGGGGCAGCCTGTCTCTCCACCCCTCCTTCTCCTCCTCGTCTGCAGGGGTGTAGCTGGCAATCCCCAGCCCTCGAGCACAGAGGAACGATGTTGGATGTAGTCCTGTCTCTGCTGCGTGATCGTGGCTGAAGCATTTCAGTCCTCCAGGCCTCTGCCCGCCATGTGAATGGCCTCCGGCTATTTATACTGTGATCTCTGTGGCATAGGGGCTGTCCTGCCTCATGTCTGCACTGTTCCCAGTGTGAGGGACCCCATCACGTCACCGAGGGTGGCAGTGGGGTGGTTGGGAAGCAGGGGCATCACCGCAATGAACCCCAATCTCACCAAGAGGAACAGTGAAACCCGTAGCGACTTACCTTTGCCCATCACTCTGGTGAACTGCCCGGGGAGGTCTCCTTCGGGCAAAGGGGCCCCTCCCGACTCACCCTCACAGCCGGGCAAGTGGTGCTGCTGCATGCCCCCCGAGGCCGAGTCCTTGCCGTCGGAGACCTGGCCGTCGGAGCCGATCAGGGAAGGCGGGTGGTGAGAGTCCGGGTCCCGGCTGTGCTCGTCGGGGCTGGCGCTGGGGGAGCAGTACGCTTTGATGGGGGTGAGGATCATTTGGTGCAGCTCCTGGAGTGGGACCCGCAGGTTGCCGCCTTCCAGGATGTCCTGTGGGTGCAAGTCAACACGTGCCATCAACCACCTGCCGTGAACATGCCTTTCGGCAGCCCGCACCTCTGCCATGAACATGCTGGCAGCCCTGGCAGGTGGCTGAAGACAAGACCCCCTGTAGAAAGGCTGCCGGCTTTTGCTGCATAGGGTGGGGCACGTCCGGCAAGTTATTTTGTGAGGTTAAATCCTTCAAAGGATCTGTCCAACTTCGGAGCAGGCGGCGGCCGTGTGTGCATGGGCCGACGGTTACACGGAGGGGCCCTGAGCCTCTCTGGGCCCCGCAGGCAGAAGAGGGAGGGGTAGCCCAGAGACCCTGGTGGCAACAGATGTGAACCCACTCTTGAATTGGGGGGAATGTCTGGGGGCAGAAGGAGCAGAGATCCATCCAGACAGCACCCATTTTTTGCTGAAAGCTATCACAGGCATTGCAGCCTGAGTGGGCTGGAGAGACTCTGAGAAGCATTAGCCTGCAGTGTCGGGAGAGGAAGCAGAGTGATTTAGCGAGGGAGATGGTGGAGAGGAGGGAGCCAGCCTGGAAGGGATGTCTGCGCAGCGGCTGGGTTTTTCTCAGGGGCGTTTGACCGTGCTAGAAGATTTGGGAGCAGCGAGTGGGCTCTGGGAAGGCAGCTGCGCCAGTCAGAGCAGCTAGGGAGAGAAGTGGTGTCGCCGGCTCTTGCAAGACTTGTGATTTGCAAAACTTCTCGTGATCCCGCAGCTGCTGGCATCTTAGGGGCCTGTGAGAAGTTCTGCTTTCCTGTTTGTCAAAACTGTTTCTGGCTGCAAAGGGCAGCTGTAAAACCAGAACCTAACCCCCCTGCAATCACAGCACCCACATTTAGCGCTCCCTGAACTCTCACATCCACTCTCACAAACCTGAACCCAAACACTCACTTCAGGGGTCTAGTTGCTAATCAGAGAAGGTGGGAAAGAGAATGAGAGTGGCAGGAAAAGCCAGGCAAAAATGCACGTAGGGTCCAGGAAGCACTACCTGGCTGGACATGAGATAGCAGGGAGGGACCGATTTCACTGGAGGTCTCCATAGGCAAAACCTGGTAATGCTGGTGTCAACTGGGATTTTTGCTGTGGCCTTCAATGGGGTCAGGACCTTATTACAAATGGGATCTCAGCCCCCACAAACACCTGCACTGTTCCCAGCAGCTGACAACAAGACATGGGGGTTTCTCAATCCCATCTGACCGCAGCTGAAGGTGTGAGCGTCACTGCTGCTTGTCTTTGCAAGGGGTCCAATCCTGCCGTCTCCTCTCCAGGAAAATCCCAGGAACCAGGAGGAAGGACTGACTCCTGGTCTTAATAGAGGTCAGACAAGACCGTCTTGTTGCTGCCTTCACAGAGCGCTGGGTTTGCTGTCAGCAGCTCCTGCGGCACCACGTGTTGTCCCGTGGAAGGAGGCAGAGAGGCAGCTCTGCACGATAAAGCAGAGGCCGAGCCATGGCCCGTCTGAGCCATGGGATGAGGATGAACGGTGCCCTCGTGCCGACTGCCCGCACCTCCCCTGCTCTCAATGGCACACACTGTTTGGGGGGATGTTTCCCGCAGGATCAACTGGCTGCAACCACTCCAAAGACTGAAAACAGGGTGTGAGCAAAAGATCACGTCTCGCACTCTCCTGCTTTGCCAAAAGAAAAAGCTGGAAGGGAACTTGCAGCACAAACACATGCTCTTCAGTAACTCAGCCCAGAGGTGGCTTTTGTGGAGGGGCTTCACTCAAAACATCCTCATGGTATAATCACAGTCCCGGCAAAGCACGCTGAGTTGCTAATGTTCAATAGCAAATCCTATTAGTTATCCCCTCTGGTTTTATAGCAAGCGTAGCTTGCTGCGTCTGCCAAACTTGGGCTACATTCCTGTATTAATGACAGCCAATCAATACCATATTTCAAACTGCCCGCAGAGAAAGAGGAGAGGAGGCTGGGAAATTGCCTAGAAAGCACATTGACAAAGCAAACTCAATCCAGCAGGCCGTCTCCCATTTTCAACTAGTGTTATTAATGTACAGAGGCAAATATGGCTTTATTAGCTCCTCCGGCTCCATATATCTCATCCCATGTTAGATGTGAGTGCAGCCATGGGTTTAGCAAAACACCGGCCACAAGCAACGCGCAGCATTTTTATCCAAGTGCCCAAAGCAGGCGGCTGCGCTCTTCGCAGGGTGATCATCGGTTCAACCTAACCCAATGGTGTGGAGTAGGGTGGAGCTGATGATAGAAGGGTTGGACCGTTGCTTCTCTAAATTATGCAGAATTCACTTATTTTCTCATGAAAAAAACAAAAGATTCTGCCTCTGCTTGCAAAGGTGACCTGCTGAATGGGAGCTGGCGCTGGCCATCTTCCCTCGAAGATTCACCGCCGGAGCCGAGTCCTGCAGTGGAAGTCTGAAGATGCCGTGACCCCGGACCGGTTCTGCTGAGAAGGAGGGGCAGGAGCTCTCCCCTTGGCACGGTCCCGTATCCCAGGCTAATCTGGCAGGCTCCTTCCTTTGAGGTGCAGCAGGAGACGAGGGCCCCGTGGGTAATCGTGTGGCACCACCAGCCACGGATCTTCAGTCAAGGAAATGAGTAGCAGTGACACACGTGACACCGTGCCTCCTGGAAGAGTCCTTTGCACCCCACTGGGCACCTTAAGTTTCGTGCAGGGGTACAATGTGCACGTGCGAGCAGTGTGGGGAGCAGCTACAGTCACTGCAGGGAGGTGACAATATTTAAGCCGTGCTCATTATCAGCTGCAGAAGAGGCATCTGGTACTTCTGTAACCTGGACACTGATCACCATGTGCAGGAAAGATCTGCCCTGTTGACACTTTACCCACGAATCAATTGGTTCCTCAGCCTGCAAAGGCTAAATACTCCCCAAACATGTCTGTTCCAGGAAACAAAAGGTCTGTGGCTTCCCCAGGACTACGTATAGGTGTGCTGGAAGCTGCAGTGGGCGAGGAGTTGAGGGAGCAAAAATTCTGGCCCATCAGCATCCGCGCTCACACACGACAGGAGACTGGGTGACATGGACCTGTGTCCTGACCCAATCAATGGCTGTCCTTACGTGAAGTCAAGTCACCTTTCTATTGGTGTATCTGTGGGCCCCTCTACACATTACATTTATGCTGCAATTAATGTGTAAATCGTGGCAAACCAGACATAAAAATGCTGCATAACTTGGGTGCATCTACATGTGCGCTTTACTGTGGAGTAGACTAATTAGCTCTGTAGTAATGCATCGCAGTCTACACGTGCACTGGTATTAGGGTGCAGTAAATTAATTAAGTCTGCCATAAGGTAGCACTGTTGGGGACAGTGCCATCTTACAACAGAGTCATTCAATGCAATTAAATGCACGTGTAGACGATGACCACAAGGTGCAAACTGCATCCAGCCAGCCTGGGGCCAGGCCCCTGGCTCCTGCCAGCCCCTCTGCCACCCAACACCACTACCCGGAGCCCAGGGCTGACCCCCCCATGCTCCCTGCCAGCCCAGAGCTGCTCTACTCCGACTCAAATAGCTGTGATCCTGGCTACACACGTAGACGCTCTACTCAGGACCAGCTGACTCCAGCTCAAACTGCTCCGGAGTTTATGATGTCACATTAATTTCATGTATAGATACACCCGTTATGTAGAACATTTTTATGGCTGGTTTGTCCAGTGCCTTACACCAAACTTGTGACATGTCTGTGACTGCTGCAGACTGGGGCCAACAATCAGCTGATTGTCAGCCCCAACGCCAGGATCGCACCAGGGTCTCAAATCATCACTGTGGACTGCCATTCCCGGCCCCAGGATGCACTGGGCTGAGGGCACCTGGATCCCAAATTACTGGTGCAGGGGGAGTCCAGGGTCATGATCCCAGGCTCCCTTTGCACTAAGTAGAAAGGCTGCAATTGGGATCTGATCCCAAAATTGTACATTCTGCCATGCACGTGTGGCAGGGCAGGAGACAGGACTATTAGGATAAGGGCTCAGATCCCGTGGCACCTTTACGTGACTGAATGCCAGGGCTCTGTGTCCACATGTGGGTACTGTCACGCTCCTTACCAAGCAACTAACCAGGAAAAACTTGCGAGTATAAACCAGACCTCAGTCTGTCCATGAGCATCTGTGTCGTCCCTGATGCTACCACACCTGCTATCTACCCTACTGTGGTATCAGAAACCACCCACAACCACTGGTTCTTCTCCCAGAGAGAGGTCGACTAGAACTGGTGCTGCTGGTATTTCCTGCCTGATCCTGATCCAACACCATAAGGGTGGGTTAGGTCAACAGCAGAGCTCCCCTCAGCATCAGGACTTGAGTCTTTCATCAACCAAAGCATCGTTGCTTGCTATAAGCATCAGCAAGTCAAAGCCACGACATGTCAGTCTGAGCTAGGGAAGGATGCTGCAGTGGGGAAAACCAAGCTGGAGCTCGCTCTTTCCACACAAACTTCCTCCATTTTTCAAAATCACCTTGGCTGGACTCGCAGAGAAACCAAATTTGCCTTTTCAAGTGCAGGGCCAGGCCGTGGCCTGTGCACGGTACCCACACAGGACAGCAAGGGGCTGACAGCTGCCCCCTAACTGGCTCCTTGCACTGGGTGGCAGAAGCAGCTTCCACAGAAGCACCATTCTCCAACTCGTGCTGGGAAGGGCTGGGTAGGAGCAAGGACGAGCAGAGCATTGGTCCCAACTGCAATGAGCCAGGCAGCATTAGTGCACTCATTCGGATGGCCAGGGAAGGGTATATGCACCCCTGGCTGGAGAGAGGCTGGAGGGTATATGCACCCCTGGCTACAGAGAGGCCAGTGATAACTCTCTGAAGGATTCAAACAGAAGCTCATGCTTGGGAGAGCAGTGGTTCCCCAAAGGTGGAAACACCAACAATGGATTTGGTCCATTTGGCCCTCTATACCTGAAGGACCCAGCCGAGAGACCTGACCAATGTGTATTTTATCCAAGAATTAAGTCCTTGCTATTCTTGCAGTCGACCAAGAAAGAAGAAGAAACGTAGCTGACTCACGGCCGACTTACCCTTTCTAGTGACTTGAGAAGGTTTTGTCTCTCTTTCAGCTTCTGGATGCTGATGACTATTTTGTGCCTTGCACCTTTGGTAACGTTCTGGAATAAAAATGTCACAAAACCTGACGTTAATGTTCCCACCAGATGACAGGTCATACACGAGCCTTTTCTTTCCAGTGAAAAACCTTGCTGAAAATTAAACAAACCCCTGAATTCAGGGATTTGCAGAGAGGCTGAGAGTCTCAGGAAACAACCTGGAAACCCACTGAAGCTCTAGATTTCCTGCTGGCGTGCCCACCCTCCTCCGGAGCGGTTATCTTTATACGCTCTCCCAAGGGAAAACTTTTAAATATAATGTCGGGTCTAGGAGCCGCCTAGCTGACTGCCAGCGCCCAGTTTTGTTGAGATTGGTGGGAAGTGAGAAAACAGACCCTTTAGGACTTGCTATTTCCTAGCAGTTGCCCACAATTCTCTGCACGGCTGACTCAGTCGCCCTTCGTCTCTTGGAGGGGAATGGATTGACATGAATAGCAAATACGCTGACAATAACAGCAGGATCCCAAAAGGACTGCCCATGTTATTGGGTTGGGAGGGGGGGAATTAATGGGAAAGGGGATTGATTTTCAGGTGAGTTTTACACTCTTCTACACAAGATGCGTTAATGCGGAGACGCATGCAAAAGAAACCCAAGCAACCCCCTGCCCCCAGCTTCTCCAAGTGAGGAATCAAAATGAGTGCCACCCCCCAGGCCTCCAGCTTCGTGCTCAGTTCATTCTCCAGGGTTACTCCAGCACTCAACGAACACGTAACACCGCTGGTGCCCCAACCTGGTCCCCAGAACACCAGAGTGACCGGGCACTGGGTCTAGCCAGCAGTTTTCAGAAAGTCATGGGACTTTTGCAATCTTGGCTTTCAGTTTGCTAAGTTCCTTTCTTCTAGAAGCCGCTCTGCCACTGGGGACTCTAGAGTACTAACAGGACTTCGAAGAAGAGTGAAGATGCTAATCACATCTCTTTCTCTCAAAGACAGCCTGGGAAGAAAGGGAACAAGGGGGAGATTTTTGAAGATACCAGCAGTTGAAATGGGAGCGGGATGCCCCAATGCTGTTTGTACCTGTGAAAATCTCTCCAAGATTTTGCGGTGAAATGCCGTCCTCACTGACACCAATGCACCATTCCCGCAGACTTTATTGGGAAGAGGATTTAATCGTTTGAGTCCAACAACAAACAGTTGGGTACGTCACTTTGCAGCACCGAATGAGTTCTTCTGCAACCCTCCTTAATGCATAATGCAGCAAATATAGTGATGCTTTTAGGGAAACCTGTCTACCCACCCAGCAAGCGTGGCTTTTGCAACTGTGACAATAGCAGAAAAAGAACAAAATAAAAGAAACGGGGCTAATTGTTTCATGCCTAATTGGGAACATACTTGCGCCTCGAGCTGGCACTCGGTAAGGGCCATCATTTCTTCGTAGGTCATCTGAGAGAAGAGAGCTGCATACTTGTGTAAGCGGAGGCTCTTCAACCAGGCAGGAACATCTGGGGAACAAAGGCAGAGGGGCAAAAAAAATACCCTTTTATTTTATTGTGCTGGTTAACAACAGTGTAAAATCAACCGCAACAGGGGGAGTTTATTAGGTTATTGTTTCCGTGGGTTACCCACGGGATGGTTATTCTCTGATAGCTTCAAAAGTTTTATTGCACTTTAACGTGAACAACGGGGACCTGAAGATGCCTGAGGACATAACTCCCAAACTCCTGCTGATTGCAATAGAACCGAAGAAGTCTCTCCAATGGCAGGATCTGGCCCTTTATATCAGACATTTCCTAATAGACTACAATGCGCTCTGTGAGCTGCCCAGAACCTGCTTGCTGTCTTTTAAAGATCCCATTTAATTCTCTGCTCCCTGGCTATTGCTCAAGTAGCTGTCTTCCATCCGAGACAGAAATGCTGGAGCTGAGGCCTGTTCCAAAGGTCACTGCAGCCAGGTTGGTGCAGGCCTTATCCATCCCTAGGGATGGGCACAGTCAAGTGTCTAAAACAGCTGTCCTGCCTTAAAATGTGATTGCAGACTACTGCAACTCCATCACTGCTCAGCAGGACGGAGGGTGGCTTGGCACCTGTGCAGAGTGGGGGGTATGTCCCGTGTGTGCATGCCAATGCAAAGCCCCTCTTTAGGTGTGCTACATGTGTAACATGGGGTTTGCACCAGGACAGCTCAGCTCACCACCGGGCTAAACGGCCCCAACATGGGGCCCATTCCAACAGGGCAAGGTGGGGGTCACCTTGGTGCAGTCAAAGAAGGCAGCCAGAAATATCCCCAGGTCAGGCAGGTGCCTCCTGTTGGTGTTTTCTGGAAGGCAGAAACCTGAGCAACGAGGATGACTGTCCAGTAAGATGGCAGTGAGCCCATGACTGCTTGCATTATGGGCATTTACAGACATGCTCTGGGGGGAGGCAAAGAGGGGGTGCTTTAATTAAAGCGGCTTCAAGAGCTGCTCTAATTAAAGCACCCGGGAGTGTCACATGTATCAGCGTCCCCGTGCTGAAAAATGGCGGCAAGGCTGCTTTAACTAAAGCTCGTGGACTGAGCTTTAGTTAAAGCGCCCCTGCTGCCATTTTTCAGGGCGGGGAAGCTGATGCATGTGACCCTGGGGCCTGCTGGAGCATGGCAATTACGATTCATCGAGTCTCCTCCGACTTGCTGTAATTACACCAGACCGGCCTCTCTGCACGTGTATAGGCGCTCAATGTGATGCATCTGATGAGCTGACCTTTGGTTTGCGAAAGCCTGTGCTCTCCTATTTGGCAACCGTTGATCTTTTGGATGCACAAGAGGTCCATCACACCAAGACCTCCAGCACGTATACCTAGGCAAAGGTATGGAGGAGTGGAGGCTGCCCTAGACCTACTGTTCCCCCTCTAGACCATTGAGACAGACTGTAAAGGCCGGACCGAGTCCAGACGGTCAGTGCTTCGATGCTTGTAGCTTCTGCCAAAAAGCAATGGATAAGAACTGCTGCTGACTCCTTTAACGCCTCAGCAAGGGTGCATTTCTGCCCGGGTGATGTCCCTTGGCCTTTCTGCAACCAAGGAGTACCCTAGCAGTGGGGAGCTAAGGTTTTGCAGCAACTTATACTCGCTTTACTTCGGGGGTTGTGACATTGTGGTATTTTATAGGAGCTCCCTGCCACAAGCAGCCCCGAGCCCTGCAGCCGGATGCAGCTTACGGTCATACCCAGGACCCGCTGTCATTCTGCAGGTGAACTCACAGAGACCCTGGGCTGACAGCAGCGAGGCTTAAACACACCCAACTGCCTGACTGAACAAGGCTCAGCTTCAACAAGGACAGGGTTTTTAAAGGTATTTAGCCACAGGCGAGCCCGGCACCTAAAAACCTTTATCAGTTTCTTGCACCATGTGCCTAAGGCTATGCATATGCTTAAACAGGGGCCTGCTGATTATACAGTATTACAACCTGAACCTATGCTTTCTAATTGAATGTCACCTTTGTTTTAGAGGCAAGAATTCTCATAGGCAATCTTTCATTGAACCAACTGCATGGCTGGCACAGACATCGGCAAGCTTTTGGGTATCACAGGACCCTTGCTTGGGCCTCTCTGTCTAACGCACCGCACACCATTAACATTTGAAGCAACCACGGCTGTGATCCTTATAGTGGTTCACAGCTCTGGTCTTGATCCCGCGCCCAGCTGTGCTGGGTGCTGCATGAAACACGGAGCTGACAATCCAAGCATAAAACAAGTGACGCGGGATGGAGACAGAGAGACGGGAGAGAACAAGGAAACAAGGGAACCGACAAACCGACATAGCTTCGGACTGTATGAAAAACCATGGCAGCCCCTCATTCTACTTCACTGTTTTCAAATGCAACTGGAGATGCCAAATTTTACTGACTCTCACGGCCAAATGCAGCGATGGACACGTGCGCAACCAGCAGCTCAGGAGTTCCGGTTCAGAGAGGACACAGGGATCTTTGTTGCCTGTTTGCAGTTCATTCCTGTCCAGGGTGAGGGTGGGCTCATCTTCAAAGCCTCCCCACACCCCCTGCACATACCCCACTGGCTCCATTTCCCTGCAACCTTCCCCTTGAAAAGGCACAAGAGACACATCTTGTTCTGGGTATGCCACCGAACTAAGACCTCATGGGCATGTCTGTGCTGCTCAGCTGTGATGCCAGACACGTACCCATAAGTCTTGCTTCTCTGCAGTGCTGCACTAAGGCACCAACGTCCGACCAAGGAGACAGCACGTGCAGTGTAGACGTGGTATGTGTCAGTGTGGCACAGATGCACCCAAAAGCATCCTCCCTTCTTGGATCACAGCATCCTGGATACTGGAGGATCCTTTACTGGGTAAAGTCAAGAGCAAAACCCTTGTTGGCTTGTGACTAGGACGTGGAAGTTTTGACAGTGGCCCTGGGCTTTGTGGCCTGGTATGAGCAAAGCCCAGGATCTGCTGCACTGTAGGACAGGGCAAAGGGAGCCCAAATTCGTTCGGGGGTGAGGGGCAGGTCCATCCCAGATGCTGCAGCAACAGCTGGGCAGTTCCTCTGCAGTGTGGGAGGCAGGGTTTGTGCTCTGGCTGGGGTTTTAGCAAGACAGCTTGCACGGCAGGGAGATCAAGTCCAGCCAGCCACCCTCTGCTCTGAGATCTCCTGGCTCCATGGTGTCAGAGCAAGCTCTCACGCCCTGGGGCACTGGGTGCAACAGGCTGCTGGGAAGTCTCCAGGCTTGTTTCTTACCACTGGGATCAACAGTGGCTGGGGAAGAGTCAGCGGGGCAAAGCCCCTCAGAGCCGTGGTCACCACCCGGGGACCCGTGCACAGATCCACACAACTGCACCTACAAAGGTGACCTTGTAGGAATTAAGAAAGGCAATGTAATAAGGGATGGGATGCTTTATGAGAAGGAAGCACGAGGATCAAAGGAATCTGTGATTTGAGAGGTGCAAGAGACAGAGGTGCACACGCATACACATGCACATACACATGCACGGTGGCAGGATGAAGTGTGATAAGTAAGCCACAGATGTGCTGCTGTAGGAGAAAAACTGGGGGGACGAGGTGTCAAGGATGTTGTCTCCAGGAGACCCACCAAGAACGAGCAAAGAAAGCAAGACGGTTTAGTGGACTGGGAAGGACAACATGAGTTTGGCCCCGTTCTGACCAGTTTGTGGCCCTCAGGGGAAGGCGATGCAATGAGAAATCTAGGGGGGTAGAAGAGAGGCACGAAAGATGGATTCAGCCCGCTTGGGACAGCGAGACTCTCCCTCGTTAGCCCAGTGGTGCATACTCTGATCAAGTGCTTGTCACTGTAATTAGTGCGGGGGTGCGGCCGTTAATTAGGATTGTAACATTGCTCCCTAATGCACAGCCAGTCTTTTGCTATGGCATTTGAGAGCGTTCATTTAAGGGGAGTGTAGAACCGTCACTGGCCTTTGGATTTAATAAAGGCGTTTTAGCCGAATAACTGACTGGGTCGTTCCACTTCCAAGAGGCTGCGAGAGCAATCTCAGCACCCAACTGGGACAATTTGGTCCACGGCGTCCGAACCCCACAGAAGAAGAGACGTCGCAGAGCCACACAGCAGCTGTTCAGAGCAAGGCCGCTCCATTTCCATGCCAGGGAACAGGCCGCGGTCTGGCTCCGAGCACTGGCCTCGTTGGCAGGTCTTGGGATCGGCTTTCTTCCGTACCTCCCAGCCTTGACCCCGCGTGCACGGGAGCTGTTTGCTGCCAGGCCTCACCCCAACCTCAATGCATAAGCAAGCAGAGGATCGAAGACACGTCCGGGCAGTCACATTCCCTTCCCATTCCTGGGCCTCCATCTCCCTTCAAGGTCAGGCCTGGCATTTCAGTGACATTCCTTGAATGCTACATTGCAAAAGACAAAGGAGGACATGGCTCTTGCACAGCACCAGCGGGATCTGGCCATGCACCAAGCGGGGCAGGTGTAAGATAAACAGGGTACCGGACAGACCGGCTGTGCCAACTGCCCCGTTAGACCCCACAGAGCAACTCCGAGGTGGCGAGAACAGCCACAGACGGGCTCCTGTTTCTAACAGGGACGGATGAGACCCAGCCCAGGAGGGTCTCCTGGTGCAATTTGACCTCCCGGGCACACAAAACACCCTGCAGTTGTAGTCTTGCATCTTGGCACAGCGAGTCGGAGCTGTCCCCATGTCCCCAGGGGACATCTGGCTTCAGCATTCATGCACCTGCCAGGGAAGCAGGTTCATCATTCAGGAAGAGGTGCTACCGCTACGTACCAGAGGGTTTTCCAGATGGCTCTCGACCTCTGGGACAATCAACCCTCAAGTTCTGCAGAAGGGTGGATCGAAGCTGTGTCTGCTCCGTCTTTACCCGCTAACGGTCACCCCTTCTCCATCCCAGAGCCATGAGAAAGCGTGCTGTGGGTTGCCGGTAACGGACTGGGGTGTGCTAGTAGTGCAGAGCCCGCAGCAAGCGGCTGCTGGGGACAGCTGCCTCTCCCCCA
>NW_005842059.1:2446878-2457524 GCF_000455745.1 Alligator sinensis
CATCTTTCCCCATAGCAAGCCCAGCATCGGGTCCCTCCCCAGCAAGGCCGGGCAGCTGCAATGGAGGGCTCGGTGGAAAAAGGTGCCCCTTTCCACTCCTCTCCCTGTGCTGAAAGAAAGGGAGACTCAGTCTTTGTGGAAAGCCAGAGAGACGCAGGCCTTCCACGGACCAAACAGGATGAGGGGGCAGCAGCAGGGTTATGAGGTGTCAGAGCCCTTCACACCGATGCAACGACCCCAAGGCCATCCTCGTTCCTTCATCATCAATTATGTGCCACTAGCGGCTTGGCCGGAGCATTTCAACAGAGCTGCAAACCTGCACCCACCCCCAGGACAGGCCTGGAGACCCTGGCACGGGAGTGCTGGTGCTGGCTCGGGGAGTGCACCGTACTGTGTCGGTGTTTGTACCGCTCCCAAGCCTGCAGGGAGGGGGTTGATGGCATAGGTGCACCACAAAAACTCACACCCCTGACTGGCCAGTGCCCCCATGCAAGCCCCAGCCCTCCACCAACCCATCCCAAGAAGTGAACAAGATAGCAAAGCCCTCCCGCAAGTGCAGCCTTGACCTTGAGGAAGAAATGCTCCTTAAATTCATGGCATGGTAGGAAAGCAGGGCTGGCAGGGCTCTCCGGAGGTCGCGTCTAGTCCAACCCTTGCTCAGGGCAGGACCATCCCTATCCCAACCAGCCAACCCAAGCGCTTGTCTAGCCTAGTCCTACAACTACACCAATGCCCCTGTGACACAACCAAAAGGCACACTGCCCCAAAACATTGGCAACACCTTAACCTCTAGAAAAGCTGGGCTGGAAGAGCCCTCAGGAGGTCATCTACACAAGGTGCTGGGACCCTAGATTTGGAGTCAGAGGCCCAATGGACCGAGCGATGCCAGGCTATGCCCTCCAAGACAGTGATTCTCAACCGGCGTGCCAAAGCAACCCGAGACCCTTTCCAGGGTGCTATGAGATGCGACGTTACCTCTGAGGTGTGCAAACAGGATTGGCAAGATAAACCCAGAGAAGTCAGATAGGAATCCAGAGTGTTAAAAATCTGCTGAGAGAAGAATTGCTCTCGTATTTTTCTGTAGTCAAAGTGAAAGCCAAGCGCTGGCATTTTCCGAGGGGGTCTTAAGTCTAGTGAGGTGGGCCGCATACCCCAAAAGACTGAAAACCGCTGCCCTAGGACCTCTCTGCTCCTGCTGGCATCACGTGCGCTGGCTCGACGGCTGGCAGCACCGTGCTGTGGCTCGTGGCTGAGGGAATAAGCCCTGCTCACCCACGCCTGCACACTCCAGAAATGGGGCAGTGACAGGGCCAAGCAGGTGCCCTAGCTTGCTCCTCATGGGCAGGAGTGACACCAAGCACCCTGCCGGCCCTGCACGGATATATCCAGCCAAGTGTGGTAGGATAAGACCCTACCAGAGATGGATCAGAAGGGAAAGCAAGCCCTTTAGCGGTTGCTTTATGCTGCTCACGCCTTGGGACTCTCTGGCCATGCTAAGATATATTAAAGCGATTCAGGAGAGCTGGCCCCCATTTCAGAGCTGTGTTCGGTCCAAAGCATAGAGCATGGCCTGCCTTCCTCGAGCAGCAGGCCAGGTCCGCGCTGGGGTAAGCCACTGGGGACAGGGTGGGGAGCTTGCACGGCAGCTGGGTGCATTGTTCCTGGTTGCAGGTGCTTCGCAGTGCTGCCTCTTCCCCACATCAGAGCCGCTCATTGGGAATTGCCCCTTCTCCTTGGAGGGGCATTGGCTGTCTCTGAAGTGTGCAATGCCCTCTCTCCTGGCTCCCATGGGGAAGCTCTTACTAGTGGGGACACCTCCACCAGCCTCACGGCTGCTCGTGGGGGTCAGGGCTGCTTGTGCAAGCCAAGCTGTCGCACTGAAGCGCAGCCAGAGAAAGGAGACAGGCAACAAGTGCCTTTTCAGAATAACAGGCCTGGCTCATGCATCACTGCTGACTTCTCCCTGCTAATCTGCTTGAGGTTTCTAAGGCTGCAGGGTTCGATGTCCTGTTGCCAGCCTGGCCACACGGCGCCCTGCAAGGATGCAGGATGGGTCAGGTGAGAAGAGGGCGAAGGAGGGAGAATGCTGCTTGCATCCATGCACGGTCTTGCCTAAAACGGGTCCACCAAGAACAATGGATCCAAATGCAGGCGTTTAACTCAGAATCACGATTTCTCTTTTCAGCGCCTATTTCTGACCGTCCCTGGGGTGCACGACCGTGCCTGGATGCCCTGCCACAGCTTGCACACTGAGTCTGGAGGAGACCAAGGAAGATGGGAGGCAGAGCAGACTATCGGGGCACCTGCTCCCCATCAACCCGACGACTGGTGTGCCCCATCTCTCAAGGCAGGCGGCTCTGAAGGCGTGGGAACTGATACACCTTGGAAACCGGAGGTCTCGCCCCGCTGAGATCTGCGGGGAACAGCAAGCTGCCAAAAGGGAAGGAGCCCGAAGGGCATGTTTGGCGTGAAATGAAGGGACCTGAGCATCAGAGCCGAACCAAGCAACAGACCCTTGCAGGTTGGGAAACAGGGCAGGGAAACAAGGAGTATTTTCAAAGAAATATCTTTTCCTTCGTTCTTTCAAACACAACATACGTATTTCATCCAGGGGCCTGCTGTATGCCAGAAAATATGGTAATAATAATAATAATAATTCTGCGGCTGGGTGGGGAGAGAGAGGTCATAAGTCACGTCCCTTAGCCTGGAGGCATATGCTGTGCACACCTGTACCTAAACCCCTTCATGCTCTAATACAGCCCACTGCTTTCCAAAAGGGACTTACTCCTTTCCAAGGGGCATTTACCAGTAGTAACAAAAGAAGAATTTAAAAACCATAAAGCACCTGGAGCTGGGATCGGCTGACAAACAAATGGGTTGCAAATGGAAACTGGTATTCCTGTTCCCAATGGAGAGGAGCCAGTGCAAAGGTCTCCCTCACCGTGCACCACCAGGTAGAGGAGGCATTTCTGCCACCCATAGCTTGCAAAGTGTGAGGAAGGAAGTGGCTGGGTCCGGGGGGAGCTAAGTGCACCAGCAGGGTTGATGCACGTGGACCTGTTCCAGCACTTGGCTATGGGCACAGCCTCCCAGAACAGGGCACAGGCGACTGCAGCACAGGCCAGGCTCCCAGAGCGGACCATGTGCATCCAGCTGGGCAGCAAAGACACGGCAGCAGGAGTGCCAGCCATGCCAAGCCACCCCCGTAGGCGCCAGGAGTCTGCACTCTGCTTGCAAGCATGTGTTTGAATCCAGGCTGCCACGTCTCCCCGCAGCAGCCTGGGTGTCAGCGGCGCCTCAGCTAGCGCAGGCTTACGAGCCAGCGCTGTGATCACGCTGTCCTGGGGCTGGGTGGGCAGGCCCAGCAGGGGACGCGGGGTTTGTTTAATGAACAGCTGCCCACGGAGTCTCAGATGCCTTTGGGCTCTGCGCTGAATTCATCTTTCATTCCCAAGTGACGGGGAAAAGGCTCAGGGGGAAGCTGCGAAGATCCGGCAGCGATGCATCTCCAGCTGGAGATATGCTGTACTGGACTGGGAAGCCAACAGATCTGGCGGGGGGGGTCTAGCCCTGAGACCCTTACTGCCACCAGCCCCAATTCCCCGTTTTTTGTCCGCATACCAGGCCAGTGTGCAACTGGAGTGAAGTAATACTAAGCAGGTCCCAGTGGTGCTTCTTCCTTTTGCAAAAAGTCCCCCCCATGGCTTCAGGGGGAGCAGAACCTACCCCCAGATGCAGACACAGGGAGGATCTGTTCATGTTTGCTGCTGATTTGTCCTGACATTGCTAATGGTGCCCTTTTTAGCCCTGGCAGGAGATTGGCACAACCTACTGGAGATGGGCAGAAGCCTGGGTGCCCCCGGTCGCTTTGAATAAATACCACAGAACCAGATACATCTGGAGAAGCAAGAGGGAGCGAGGTTTGGGCCAAGCTGGGGCTGGGGCCAGGCCAGCTCCTGACACAAACCAGCTGCAGGTTGCTTTTAATCTGTGCCAGGTGCTCAACCACCTTGGGGACCAGGTCTCCTGAGTACGTCCCATGGGCTTTCACTGCCAGCACTCACGCTCCAGCAGCCCTGGGCTGTCCTAGCTGAGATGAAGACACACGGAAAAGACTTGTCCCCACCAGGAAATGTAGCAGTAAAGCTCCGGTATAGACAAGGCTGCAGGCATGTTCTTGCTTCACAGGACAGATAAAGGCTAGCACGGGAACAAAAGGCACAGGGAAGGGCCAGGACCTGCCTACAACATCATGCTGCAATCAGTGCTCTCCTGGACACAGCAAGGAAACGCTCTCTAGGTGAATTATCTTTATCATGCTGTGAACAGAGAGCAACACGGAACGAAAGCCCAACTGCTTTTGGTTGGCGCACCTATAAAATACCCAATTGCACAGATCGCCGACCCTTGCTAGGGGTTACCGTTGCTTTATTCTGAAGGCAAACAAGTGCACAGAGGCCACTAACAGTCCTTTGCCAATCCGTACCATGCACAAGCACACACGCGCGCGCACAAGACAGTGTGCGTGAATGGCAATGCCCTACCGAGTTCAACATAATGCATAACATTACTGCTATCATGAACCGTTTTCTGTTGCTGGTCCCGGCAGGTAAGTGTGGATTTGGATTAGTGGGAAGCTTACTCTTTTGTAGTGGTTTCAGTTTTTGCAGATGGGTGTGCGTGCATGCGTGTGTCTGTGTGTGTGTGCGTGCATGCGTGTGTAAAGATACTTTTACAGCTATGACACCTAAAATAGCTTGGGTTTCATGCGTTATCATTCTGCCTAGGTAACAACTTTGCATAATTTATAATTGTACAATCTACCGCTAAATATATTCCTCTTCAAAAGGGCCTGATCTTGCCCCACGGCTGTGACGGCACTGATCCGATCTGGTGGCAGGATCAGTGCCTTCATGGCTCGCTCCAAATTCTGCATCTGTGGCTAATAAGAATATTCACCGTCATTGCCAACCCTCTCTCTAAAAATACAGGCACCACGGACTACTTCACCAGAGCACACGGGAGACGTTTAGCGCAAACGCACATCCTTTCCAAGCTACAACATCATCAGGTACCTGGCGGGATGCTCAGCACAGCGGACACACAAGTGATGGATTGCATACGTTTGCCTGGGCTGATCCCAGGCTGCTTTCTGCAATAGGGAAAAGCCCAGGAGAGAGGCCACTCGGAGCTGAGGCCAGAGTGCCTGCAGGTTTGAAAGGCACTGCGGTAAGGCGGCATCCCGGGCTAGCATAACAGAGCTGGAACATGCCATCTCATCAGCGCTGATTCAAGAGGACAGGCGGTGTCCAAAGAAAGCCCCCGTGTTACACTCGACTCTACTGTGTTGTTGGCAACCCGCTGGATTAGCCTGAAACTAAAGCTGAAACAAGACCTGGGATTAAAGCATTAACAGCACCAGCACGGAGAGCTCGTAAGCCTGTTTGGAGAGGGATTCTCAATGACAAGGAAAAAAGCTGGCATTGGAGGGAAATCTCTCTCACTCTCTCTCCTTCCTGCCTTCTCCCACCCCAATGCAAGAGCGTCTAGTTGGGGCGAAGCCTATTTCTGCAGAGGGGAGGGAGAGGGTCTCATTTGCACTCACCTTTCATACCACTCCCTTCTTCCTGGAATGTGTTACGAGCAGAAGGCTGATCTTCTAAGTGTTCACTCCCACCACTTCCCGAAGAGGCTACACTGCTTTGTGGCGACAGGGGGGCATGATCGGATGGGACGCACTGGGGTCCTCTAGCTCGTAAGTCCTCATGAGACATCCATCCATGTCCTAGAGGCTGGTTTGGCACATTCATGGGTGGGGTAAGGGACACAGATCGTTTCAAAGGGCTGTGGTGTGTCTGGCCTGAGAGAACTGGAAAAAAAAATAAAATTAAAAAGGTTATTCCCTGCCCCCCCATGCCCTTTGGGAGGCAGTGAAAACCCCCGGCACATCCACGCGCTGTCTCACGGCTGCCCATGCTTCACCGTATCGTGCCCTAATGGCTTCTAGGAAGCAAAATGATGCGGCGTCTCGAACCAGACTGAGATGATGGGGTGCAGCCCTAATCGCTGGGTGGGGGGAGAGGGGGAAAGGGCAGAGGCTACTTTCCTAATTTAGCCAAAATATGTTGCAGCAGCACCCACAAAACACAGGTAGCAGGAGGCTGCCAGGTGCTCGGGCTGGGGTTAGCATCTCTCTTGCTACCGAAGTGCAGGGGCTGGTTTAGAGGGAGTACTTTGGGCTGCAGAGCTCGGCGCCGGGACGCAGCAGTGCTTCATCGAGTCCTGCACCCTGCCTCTGACAAGGCCATCCGCAGGGGAGGAAGACGCCACGGTCCCCAGCACGGACAACTGCACAGTAACTTGCCCCTAGACTTTTCTTGCTTCCTCTCTTCAGCAAGCGCTTGGCTCGCGCCCCGAAGCCTGAGTATTCGCATCCCTATTTAATGCAACCGTGCATGCTCTCATTAGCCGTGTGAATGCCTAATCCTTAGCGAGTCCTGCTACGCTCTCGGACTCCATCAACATCCCATTAGTAACAAGGGCACTGCAGCACCAGAGCCCAGCAGGCGTGCATTAAAGCGTATGCTTTTCAGCCCTGCCCAAAAGCAAACACCCAAAGTTCGGCTGAAAGCACACGCGGGAGACACGGAGATGAGTCGGCTTCCCAGGAATCTCTCTCCCTCCCAAAACTTGGTTCCACCGCCCTTCCTGCGTATTTATTTTCCTGACTGCTATTATAATACAACCCAGTTCACTATTTAAAAAAAATTTTTTTTTAGCAAACAACATTTCCAGGACCGGAGGAAACCAGAACAAAGCAGTAACTCCTAGGATTTAGGCTTATTTTGCAGAGGAGTGTTTAAAACAGGGTCTGCATTTATCTTGCTTTGAGGTTAGGCAGCAGGGCAGATGTTCTGGAAGTGTTGGTGAAACTTGGGTTTGGTTGTTTTTTTAAAATAAATGAGATGTTTCTGGGGAGCGCCGGATTTTGAAGACATTTTAAATGCAGGTTTTCTTACGGCAGGGTCTGAATTTCAGTCTGCCACGAAAAACTCTCATTTTTCCATACCCTTTTAAATGGACCCTTGGATTGATTTTAGGCACCCGCCAACCAGCCCGTAATCTTCAGGCTGCTGAAAAGAACAATTTGAAGGTGTGAGAGGAGAGGGACATTAAGGAGCCTTGTTTTCTTTGGGTGATGCAAACTAGCTAAATTATCACACCGCTTCATGCGTTTCTTCTAACCTAAATAAACGTGGAATAAAATGGGAATTTAAATAGGCTCTGTTGCAATGCACTGGATGGGGCTGGCTAAGTGTTTGTGCCTGGGAATAACAATGAGGAACAAAACCATCCCCAAGAGCTTAACCAACCCCACCCCGTGCATTGCAATCTTAATCTACCCATCCCTGACTTTTAATGAACCGCTGTAGCTGGTTGGGGGCTAGCCCCTCTTGTTCGCTCTGGCAAATCCCTGCATGCAAACAGGACATTAAAAAGTTCTGGGAACTTCCAGCGGCACAGGGGGATTTGGTCGGACCTCTGAACAGGCTGCTCGGGGGGTGAAACAACGACCTTTCTTAATACTCAAGTGCTAGCAATTAGTCATATGCGTTCAGGAACGATTATGAGAAGAGGCACAAGCTCCCAAACCCGTCTGGATGTGGACTCAAGGCGGCGTGGCTGACTCTGGGAAACATAGCAGAATCTCCTTTTATGCATGCATCTATTTTTCGATGGAAGCTCAATATCTGGAGAAAAGAGGGCGTTAGGCTGGGAGAGGCTAATGTCCGGAGATGGGCAGGCATCTGATGGCCATCACTTTGGCTGCAAGCTCCACACGGTGAGATACGGAGAAGACGAACGCGGGAGTGCCTTTCTCTCGGGGAAAGTCATGTTTTCACAATATTGCTTCCGTATGCATCAGACTAAAGCCGAAATCATTTGGGACGTCTCCGGCCATGCGGAAATTCCTTGGACCCTGCAGTGGCTTGAGGGGATTGATAAGGGTCCCCAGCCCGGGGGCAGGTTTCTGCCAGTGGATTGCCCCTGGGCCCGGGCAATCAAGAACTCACGCTGGGTGGCAACCTAACCCACTCAGTGAACATGCTGAGAAACTGGAGATGCTTCCCGTGAAACATCCCTTGCTCGATGTGCTGGCACTTTGGGCTGAAAGTTGGTCAGAACATTCCCAACCTGCTCTCGCGGGCGGTTCAAATAATCCGAGATTTCTACTGCCAGCTCAGTCTATCGGCAAGGCATTGCATTTCCAAGGGGCAGGAAGCTGGGCAGAAAAGGACTAAACAGCAGATGATGTTAAATGAAAAAGGGAGGTGAAAATGAGAAAAAAACTCAGCCCCTTTTCTAAATGTCACAGACAGCTGTATTTAGGAGGCACTTGGTTAATAGCCTGGGAGGCCTGAAAAGCTCGTTGGCTTCAGTCCCCTACAACTTGAGGTGCACCCAGGAGGACGGGGTGTCTCTGTCTCTCTCCAGTGGCAAAGACTATTGCACAGCTGGAATAATTGGCTCTCTCTTGACTAAGAAACGTGTAGAAGTGACTTCCCACCAGTTTCCTGTGACTTGAGACAAGATTTGTCAGTGGGGATTTGGTCTTACTTGAAGAGCAATATTAAATATTTAACATTTCCTGATGGTGTGGAGGTTTCCTGGCTTGGCTGGGACAAGGTGGTCCAGACGCAGAGGGAAAAATAAAGACACTCTCATGGACCCAGAGGAACAGACTTCCACCTTCAGCTTCCTCTGGGCAAAAATGAAGTGTATTTTCTACCTATGGGGACTCTGTACCATCTTTCATTTTCCCTGAGCCTGAGGAAGGGCATGAAAGCTTGCAGAAAAAAAGATATATATATTTTTTTGCAATCTATTAGTTGGTCTAATAAAAGGTATCACCTCTGAACCGAGAGTTACGGAGTTAGGGAAAAATAAGTAAGAGATATCTTACTTCAAAAGTTAACGACACGTTTCAGAACAAAGTCACTGGGAATAGGACCGTGGGATTGTCACAGTCCCTTCTCTTTGTCCTATCGCTGCATAGCATGTTATGGGTACACTTTTACTCTTCACATAGACATAACCTGCACAGCTGTCCCATTTTTCCACCCCTGGAAAAGGAATCAACAATTCTACTGGGAAGTTCCCAAAAGCTGGAAACGCTGGGTGAAAATTAAGCGGTCGGTGAAGTTACAAAGGCCTCTACCATCCAAGGTGTGTTGCTCGTGCTTGCTATCCGTGTCGCCAGGACCGACCCCCACCTCTTTGCTCTGAACCTCAGGCTGCGAAGGGGACTTTGCAATGCTGCCTGCTACCCTGGCAGCAAACCTCAAAGGAGGAGGGACCGCCTGTTACTGAATGGCGGTAAAGTTCCCACGTTTAGGTGGCGTTAAGAGCCATTTAGTGCCTTTTGCGAGAAAGGGATAATGAACTCCTCCCCATCGCATACAATGGGCCATGGAAGCCTATGTTCCTTGACCCCCTAAAAAATAAGCAATGCTCTCGACACCTAGACTGACTTGCAGAATAGGCAATAACTGTCCCCATTCAGAAAGCCATCAGCTGAAGAGCTACTCTGCTAGAAGTCAGCTGTGAGAGAGCTCGGACTTCGTGAGACTTTTCAGTGCCTCGTAGAGAATCCAGAAAGACATCCTGGATAAAGGCATGTACTTTGAAAGTACACTTGCAGCTGTCTCTTTTATCACTGTGGTCTCAAGCTGTGAGCTGCAGAGCTCTTTCTTCTCACCTGGAGAATAAAGTGTTTGGAGAAGAATTGCCAGGGACTGAGCAGCTGGAAGAGGAGGCAGGGCACAGGCAGTTCCCTGCCTTACAAAGGGAAGAGCAGAATACCAGCCAGCCTTCAAGCTGTCCTGGCAAAGAAATGCTCCAAAAGACAAGAGCAATGCTTTTTAAATAAAAAAAGCCTGCATCATGAATGACGCTCTCTCTGCAAAGCACAGCCCGCGGTCACTTTGCATCCTGTACGTAGGTCCCTGGGACAGGCTTCCATGGGTGAAAACCGAAGTCACGCAGCGCAACGAGAAAAGAAATGAGAGCTGCTCCTTTCAAGGCTAGGAAAAAACAAAGCCCAATTCCTGGAACGATTCTGACTACGTTCGAAGTTGGTTCAGGTAAGTTCGGAAAAGGGCGCTGTCAAGCCGGACGGTCGCGTTCTGCCTGAACGTGTCTAGCCCACTCCTGTGACAAGCGGCGGGGGAATTTCAGACCTATTTTTAAGTGTACCTGTTAATTGTAGGGAAGGCCTCGACGCTTGCAAGAGGCTCAAAATACACGTACACATAAATGAGTTAAGGGCAAGCAAGGCAGCACCGCTGCTCCAAGCAGATGCAAGCCCTGCTACACCAGGTCTGCGTTGATGCGTGCTTGCCCCTAGAGCCCCATATGACCTGGCAGCCTCCCAAGGAGCAAAACAGATGGGTGTAGTGATGGAGAAGGTGGCACCACGAACCAGCTCGGTGGGACTTCAGTGAGACGGGCAACTCTGCTTCCCGCCTGCCTGCTAGGAACCACTCCAGAAACATGCTTCCCAACTTCTGAAAAGCCTAACTCTACTTTCCCACTCAAGTCAGTGGAAAACCGCCTGCTGATTGCAATGAAGACGGGGCGGGGGG
>NW_005842059.1:2457555-2466299 GCF_000455745.1 Alligator sinensis
GCCACGGCCTTTACAAACACTTGCACCCCACACACCACTGCGAACCCCAGGAGGAGATCCACAGAGCACATGCAAATCTCTCGCTAAGTGTTTCAAACGAGCCTGTTTCTAATTATCAACAGTGTTGCTAGCAAAGGCATTTGCGGCTCATGATTTTGAAAGTGTCCCGTTAAAGCAGTCGCCCTACCTATGAAAGACGTGAGACTCTGCACAATTTTTTGCTGCGTCGGGCAAACCATCAAACTTGCATTGAAAAGAAGCTAAGATCTTCGTCTCCAGGAGGGCAAACTGCCCTAATGCAAATAAATGGCCTGCTGCCTCGTTATAAGTAGTTTGGCAAAATTTAGCGGCAGTAGCAAAGAGCAGAAGCTGGTGCCACTTAGTGAGATCTGACCTTCAAATCCTAAATGGGTCTATTTAAGCACTAAGTGTGGGTAATTTGCTGGTTAGTAAGTATTTTCTGGTCTAGTTTAATGAGTAATATATAAAATTAGTACGCGAACAGGACATGTGGTCGGCCCACGTTTTGCTGCAAAACAAAGGTTGCTGTATCCATTTCCTGAGCTTAACATTTGAACATCACACTACCCCAGCCTATTTGTCCAGACCAGCATGGTATTATTTGCAAGGCTTTTGCGACAATTCTGCATTTCCTGTATTTATACTCAACAGTAAGATTGTAGCCAAAGCTGAATGGGTTTGATTTTTAAATGGTTCAGATACGGATAGACCAGACTGGGCTGTACTCTCCGTCTCACCCACGTCACACAGCAGCCGTGGCCTTCTGCAGGATCCTACCCCATAGCAGCTGATCGTGAGTGGCGGCCAACTTTGCAATGAAGACCTTGTAAAGAAAATCAAGGGGCTACGTGGCGTGTAGTCTCTCAGGTGCCGTGCGTCCTGCAGTACAAACAGCTCTTGGGAAAAGAAACCCATTCATACTCAATGTCAAGACAATGTTTGCTGTGTCCCCAAATACTGGCCGTTCACGTCGGGGCGAAGGGGGATGCAGAATTGTACTGACGCGTGCATTTAGGCTAACGAGTAACATTGCAGATTCACATCCCAGTCCTCCAGGGTGCAGGGTGCCTGCTATGCCAAGCCCTCGGCTCCCTCTGGTCCAAGACGCAGGAGGTGGCAGCTCCGATGGCAGAGACCAGGTTCTTGCTCCCCTCGGCCATTTGCAGACAGCCCCTCTCGAATGCTTCCCCCCCCCCCCAGAGCCATGGTGTGTAATGGAGCGGGGTTTGGAAGAAGCAGTCCCTGAGGCCAGACCCTTCTTTTGTAAGTGCTGGTTGACACCAATTATGCATTTCTTTGCAGCCCGCCCTCGAGCCAACACCTTGGGTTCTCCCATAGGAGCTTAGCCTGGTGCTGCTAACAAACTAGGGCCTGCTGCTTCCCTCTTACCCATCTTCTCTGTGCCCCCCCGGGCATGCTTTATCCCCCCAGAGCTGCCAGGGAGTGATGGGGAAGACACAGTAGAAATACAGCTGACCCCTGTGCTGGCATGAAGGAAGAAGGCTCCTTCGACCCCTCTCCTCCCACCCAGCTTCACCTTTCCCTTTGCAAAGGCTGGTGGCAGCAAATAGACGGACTGAGATAAATGCTTTGGAGCCATGTTTTCCCTACTGGCATGGAGAATGGGCACACGCTGCAGAATCTCTTTTGGGTTTCAAGCCGATTTAGACTTCAAAGTAACATAGACCCATCCTGACAAATGGCTTGGGTGCCTGCTGGTGTGCAGAAGTACCGCCTCGGCTGGCTCGGGTCCTCACCATGTTGTTGGGAGGACAGAGACACGGCCTTGCTCTCCAGGGGTTGCAGAGTACCAGAGAAACTGGTTTCTCATGGCACTGCCATCGCAGCGGCCAGCCGGGGGCTTGCCTTGCACTTCTGTCCGTGGAAGAAAACCCGCGTGCGGTCTGCGGTGCAGAACTGAGGCCAGATCCTCAGCCGGCATCTCTGCATCCACATTAGAGCTCAGCTGAAGATCCGAGTGGATCAATGCTCGATCACAGTCCAGGGGCCGAGGGGCTGGAAGAGGGAAATTCAGAGGCTGACTCTACAGCTGATCTCTTTCTGGCTCTCAAATAGACTCTGTTCACTTCCAAGATGACTGCAGCCCTTTATCTGCAACTGCTGATGCACGTGGGATATGGGCTGGGCAGGCTGGGGTTTATTTATTCTCTCTCCCTTTTGAAGTAGTGCTGCCTATTTATATACACATTTCAGGAGCCTTTTCCAGTGACAGCACAAATGGTCATGCAGTGGTTTCTTGGAAGTCCACGCTGAGTTTTTCAGCCTGTGGCTCAGAAGCACAAGCAGCATGTCCTGTACTTACAGCTGGGGACTCGGGTCTGGACTTAGCAATGCCCCGGAGGCAGAACATAGTCTTGGGCAAGCTGCTGAGCAGCCTCCTGCCTCAGTTTACCTGCTGTAAACAATCTTAAAATCCAATGAAAATCAATGAGAGCTCAGATGCAGAGGTAGGGAGAGTGATGCCTTGGCTGAGACCAGTGCATCCTACAATGACTTAAGTTAGTCTGCAAATCTGACACACAAAGGGCTGATCCACGGTGCTATCAGGTCCTTTTCTATTGCTCTGGACTGGGCCTCTGCAAGGGCCAAATCAAAGAATCACAGAAAATGAAGGTTGGATGTCTCAGGAGATCACAAGCTCCTATTCCAAGCAGGACCATCCCCACCTATATAACCCCAGCCAAGGCTTTGTCTAGTCTGGACTTAAAAACCTTCAAGGGTGGAGATCCCACCACCTGTCTGGGTAACCAGTTCCAGTGCTTTACTACCCTCCAAGTGAGAGAGTTTTTCTTAATAGCCAACCTCAACTTTCCCTGCTGCAGCTTGAGCCCATTGCTCCTTGTCCTGTCATCTGCCCCCACTGAGAACAGCCCAGCTCCATCCTCTGTGCAATCCCCTGCAGGGAGCTGAAGGCTGCTATCAAATCCCCTCTCGGTCTTCTCTTCTCCAGACTAAATCAGCCCAGTTCCCTCGGCCTTTCCTCACAAGTCATGTGCCCCAACCCCTAAACCATTTTTGTCACCCTCCGCTGGACTCACTCCAATGTGTCCACATCCTTTCTGTAGTAGGGGGCCCACAACCGGACACAGGACTCCAGATGTGGCCTCCCCAGTGCTGAATAGAGGGGAAGAATCACTTCCCTTGAGCAGCTGGCAATGCTCCTACCCATGCAGCCCAGGATGCCCTTAGCCTCCCTGGCACCAAGGGCACACTGCTGGCTCATATCCCTCTTATTGCCCACTGTCGCCCTCAGCTCCTTTTCTGCAGAGCTGCTGCTTTGCAGTCACCCCTAGCCTGTCCTGGTGCATGGGGCTTGCTCTGTCCTACGTGCCAGACTTTGCACGTGTCCTTGCTGAACCTCAAGGGATTTCTCTTGGTCTAATCCTCCAGTTTGCCAAGGTCTCTCTGAATACTAATCCCACCCTCCAGCATATCGACTACTCCCCCCACGTCACGCAGATACAGCATGGACACCTCCGCCTAATTGCTGCAAAGCATGTCGCTTCTGTGGCACAGGGCTGGGGTGTTTGGCCTTTAATCCAAGACCCGCTGCCCTCCCCGAGGACACGGCTGTCAGCTTTGCTATGATCCGTCGCTGAACGATGCCCTGGCGAGTGCTATTTTCTCCTGTTCTCTAGCTCTGCAGTTAGGATCTAAATACCAACAAAACAGATGGGCACGGCAGCGGTTGGATCCAGAACCATCAGCCGGACGAGCGAGTTGTGTTCTCGATCCACCCCGGCCACGCAGGCAGTATATGCCGTGGGCTGTTTGCAGACCAGACCCCTCCAACAGAGCGGGAATACTGAACAGCTCCTTTTGTCCCTTTGGCAACAACAACAAAAAAACCCCCGAGTTCAAATCAGGCCTTTTCCTCTCCCTGCTGCTACTCGGAGGATTGGAGGTCATCTGTTCCAGGAAGGGGACCCTGGTTGGGGCAAACAAGCTGCTTGCTGCTTTCCCACTGTTTCTCCTACTTTCTCTAGTGAAGATGTCAGAAACAAAAGGCCGTGAATCATACAGTCTGTCTCACTATTGGCCCTTTTCCTGGAGCAGTTCATTCATGCAGCTACCTACACACAAATGAGCACAAAAGCTCAACGCGCAGGAAGCAGATTTTGACAACGCTACATTTTTCCAGCACAGTCTCCCCCAGCCCCGGGAGACTTTTCTTTACAGTTTATTTCCTAGCTTCTGTTGCTGTGATTATAACTTTTTTTTTTTTTGGAGGGGGGTGGGTTTGTAGCACCCAAATAAGCAAACTCTGGCCTCTGAATCGTATGCAACATGTATAGCCGGGAGGAAAGGGGGATGGAGGTACACCCACAATCCTAAACCCCAAGGATCATTCTGGAGCTGTGTGCATTTAGAGGAAAATGCATCTGCAAGCAGAGCACTGTATGGAGTTAAAACCAGGAAGAAACACTGGTTGCTAAAAAGCTTTCTGAGAAAAGTTTAAAAGAAAAAAGGCATCCTTAAATGATGCCAGGGTTAACACACAGTCGCCCATTCAAGATGGGGACAGTAACCAGATGAAGGCCATCACAATAGCCTGCTTGTTACCAGCGCTGCTGGTCTTTTCAGCATCCACTGAAGTTGGTGGGAGTCTTTTCAGTGACTTCCGCGGGTTTGGAGCAGGCCTTTCCCGGATCAGCCAAGGAGTAAATGCCACGTTCAACTGATTGCTGTGCATTCATTTAGGTTACGGTGCTACCCAGAGGTCCCTTTGGCAACTGAGACCCCCCTCCCCTCCCCTCCCCTCCCTTCCCCACCATGCTCAGCGCGGTGCAAACACACACACCGGCTCTGCCCGTTTCTGCTGCATCCGTGCGGCTGGGAAAACTCTGCGCCCCAGCTGCTGCCGAGGATGTGGACTCCCCTAGCCTGGGCTTGGTAAACCAAAAGCATCCATCTCTAGAGAAGGGCTCAGTGAAGTTGCCAAATGCAAAGCCCTTGCAGCAAACTATTCTGGTCCATCAGGGCCCTTGCCCTGCACCCCTCACCTGAGCGCTGGCCACCATGCATGAAGCAATATGATTAAACTCTGTTTTCAATCCAGACAGTTGTTTAATGTGTGGGATAAAAAGGCAGTCAAGTCTCACGGTGAAATCCAAGCCCTGTGGGAGTTGATAGCAGGACTCCCATTGGGTTCAAACTGGCCAGGAGAGCGCCCTCAGCCTGCCAGGACCCAGTTTTACGGGAGTTTTGCAAGAGGGCCCTGGGTAAACGCAGGCTTTGAAAATCTGGCAACTTCCATATACTAATTCCACCCAAAATACAGGTCCCTGTGGAGCCCCAGTTCACCAGTGCAAACCTTTCATGGCTGGCCTAAACTCAGGAATTTTGCAGAATTCACCACTTCTGAGCTGGCTCCTGGGGCAGGTTCATCCTCGCTTCCCGACCGAGCTCTCCTCAATGAACCATCGGGACTCAGGAAACCTCTTCTCCTTGCAGAGGAAGGAATCTCTAGGGACCGTAAATCCTATCCCAGGCCTCTTCCCCCGGTTTCAAGCAGCATCAGAAATACCAAGAAGTTGCAACTTCCTTGGCAGGCTCTATGCAAAAAACCCACTTCTGAACCATTTCTTCTGGCTTGGACTTCTTTTGCTTTGTCTTCCCTTGCATCTATTACTACAAAACCTCCAAAGTGTCTTAGGGCTTGTCTAGGAGAAAACTGCACTGATATAACTTCAGGCATGAATTTATACAGATCAATCTAACCTGGTACAATAGGATTAATGGACCATAGAATCACATTAGGGTTGGAGGGACCTCAGGAGGTCACATCTAGCCCAACCCCCTGCTTCAAGCAGGACCGGCCCCAGCTACATCATCCCAGCCAAGGCTTTGTCTAGTTGCGTCTATAAAACCTCCAAGGGTGGAGATCCCACCACCTCTCTGGGTAACCTGTTTTGGTGCGTTACTACTCTTCTGGTGAGAAAGTTTTCCTAATATCCAACCTCAACGTCCCTTGCTGCAACGTGAGCCCATTGCTCCTTGCTCTGTCATCTGCCCCCACTGAGACCAGTCCAGCCCCATCCTCTTTGCAACCACCGTCCTCTGACTTCATCCTACAAGTGGCTTATTTTGGTTGACCTTAGCTTGACTACAAACTGAATTACCAAATCCAAATAAGTCACCCATACTGGAATAAGCGTATACAGCTTTTTACTTCAATTTAATCGTACCGGCTGTTCAAGTTTCACCAGTGCAATCAAAACCTTGCTCTCCTTATTCTTCATGAGCCGTACGTTCAAATGGACATAGGCACTGAAAGATGCAACAGGATTTTCAAAAGTCCCCCAAAGTGCCCACCTCCCATCAAGACTGGTAGGATGAAGGTGACTGAATTCGGCACCTTTGAAAAGTCCACCAGGTCCCTACCAGTGGCATTTTGATGTCTAAATACAGAAATCTGGCTACACTGGCTCCAAGTCACCTTGTTCCAGTATCAATTTCCCAGCCAACAAGAATTGGCTTGGTGCGTCACACATTAAACTTGTTGTAAGCCCAGAGAAAGCTGGCAGCATCCTAAGTGACAAAGTCTAGTCTGTGCTTCCTTTTCCTCTGCAGAAACTTCTCAATCAAGCTGCCTTTTCCTGCCATGCCATGCCATGCCATGCCATGCCATGCCAACGCTTTGGGAATCGTGACCCGAGGGGAGGAGTTTCTGGTCCAAACATGGAGCTGGCACAAAGCAGCAGAGGTCCAGTGGAGACAAGGCAGCTGGGCCAATCTGCAGCAGCTGAAGATCTGGCCACTGGTTTCAAAGACACTTTGCAGACTAGCGGTGATGCCTCATTGAATCCCAGAATGCAGCGCAGGGGAAGACGGAGGAAAGGAGCTTATGCATTTTTGTGTATTTTTAGATGCGCTCATCAATCATTGTCTGGAGGTGGCTCATTACATTTTCAGGCACTGGGAAAATGCTCCCTTGCTGGACCACGGGCAGCACCGGTCTCTGTAACAGAACATATTTGAGGTGGAAAGACCCTCCAACAACACGGCCAGGCCTGGCGAGGACGCAAATGTCTTCCCATGCACAGCATGGTCCCACTTTTGGCAAACTCAGTCACGGGGAGGGAGGAGGTGAGCTGCTTCCCAATAGCACATCGGGACGAATAAGAAACTTCCAGAGTCGTTCTAGAAAAGCACTTGGAAAGGTGCAAGCAAACCCCCTCAGGTATGTCCAGGTGTCTATTCCCCCTAGGACCCGAGACCCACAGGTTTCACCCAGACTACAGCCATTGCTACAGACATGCAGACATCACTGTAGATATGTAGTCTAGGTTTCACCTAGACTTCAGCCATCACTATAGACACGCAGACATCACTATAGATATGTAGTCTAGGTTTCACCCAGACTACAGCCATCACTATAGACACGCAGACATCACTATAGCTATGTAGTCTAGGAGAAATCACCGCTATAGACATGTGGACATCACTATAGACATGAAGTCTAGGTGATGCCTAGACTACAGCCATCACTATAGACACGTGGACGTCTGTAGGCTGACTTAAAATGGGCTCCTGTCCGAATTAATGAACCCTCATTGTATGAGGATTAAAGTTATTGCAGACTAGGGCAGCCTCCAATTTAAACTGTATTAATTAATATGTATATACAGCACTGCTTTTAGGAAAAACAGTCCTTAGGGACTCGGCAGATAAGCATCACAAATATCAGTCCCCGCAAGGGAAACTCAACTGGGTTTTTGCAATACAACAGAGGCTATCAGGCACAAAGTAACACCTTTACAAAGTCAAATGTGCTGACAACACCTCACTGTGACTATCAGTACCCTGACTAAGCCTCCAGCCCGGCCCAAGCACAGGGGCTACTGACCTGTGCAGAAGGGGGCAACCCCCCTTGCCCTCCACCCAGGATGCACTGGCTGAGATGGTCATCGACACTCAGGTCAATCTCACCCATTGCCCCTTCTGAAACAGCACTTCCCATAACTGTCAGTAGGTTTGCAACAATGTAGCGGTGCTTAAACGGGCTAATTATGACATCCTAATTACTTCCAACTACAAGCACATAAGCTCATACAGAGGCAGCAAATTGGGTCTGTTAAGGGGTTGATGGTCAAGCTGGTCTATTCACCCTTAATTCAAATTGAAAATGGATTCGAACTGCGTGATGTGAATCAGTTAACACGTTTTAGAAAATGCTGAGCATGTCTACAAATGCTCAAGCAGCAATTAAAATGCATCGGGGAATAGCAACACACTGCTCCCATCACTCCCTCCCCATCTCCGCCACAACATCCTGGCTGCCTGAATGGAGGGAGGAGGATTCAGGTAGCCTCAAACCCTACAAAGCCACCCTGGGGCACCACCAAAGGGCAATGCTTATGGGTGCCCTTTGCCATCACCCTCCGGCAGTGGCCAAGACAGGGCTGGAGGCTCTTTGTGTTACTTTCCTGTTGTGGCTCTTTTGAATTTGGGGTTGATGTCGTATACTTAGACTTCAGGAAGGCCTTCGATACGGTATCCCACCCCATACTGGTGAACAAGTTAAAAGGCTGTGACTTGGATGATTACACGGTCCGGTGGGTGGAGAACTGGCTAGAGGGTCACACCCAGAGAGTCGTGGTGGATGGGTCGGTATCGACCTGGAAGGGTGTGGGCAGCGGGGTCCCGCAGGGCTCGGTCCTTGGACCGATACTCTTTAATGTCTTCATCAGCGACTTGGA
>NW_005842059.1:2470544-2474129 GCF_000455745.1 Alligator sinensis
TCGATGATCTATTGAGGTCCCTTCCGACCCTAACATCTATGAATCTATGAATTTGGGGCTGGGGGCATGAGTGAGAAGTGTTTTTTATGGGGGTGGTGATAGCCGCAGCCCCTGGGGGGAGCATGGGGTGGGATCGCTGCTGGGGGAGGCAGAGCGGTGGGGTACCTGGGTGTGAGTAGCAGCAGGGAAGGGTGGCTGGGATTGGCAGGAAGGGCTGCTTGTTTGGGGGGCCAGGCAGGGACGTGGTGCTTGGAGGAGCGGGGCTGGAGCTCTTGGGTGCCAGGGTGTTGCTTAGGGAATCCCCCGTGCTTGGTTATCGTAAGCCCTTTCAGCTAATGAGATCCACATCTAATGAATAAATACATCCATAGGAATGAGCTGGGGGGGGGGGGGGACAAGAGGCGAGCAGGCTTACAGTCACGGCACCCGACCAGCCAGGAGACTCGATGCAGGAAATACAGTGGTGTCAGAGACTCGCTGCCTTTGCGACACGACTTGCCGCAGTGCTCCATGCTCGGCTGCTGCTGCTTTCCTTCTCTTGCTTCACACCTCATGCTCTCAAAAACACCTCTCTCCTTTCCTCTTCCAGGCACCCTAGGCCCCATCCCAAGCCCGCCGGTTTATGCTCCGGCCCCAGTGATGCTATCCCCCCGATTCCCTCACCTCCGGAGCATTGCTGGACACCTTTTGCTTCAAAGGGGGCTCTAAAAAGGCCATCAAAATACGCAAGCCAGGCAGAGGGGGAAGACCTCTTTGGCTCCTGAGGCAGTCGCATGGCTAAGGCAAGCTACAACCCTGCCCCAAGAGAATGGCAAAGATAGTTAGCTAATGCAGCATACTTCAATTTAGCCGAAAAGCTGATGGACTGCACATGTCCCCAGCAGTGGCACAAATGGCAATGGCTGGCAATGTCTGCTGACAAACTCGACCCGGCAGCTCGGGAGCACCAGCCCTGCTGTCATACGTACTCCAATGTGCGGCACAACCTTTCCCCAGCATCACCCAAACCCCAGCCCAATAGCCGAGAGCTGACAAGGGTCAAAAATCCGCCCTCTGTTTTTTGGGGTGGTTTTTTTTCCCCCCCTTTAGCAATCCACATTTCCTTGCATTAGGGATCGACACACACAGCTCTCTGCAGTCTAATAAAACAGAAATGCTCTGATGATATGGCTTCATAAATGGGAAAGGCTGCAGTTGCAAGAGAAACGTCGAACACAGCTAGCCAGCAGCATCCAATAGAAATTACACAACGAACTGAAGGCAGACCGTCCAACTTCACGGCTGCCAAAAATGAGCCATTGATTACTGTGCATTTGATCCATTTGCATTCAGACAGCCCTGCTTTGGAGCTGGGAGAGAATCAAAAATCTTAACAGGGCTGGGAAGAAAACCTCCTTCTTGCACTCTCCTCGCCACGCTGATAGGAAGCGTGTCACGGAGCAGATGGTGCTTATCTATAATCACTAGACCTATTATCCCAGCCTCCTTTAGCAATTTGAGGGATGTGATATCAGCAAGCGGAACAGCAAACATTTTGCCCCCAAAATATCCAAAAAAGCTATAATTATGGGAGCTATTAAAAGACTTTTCAAATGAAGCAAAATAACTATTTTGTGCGCGGCTCCTGTAAACCGTAAGTCAGAGGTTAATTAAATGTTAGCATGATACTGAATCAGTGTAACGCAGCCAGCCAAATGTTTGTGACAGGCAGCGTTTTGCAAATAAAGGGAGAGAGGCGGGATTCAGCTCAGATAAAATAGGAACCTGTCCAGCCCATTTCTATCCGAGGTTCAGCCACTGGCTGAGATTTCCCTAGGGCAATTTCTATCTCGATTTTATCCATGGATGCATCTTTTTTCAGGAGGGGAAAAAAAAAATGATATTTGAAATGTTTGGACCCTTGTAAGATTCTCACATTTCCCTGGCTTTGTGCATCAATCCATGAGCATGCACGTGTGCTTGTGTGTGTGCACCTGTGGGCTGGCAGAGAGAAGAGACCCTCCCATGGGGGTTTCTGGCCAGACACATCAGGAGCTGCTGGCAATGTCCCTGCAAGCCCAGGTCTGACACTGCCAAGGAACAATTCGGGATGGGAAAGGGATGTCTCCAAGGACCAGGGTGCCCAGCTGCTGCACCCGTGTGCAACGTGTATTCGGGAGTCTCTGCTCCCGTGCACCCCCATTCAGCAGCCAGGGCTAATCTGCCCTCTGCCCCTGCTCCATCCCTGTTCCCTGAGGATGTCAGACACCCCAGTGGGTCTCTCCCAAGAAAAGCTGGGAAATCAGAGCCAAGGCACAGAAGAGGAAGGTTGGTTTATCACCCCTCGGCTATTCTCTAGGTACAGTTAAGTAGTTTGAAACAGCTCATTTCCAATGTCCACTCCAAGCAGGCTGCTTGAGATAAATGGATCCTATTCCCCGCCCAGCCCAAAAGCTTCAGGGAAGAAGGGGACCTTGGGCCATGAGTCCTGGCTCTTGGTGCCAACAAAGGGAGAAACTCTCCATAGCTCAGGGTGTCCCACTGAGAAACCACTTGCTGCCACTTTCCAATTACCCACGGGGGAGCGGGGCTGCCCCAGCTCTCGGACAACCAGGACTCAGCTGCACCAGGGCTTGCAGACAAAGCCCACAACCTGACATTGCATTGCACGGCAAGCCAGAAGTCAGCACGGGATGGGAAATAATGCACTTCTTACAGCTGGCTTCACTTAGGAAGAGGGTGCCGATGCTTTGTACCGTAGCAAACCCCCCAGGTTTTTTTCCTTTTTTTTGTTGTATTTATTTTAAAATGCATTCCCTCCCCTGCCCCAAACATTTCTGACGTTTATCTCCCTCTCTTTTCCCTATAGATAAGTATAAGTAAGCTAAGATGTAGGATAAGATTTTAAACATTTTTATTTTGGTAGCAAGTTTTTGGTTCTGGATATCCACCGTTTTATATTGTATTATTATCATTTTTGTATTGATTTTTACTGTTGTATATTGTATTATTATCATTTTTGTATTGATTTTTATAGTTTCATATGGATGCTGTATAGTTTAGGCCTGTGTTTGTAAGTGAACCATAGTCATGTCAAGTTTCCATTTTTTTATGTCAAGTCTCCATCTTGTGCCCTCTGCCCGGGCATCCCATGTTGCACCTCTATGAGTCACGTACCCCTCCCATGTAAATTGGTTGCCTGATGAATGAGTGCGATTGGGAATGACTGAAATACAATGGTAGCAGGCCTCTACGCAATGGCCTGTAACGACTGGGCCATCACCTCCCATTGATTCACCCAGAAACCACGCACCTCACCCAGGAACAGAGACAAGACCAGCATTTGAAAGACAAAGGACCCTGCAAAACCAGCAACTCTCACCATTACAGACACCCGAAACTGCACGTCCCTGCATGGAGCGCACATGCTCAGTACGCCAGGGGCTGACCCCTGCCTGGGCATGCCTCCTGTCACTAGGGTCACACACGGTCTGCCCTATAACAAGGGGCAGTGAAGACAGACCCAGTGGGAACGCCCTCTCCATCTGGACCAGCACCATGCCACACCGCCGATCCACCCAGAGGCCCTGCCGGCGACCCCCCTCT
>NW_005842059.1:2474616-2491098 GCF_000455745.1 Alligator sinensis
TGCTCCAGCTTCCAGCACCTACTACTTCTCTAGCTGCCCCGGAGCCATGCTCTGGCTCCCCCACACCCAGAGCCCCTCTTTAACACCCACACTTTCCCCTAGTCCCATTTTCCCCATCTACCTTTTCAGCTCCCCCGTAGCTCTGGCTCCAGTCCCAGCCTCCATGCCTGCAAGCCTCCCTGTTCTGCAGGCTTTGGGCCTTGTCTTTCAATCAATTAAGATCACAACCTCCCCCAGCCTCAGTTCTTCAGCCCAGGCCCCTCTAGTCTACCGGTTCTAATCCCAGTCCTGGTGACTTTCATTTCCAGTAACTTTAACCCCCTACACTTCTACTTTCTTACCTTAACCTTTCCCCAGGTATCCCAAGTACACCAAGCACATGCATACATACACATCACAACACCCAACTTAGGTAGGAACTCACCTGTGTGTATGTGTAGGTGGGTGGTATGTGTGTGAATCAGTGAATACACACACACACACACACACACACACACATATACATAGATAGATATCATTGTGTGTGTGTGGTATATGAATTAGTAATCCACGTATGTGTATTGGACGTGCAGGTGTTGGTAACTGGTAACTGATTCTGTCTAAACGTGGTGTGTGTAGCGTGTATGTGCTTGAATTGGTGATAAGTATGCATGTCTCAAGGCTGGTATGGATGTGTATGTGCTTGAGCTGGTAGTGTGTGTGTGTATGCACCTAATTGATTTGTGTGCGTTTTGTATATGTGCAATTGTGCCACACCCTCCTGTCTAACAGCGCAATATTGAGATCCCGAGAGTTGGCCTGACCCCCGAGGGCAACAGCACTACAGGCAGCTCTCGAGCGGAGGTCACAGCATGCAGAGCACATGGAAGGGGTGAGATGAGCAAGAAACTGTCCCTGGCTGTGTTTCCTAATCAACTGCAGATGGATTTGGGCCCTTTTGGGAGGAAAAGGGACATAGATATTGTTGGGAATGCTAAGAAGAGCCAGGCAGGCATATCCAGGGGCAACAGCCTGTTTGGAATAAGTCACAGCAGATTACTGTCACCCATGCCACCATCTCTGCCAGGCGCCGGAAGAGCTGGTAAAGCATGCCCTGGATCGGCGATGGAGAGGTCACCCACCAAAGGCTCGCTCACCCTTTCCCAGCAGCCCTGAGGGGGAGAAATCCCGCAGAGCCTTGCAAAAAGCTGGTCCCTGAGAAGGATGAGCATCCCCTGGACCCTTTGATGAGCAGGATCATATCTGGGGTGAGCAGCCAAGTCAGCAGAGCCTCCTTCCTCCCTGAAAGGCACCAAAGGTCACTGAGGGATCTGGAATAAGTCCTGCTGGATGTCTGGCTGGTCTCTATTGTTGAGGAATGACATTTGTGGGGCCTGTGTCACGCGCACGACAAAAGCCTGACTGCTGGGGCTGCAAAAAGCCCAGAGGACTCGCAAGGCAACACAATGACCCAAGTCCTGAACACGGGGCAACAGTGAACCCAGGAGAGTTTCTTGAGCATGGGCTTAGCGCCTTCTCACTTGAAGGAAGAGGAGACACCTTGTCCCACGGCGACAGTGTCAAGAGGCAGCAGGCTGATCCAGCCGTGGTGTTCATTAGGTTTGTGGTTGCAACCAAGAGATGCCAGCCTGTGCCAGGTGCTGCACGAATGGGGAACACAGACCCAGTCCCTACGCCGGAGATTTCACCACCTGAGACTGCACACAAGTAGATACAAAACCCCAGACAGGGCTCAGCGTCATGGGGAAATACAGAGTTCACAGTGGTCGTCACAGTAAGCCGGGGTTACAGCACCCCCCCGGACCACCCCACAGCACCTGGAGGTATTTTGCAAGAATCACAGCAATACTGGGGATTTGGAGAGCTCAAGTGCTAGTCTCTACAGCTCACAGGACAGCAGACTCACCTCCCCTCTGGCTAGAGGGGGTGTAGGACACATGCACTTCTAGCTCACCTGGCACCTATTTGTCTCCATTACATTCACAGATGTTAGGGTCGGAAGGGACCTCAATAGATCATCGAGTCTGACCCCCTGCATAAGCAGGAAAGAGTGCTGGGTCTAGATGACCCCAGCTAGATACTCATCTAACCTCCTCTTGAAGACCCCCAGGGCAGGGGAGAGCACCACCTCCCTTGGCAGCCCGTTCCAGACCTTGGCCACTCAAACTGTGAAGAAGTTCTTCCCAATGTCCAGTCTAAATCTGCTCTCTGCTAGCTTGTGGCCATTATTTCTTGTAACCCCCGGGGGCGCCTTGGTGAATAAAACCTCACCAATTCCCTTTTGTGCCCCCGTGATAAACTTATAGGCAGCCACAAGGTCGCCTCTCAACCTTCTCTTGCGGAGGCTGAATAGATCCAGCTTCTCTAGTCTCTCCTCGTAGGGCTTGGTCTGCAAGCCCTTAACCATACGAGTGGCTCTTCTCTGGACCCTCTCCAGGTTATCCGCATCCCTCTTGAGGTGCGGCGCCCAGAATTGCACGCAGTACTCCAACTGCGGTCTGACCAGCGCCCGATAGAGGGGAAGTATCACCTCCTTGGACCTATTTGTCATGCATCTGCTGATGCACGATAAAGTGCCATTAGCTTTTCTGATGGCTTCGTCACACTGCCGACTCATGTTCATCTTGGAGTCTACTAGGACTCCAAGATCCCTTTCCACTTCCGTGCCACCCAGCAGGTCATTCCCTAGGCTGTAGGTGTGCTGGACATTTTTCCTCCCTAGGTGCAGCACTTTGCATTTCTCCTTGTTGAACTGCATTCTGTTGTTTTCTGCCCACGTGGGACCCCACTGCCCACCCCCTTCCAGGCTGATACCGACCCATCCACCACGACTCTCTGGGTGCGACCCTCCAGCCAATTCGCCACCCACCGGACTGTGCAGTCATCCAAGTCACAGCCTCTTAACTTGTTCACCAGTATGGGGTGGGATACCGTATCGAAGGCCTTCCTGAAGTCTAAGTATACGACATCCACCCCTCCTCCTGTTTCCAGGTGTTTTGTAACCTGGTCATAAAAAGAAACTAGATTGGTCAGGTACGATCTGCCTGCCACAAACCCGTGCTGGTTTCCCCTCAGCATAATTTGTCCTGCCGGGCTCTCACAAATGTGAGCCTTGATAATTTTTTCAAAGACTTTGCCAAGGATGGATGGAGGTGAGACTGATGGGGTGTTTACCGATCAGAGAAATCAGAGGTGGTAGCTGGCTTAGTCTGAGGTTAGACAAGAGGTAGGGCAGGGTGGCATCATATAGGGACTAACTGGTTCAGAGAGGCACAAGCTTTCATGGACAACAACCTACTTCACCTGATGCTATGAACGGACTAGCAGAAAGAAAAGATTATACAGAGAAGGGAAAGGGACACGAGATGCTAAGAGGGGTGATAGGTGGGTGCATTAGATCAGCTGAGATGAACAATACAAAAATCTAGAACTCCTGGTTCCAAAATGATACCTTTAATTATTTATTATTAAATTATACCAACTGGGAATAATACAATTCTAATAAAAATAAAATTCTAATAAAAATCTAATCAAAGGCATCATTTTGGAACCGAGAGTTCTAGATTTTTGTATTTCTTTTTGTCTCAGACCAACACAGCTACCAAGTACATCCTTGAGATAAGCAAGGCAGTTAGCACCCCGAGGGACACCCGCTGTAAAGAGCTAGTAGGACAAAATGGATTGGTCATCTGCAGTCCCTTAGGCATGCTCATCTGCTCATACCGGAGCGCTAGCGAGCAGCTGTTTACAGAGGTTGCACGTTTCTAGGTTTAATCCGGACGACAGCCATCGCTATGCACATGGTCCAAATGAAAATTGGGTCTAGTCCAAACGAACTTGTCCTCGTTGAATGAGGATGAAAGTTAATGCAGGGGAGGGCAGTCTGAATTAAGCAATTTAAACTGTATTAATGAACATGTATATATGGCATTGCTTTTAGGAACTCAGATAAGCATCCCTCAGGAATGCAGATAAGCATTGCAAATATCAACCCCCACTTCAGGAAACTCAGTTAGGTTTTTACAACACAACAGAGGCTATCAGGCACCAAATAACCCCTTTACAAAGTCAAATGTACCAACAACACCCTCCCAGTGACTAAGTACCAGTATCCTGACTAAGCCCCCAGCCCTGCCCAAGCACAGGGGCTACTGGTCTGTGCAAAAGGGAGCAACCCCCCTTGATTGCCTGTTAACTCTCAATTTGAACTGAAAGTTGACTCAAACTGATGTGATCAGTTAACATGGTTTAGAAAACAGTGAACACGTCTACAAATGGCCCTAGGTGACTAGCACAGATTGCTTGCACTGTTTCATCTGGTGGCACGTGGTAAATTGGCATTGCATTCACCTCCGCACCGGGTCCTGGGCGGAGGTCTCGGCTTGGCAAAGAGGATCAGATCGCACAAGGGATTTAGGATTCCCCAAAAGCTCCCAAGCAGGTGAGGACCTGGACTGAGTGTCCTGGGAGTTTGGCACCTTGCCTCTTAGGAGGTGCTGCAAAGCCCCTGGGGAACCTGTCAGCTGATAAAGGTGCCAACGCACCCCTGACCCCGTGCCCTGGCACGGCTCCCTGCTGCTCAGCCCGCTCTGGGCTTCTCCAGCCTGGAAAAAACAACAGGGCCCTCTCTCCTGCAGCGACCCATCTCCTGAGCTGTCCAAAACCCCAGCATTAGCCAGGCTGCTGCTTCTGCCCCATTAGGAGCCATCAGAGGGGTGAGGATGATGAAGCCGAGCCATGCTGCAGCCTCCCAGAGGCAGGTGTGCAGGAGGTTATAGCTCAGGTCTCCAAACAGCAGCACCCTCCATGGATACAAGCTCCCCTATCCCCTGCTCTTGGCAAACAAATACCTGCCCCTCATTTTGATCCTGTGCTCACATTGCGATCTTCATCTATATCCCAACCCAGGCAAGAAGGGCTGCATGCTTGACAGACGCTGGGGGTGCTCAAGATGTTCCTACGTGCACCTGATCCCTCAGACGTGAAATCTGAATCTTTTTTGAAGTGCAGAGTCTGCTGGGGTGGCCTCCCTGCGCCAGGCAATGCAGCTGCAGCCTGGCCTCGGTTCCCCTGCAATGCAAAGCCCTGGGCGGTTCTGGAAAGGAGGAATGGAGGGTGGGTCGTGTATCCCCAGCGATGACAGCACCTTGGGGACCCACCTTCTCCAAATACGTGGCAGCAAGGCACCCCGCAGAAGGGGCCTGGCAAACAGCAGCCCCTCGGGATGGTAGAATAGGAAGGGAAGAACTGCTCCCCCAAACTCGGCCCCCGCGCTAGCTGCTCGGGTCAGCAGGCTCCGGCATCTTGCTGCTTCACAGATTTCTCAGGCTGGCTGGGGATGCCGACCGAGCTCTGGTGATGCGAGCTGTAAAGATGGGAGGGGGAGATGCACACAAGCCAGCTGGTAACAGAGAGAGATATGCCACGCTATCCATTTCATCTGCGAAGGGATGGCTTGACCTTTAAAAAGTCTGGTTATGGCCAAAAATAGACAGGGACGGGCCTGAATGGTGCGCTCCTGGAACAGAGCAGAGTGCTGGAGCTCGAGAGCGTACATCTCCTTTTCTCCCAGCGCAGAACATTGCTAAGGGAAGCTGACAGGCTGTCCAGTTAATAAGTATAGATGACTTTTCTTAGACCAGAGAGGGAGGTTTCTGGCTCTGGAAACAGCTCCTAGGGAAGACAGTCTTTAGAAAAAGGCAAGATGTTCAAAGGCAGAGATCCAAAGACCAGTCCCATACGCCTCAGGAGGATGCAACTGGGATTAACGCAGACAGAAGCTGGTTCTCTTACTGGCAGGCATGTAGGAATCAAGACCGGCCTAGAAACAGGCTGTTCAAAATTTTCACCACTGAGGTCCGGGCAAGGCTGGGGCACCCCAACAGAGAATTTCTTGCATTTGGAAAAATAAATCCTAGTCTATTTTTGGAGCAGTCCATCTCTGGGATACTCAGCAAACCAACAGAGGCCCAGTGCAGGGACTTCGGGACAGGTGGAGTAGCTGGCCACCGCGCTGAGACCTGGTCCGGGTAACCTGGGAGTTGAATGCATGGAGCTGGAGCCGTTTATGGACAAGGCTGTACAGCACAGATGTCTGCAGTCGCAAGGACAGGACTTGATGACCCAGAGATGCTTCCCTGTCCTTTATTTTGAAGCTCCAGTTCTCCTAGAAACTAGCCAGTATGGCACTAGGAGAATGGTTATGGCTTTGCCCTTTACATTTTGGAAATCACCCAGAGGACTCGGTGGAAAGGCATGTGGAAGCTGTAAGACCACTGCAGAAAGAAGCATCAGGAAGCAACTGGGAACCAAACTTCTGGCACTTGATGTGGACCAACCAATATATCACAAAAGTCCCCAAATGGAAGAACAGCCACTGTAGGATGGGCCTCTGCTGCAATCATTCTTGAATGATGATAACTAATGCCCTGCTAAAGAAACCCGCTAGGCTGTAACTGGTGCTGAGGAGATGAAGATCCACTGGAGTTATCCTGTCTCAGTGGCATCATGGTCAGGCCTTGATGGCTTCCAGACAGAGGGCCAACAAGCATGAATCACCTTGCTGCCTTATGAAGGGCACCAGGGAGGTGGTGATTGTCAGCATCTGCACAATGGTTTTGTGGGACAGGTACAAAAGCCTGGAAGTCTATCCTGATAGCTCTGAGCTCCAGGAGTCAAACCCAGATCCTTTACATCCCATGCTATATCTGCTGCCCAGGTGACGGAAGTCATGGCCAGAGGGAGGAGCAGAAACCAGCCCTCCTCCGTAGGCAGCGGTGAGGCTCCTTCCACCACCTCAATCCTGCAAAGACGTGGGATGGAAACACCTTCTTGTTTATCTGCCATTTCCCCGGGGAGTTGCCTGACCGAAACCAGAGCTGGTGCTATCACAGGTGACATCTGGCAAGAGGGGTCAAGTATATGCAAGATGGCACAGGACCTAGATGGCATGACATTATCCTGAGGGAGCGTGATTGCACGGATAGGCATCTGTCTTCTGGAAACTACTCTTTACAGCCTGGAGCCCATCAGTGTCTGCGATGGGATACATGGCCATGCTTCAGAGGTCCCAGGAGGGAGAGAACGGGGACAGGGCACGTTCTGGGTAAGGCTGCACAAAAACCCTTCCTTCTCAGATGGGTCACTGTCAAGGACCTGGAGAGTCCCAATGGCAGACGACTGTACTGGTACTGGCTGTGTCCCCCTGTGATTCTCAGGCCTTTCCCATGGTTGGGTGAATGGCTCGGTAGAAGGATGAGTCCTCTAACATGGAGGTGAGCCGGAAGACCTGGGAAGACATAGGCAGATATTGCCATCCTGCATTAGAGGCAGCACACTCGTTTGGTGTCCCCTCAGGTCTAGGACGCACTGACTTCTTCAGGTTAATGCAGTGACTCTCAACCACAATGCTGTGGCCCCCTGCAACGCCATGAGATCCTTTCAGGGCTCTGTGGGGTGCTGCATAAGTGTGCAAACACCGACACCCGATTCACAAGATCAACCCAGGGATATCGGGCAGAAATCCATCATGCCATAGAAACAGAGCTGGAAGGGACCTCGAGAGATCCTCTAGCCCAACCCGAGGCAGGATCATCCCTATCCAAACCTTTCTATACAAATCTATCATCTAAATGCTTTGTAAAGCTACCATCAACCCTGACCCAATGCAAGACATAACACCCTAACCCGCCACAGGTAAAGCAGGCGACACCTTGCTTCTGTAAAAGGTTGTCACACGAGATCCCAGGTAGAGGGCCATACGGTCCGTCCCAGGTCAAACCCATTCTGACCTTCGGGGGCCTTTCTGGGTCCTTTGCAACAGCAGAACTGCTCTCATATTTTTCTGCGACCAAAACGTGAGTGAAAGATCAGGGTTGGCATTTTCCGACGGGTGCCTTGAGTCCAAAAAGGCCAAGAACCACTGAGGTCAGGAAACATCAGGAGAAACAGCTTTTTTCCCCCGGTGCTCTGTACTTCCAGCTATTACAACTCCTAGATAAAACCATGGGGCCAACTCGACTTGTAACAGACTCTTGTGAGACGTGTCCGTGACCAGGGATGGGAACGGGATGTGGGATGAATGAACGGTCGTTCTAGACAACGACCGTGGTTGCGGACAGTCATGCCTGACCTGTAGAAAGGGAAAAAATCAATGCCTGAAGCTGGGGGCAGGCTTCAGAGAGGCTCCTGTGTGACTCTGGAGGCTCCTCTCTAACCTGCTGTCTCTGAAAGATAGTCAGGTTTGCCAAGGAGGTAGAAGACAGTCGTGCCCTGAAGTACTCAGGACTTTTTTTTTTTAGCAAGTGCCCCAGCTGTTGACCTCACAGTGGGGAGCAGGTGTGTAAATCCTACCGGATGAGAACGCGGTCTTGGAGGGGATGGACCACGGCAGCTGTTCTGTGCTCAGTGATCTCCATTCCCTTGGAGGAAAAGTCTTTTATAACTCCCCTGAATATCACACGGTATGCCAGCTACCTCAATGTGATGGTGGTGGCCACCAACCTTGCTGCTTCTAATGATGTCCTCAAAACCATCAATCTTGCCTCAGTCATTTCCCTCACCTCATCCCTGGTCTCCCGCAGGGTTTCAGATAAGAAAGGAGTGCCCCTTTCCCAAGGGTAGATATTATATTTGCCAAGCCAGGCCCCACAGCTTGCAGAAATGGCAGCGAAGGTGAGGAACGTGCCTTGCTTCCATCAAAGATCTAGCTTCTCAACAACATTGCCCTTAGATAGCCAAACTTTGATTGCTCTTGCGCAGATGAAGCTGTGGTGCCCAGAGTTTGGATGGGCACTGAAGCACTCAGAGAATTGGGAAACACCTGCTATCACTTCTCACTTGTTTGGGAGCGGGAGAGCGCCTGGGGTTGGCTCCAACCCCTGTGTCCTTGGAGGAGAGACATTTTGAACCCTGGAGGTTAGGAGTCTGCTAGGAAACATGAACGTCAGTGTGGAGCCCCTCACCCTGCCACACAGGAGAGTGGTGGGCCAAGGGACTCATGCACCAGCTTTCTGCTCCCATCCTATTTTATTTTATGAAACATCCCATCTGGGGCACGAGGACAAAACGTTCTTGCCAATTTGATGGAAGTGTGATTTTAAAGCCTTGAAGGGGAGTGATGGGCTGGGTGCTTGCTGGGGTCGGACTAACGGCCCCGGGTGGAAGGAGGGAACCGAGGATGGAGAGTGGCTGCAGCTCCACTGGACGCTTGCAGCTTGCATCGAGGAGGTGCAAAGGCCCTTCCCATGGGATCCCCACCAGCACATGGCTCAGGAACCGCAGCTTACCCTGAACATCTTCCACACTGCCAGCTCCAACAAGGACAATTCCTGAATCCGTCCAACGAACCGGCCGGTGCACACAAAGGCATACAGCGGAGGCCTTTGAAAGCATCAACCTGCTGCTGGAATCAGCAACAGCCACAACAGAGCTGGGACAATGGACCCGAGGGTAGTCAGTGCCACCCCCCAGCCCTTGTGCTCATATTAGAAAGGCTGATTATTATTACTGTAATTTATGGCATTAATGTTGCTCACTTAGACTCATAGACAACGAGGGTTGGAAGGGACTTCAGGGGGTCACATCTAGTCCACCCCCACTGTGCCAAGCAGGACCAGCCCCAACTGTCACCCCAGCCAAGGCTTTATCTACCTGGGTCTTAAAAACCTCCAAGGACGGAGAGTCCACCACTGCTGTGGGTAACCTGTTCCAGTGCTTTACTATCCTCCTAGTGAGAAAGTTTTTCCTAATATCCAACCTCAACTTCCCTTGCTGCAGCTTGAGCCCATTGCTCCTTGTCCTGTCACCTGCCCCCACTGAAAACAGTCCAGCTCCATTCTCTTTGCAACCCCCCAGCAGGGAGCTGAAGGCTGCTATTAAACCCCCCTCAGTCTTCTCTTTTGCAGACTAAATAGCCCAGTTCCCTCAGCCTCTCCTCACAAGTTATGCCCCCAGCCCCTGAACCATTTCCACTGTCCTCCGCTGGACTCTCTCCAATTTGCCCACATCCTTTCTGTAGTGGGGGCCCACAATCAGACACAGGACTCATGCACAGGCTGTGCAAACCTTCGGGTCCCCGTTGTGGGAGAGGTTGCAGTTCGGGGAACTTACTCGGCGCAGCGGTTGCGTCCTCGGCCAGGCTCCGGTAAAAGCTCTTTGTCCCTATACTGACGCCGGCCATAATAAATCGATGCGGCTTTGTGCACAGGACGGCTCTACCCACCATGGGCGAGGCTGGTGTTATTCGGTGTTTAATTTAATTAGCATCAGGGAGTACGATAGCACGTACATTATGGCAAAATGTTGAAGTCTGTTCTGCTAGGGACTGCACACACATAGCAAAATGGTCGGTCCCTGCCTCTGAGCCCGGGGGGGGGGGGGTTCACCGCCGACTTCAATGGGAGTAGCATTAGACTATCCACAGCGAGTTAGAAAATTTCACCATGAAGAGGCAAAGGAAGTATTATTATCCCTGCTTCACATATGGAGGGCAGCGGGCACCAGGAGACTTGCTTAACGAACGGGGGGAAAGGGGCAGGTAGGCTAGGAACAGACTCGTGTCTCTTGGATGCTGGGTATGTTCATACAAGACCATCCTTTCTCCTAAAGGTAGAGAGCAAACTCGCTTCTTCCCCGCGAAGGAGCGTGGAGGGAAGCTGCCCTGTGTTTCAGGCTGACAAATGAGGCCCCATAAGCAAGGAGATCACATGCAGGTGGAACCAATTACATAGGCAAAAGAATAAAAAAGCCAGTGCCCAAATGCAATCAGCTGTTGGTCTGGGGCTTTCATTTCTTTCCTCTCTGTCATACACCTTGACACAAGAGCCGAGGGCTTTGTGCTGGGTTTATTCAATTGAGTTTTTAAAAGACTGTGCTCATGCCATTGCCGGCTGCCTAGTGGCATACGTGATGAGGTGGTAACAACCCTCAGAGGAGCGGTGTTTGTGCAGGCAGACGCACAGAGAGGGCAAATGTCTGCCTTTGTGCAGCCGAAGCAGGAAGGTTCAGGCCTGGAAAAGGCAGCTTCCGCCCCCTCGCCCCTGCCGCCCCTTCACTGCAAGCAGAAGGAAACTCTTTACTTCCCTTCTTTCATTTGGGCTCTTTATCTTCAGGCCCCGTCTACACTACCAGTGCAACCGTGTTTTCCTAACCCAGTCGGCTTGCAATTATCTCATGACTCGGCTGCGGAGTCAAAGGCCCTTTGTTCCCTCCCTTCCCGCGGGGCTTTGGGCAAGCTCTGCCCCGTGCCCACTTCTGTTCTCCCTCCGCAGAAGCAGGTACACCTACAAACGGGACATTGTGCCTGAAGGACGGAGAAAAACCTCTTTCACCTCCTCTCCGCGGCACTGAATTCAGACCGTCCCCCAGACAGGCGGCTGCGACTGCCTGTTCACTTTGGGTCCGAGCCTCCCGTCATTTACACTGGTGCGAATCCAGAGTGACTCTGTTAGAGCTAGTCCAGATTGTCACTGCTCGGGATGGAGAATGGATTGAGGTCCATAGGTATTAGACTGAGCAACAAGGGATGTGTTAGTCCTCCAGAGACACCGTTCTGCTTGCAGGAAGCGACAGTGCTAGCATAAAACTAGCAAAAGACTGGCCCGGAGCTGCTGCTAAACTCGGTCGACTCTTGACAGCGCTCCTGCGGCAGTCAGGGGCCCGGGCGAAACCTGGGCAAGCCAACGAGGCTGCGCTATCCCATCAAGCGCACTCTCGACTGAACTGCGACACAGCTGGAAAACCCGAACCGTAACAGCGATGCATCCAAACACGCCCCGGCTCCAGACAGAGTCTCCCTAGAGCAAGATCACTGTGCTGCTCTTGTGCGGGAAGGACTTTCTCCAGGCCTGCCGGGGGAAACAAGCAGCGCCTTTGTAGAGAGGCATGCTGCCGCGCGTACCCTGGAGCCCGCAGATGCGCCAGACCGCTGGGCAGACAGGGGCTGCTCCAAGTCGGCGGGGGACTTGATATTTTCTTTAAACCGAACACATGCTAACAGTCTGCGGGCTTTGCTTTGGAACGGCAAATTAATGGACGTATTGATTGGACCGAAAGGCTGGACAAAGGCTGACGAGCTGTGCTCGTTTTTTTAGCGTGTGTTTGTGGATGGCCAAGTCAATATTGTGTTAGGGAAGCTCACGAAGCGGCACACGCGGCTGGCTCCAACTGTGCCTGCAGGTTGGCGGAGCACGTTGCCGTCAGGACACATTAGCAGGGTCTCGGCGCTTTGTGCCAAGGGAAGACTCGCGGGAAGTGACTCACAGCCACCGCCGCTCACGCTGGTTCCCTGCACAGACCACGGCGCACCTCCCGCGGTGGCACGCGCCGTTATAGAAACGAATGGCAGGGACAACCTTCAGGCCACAACTAAATCTCTGCTTCGCTCAGAAAACGCTCATCTTTCACCGACCTACGCAGCTTCACGGGCTGGGCTGAAGGCACGTGGGATGCCTCTGTGCTTGGGGGTGGGGCGTTTTAATTAGAGCGATGTGTAAACAGTGACACTTTACTCCATAGCTAATTAGTCTACTCTGAAGTTGTATGCGTAGATGTGGCCACTGTTATTTAAAGAAAAAAAAATGGCTGCGGGATGCTTTATCTAAACCTCATTCGACGAGGTCACTGTTAAACCCATGGGAGCTTGTACACACGACAATGAGGCCACGCTGGAGCGTTTTAATGAGCACGTGGAGCAGACTCGATTAATCGAGTTATAACTAAAACACCAACTAGCATGTGTATAGGTAGCCGCACAGCATGCCGCAAAGCCCCTTGGCTTTATGGATTTGTGTGTTTCCTGTCGGCGCAAAACTCCATGAAATGGGTCCACGAATACGGACCCCTAAATCTCTCAGCAGGACCTGAGCTGTTTGATGGGCTGGTGGTGCAGAAAGCAGTCATTGTACGGGGCCAGGAAGCAGCTCACCGAGGCCAGGAGTGCTTGTGCAGGAAACTTCTGTGACGGGGAGCCGGCAACACCAGTGGGAAGGAGAGCGAGATGCAGAGAGCGCAGCAAGCAGCAGGGATCAGGGGAAGAGAGATGAAGCAAAGAGGCTGCCCCATGGAAGTTGCGGGATGAGGCATGCGATGCATCCGATCCAGCAAGGAAGGCTGCTGCTCTGCTCTGCTCTGCCCGTGGCTTTACGCTCCTGCAAAACCATCCGGCACAGCCTCTGGAATTGGGGGCTTTTCTCTTCTCTCAGCAAACCAGGCAAGGGCGGCAATCCTTCTAGCAGATTGCTGACTTACTCATTGCTACCCACTTAAGGCTCCCCCCCTTCCTCAGCCCCACGTGCGGTGTTGTACAAACTCCCTGGAACAGACTTGTCCTGGCTCCAAAGAGTTTAATGCAACTTTGTGATTTTTTTTCTTCCCTTGAAAAGGGGGCAGGGTCGTTAGACCCTCAAACCACGCAGTGCTGCAATGATTAACCCACTGCAAGCATGGTGTTGTAACCGGCTTATCAGCAGCTGTTTTTTCTCCTGGGCTGGGCAAGCCTTATCCTGGCCTGTTTTCCCTTTGGTAAACACCCAGTGTCACTCCTGTCTCAGACCTCTTCTTTGCAAGAATTGCAGTGCAACCAGCTCTCCCAAAGGGAAATGCTCAGAGTCCACTGGTCTCTCTGCCCAGAAAGGGCTCCCACAGGGAACTCTTCGGCTCCTCCATGGCTCTAAGCTTACCTGGCAGCTGGGGGCGTCCCCTCTTTTCTGCCCAGACCAGCCTCTTGCACATGTGCCTATTGCAAGATCAGTGCCAGACCTGCAGAAATCATGGCTCAGACCCCCCAAAATCGTAAGAAAACAGGGCTGCGTGCTGTGAAAGGAGAGCAGGCAGGGCAGTGCCATGGTCCCATGCCCTCCCAGCCCCTTTTAGCATGGCCTGGACCCAGGTGGGAATGGTGGTGGAAGGCTCTTGGCCCCCTTTACACCCCTGCATCAGGCTCATCTCACTCTGGATAGGGACGAGTCCAAGCTGAACTCTCGAGATGGCTTCTTTCAAACTTGGTGCATCATAAATTGGAAGAGGGCTCTCCCCATCCTCGCTGATGAGCTAGCTGCCCTGGTGCTACTCCGTGGGTCCCTGGAGGGGGCACGGCCTGCATTCGCTCAGTCAGTCCAGAGATGCCATCACCTATTTTAAAGTAGCCGGTCTGCATGCTTCGCTGAGAGAGGAGCTGCAGTCGCTGTCGGGACCAACAAAAGTTTGCATGGCCCTGCTAAGCCGCGGCCTTTATTCTCCCAGGGAGCCCTACGCCTGCAGCCGAGTCCTACCTATGGCTATGTGCATCACAGCCCATCGTTCCTCTTCATGGCAAGGCTTAACCCCAATGACCCTCTGGGGGGGACTCTTTGGTGCAGGGTCTGGTTGAATTTCTCACAGAGCAGGTGTCTGGCACCACATCACTGCTTTCCTGCCCGAAGCGATGATGCCCCCAAGGGGGAACAGAGGGAGGAAATCTCAGTGTTTATCAACACCCAATTAAAAACATTTTGTTGCAAAAAATCCTGATGGTCTAATAAAAGATATCGTCTCTACTACGAGTCCTGATGATCAACACCCAGAGCTCTTGACGTTGGCCCCCTCTGCCATGAATCTGGGCAGGAGGAGAGAACAGGAGACAGCGCTCCCGCTCAGACCAGGCTGCTACAGCCAGGACGTCCCAGATACCAAAGAGAAGGGAAAAGGAATCAGGACTCGTGGCAGAGGTGATATCTTCTATCTGACCAACTAGACTTTTGCAGGCTGACTGGCATATAAATGACTTTACCAGGTAAAGACATTTACCAGGTTGAGAGACGCATGCATGTCTTCTTCCCCGGGACGCTGTCTCTTCATCCTGGGCGTTTAATTGGGGGGGTTGGTGTTTTCCCCATCTGCAGACGGGAAGCGAGGCTGGCACGCAGGAAAAGGGATGCCCATGGGACATGAGGTCTGTCAGTGCCAGGAGACAAGAGCGTGGCATGGGAAGGTAGGAAGGGGAGCACCGGGGGGTCGAAGTGGGAGGCTGGGAAGCAAGGGCAGATTATATTAAAACAGAGAGGAGGGAGGGAAGGACGCTCCTAAAGCACGGGCCGGTCTCCCTAAGACCCCGCCTGTCCTGTTCACAGACCCCCGGCGCCTCCTTGTAGCCTGAACAACCCCTGCAACATCCTCCCGCGCCGTGAGCCAGGGCCAGCCACGCAGCAGGATCCGCGCAGGTGGAGGTGATGCCCCCCTCGCTCTCCACCTGGGATGCTGAGCAGGCAGAAAGGTTTGCTTTAAAAAGCAGCTGTATGAAACCTCTGCACGGAGGCCAGGGGACTCCCCAGTTACACATCAGTCACATGGCCCTGGAGCACCTGGTTCTGGGTCAGACCTAGTCCCCTAGCACGTGTAGGTCCCGATCACGAGCTCCGCGTATGGGCTGCGCTGCTACAAGTAAAGGAGGTTGCACACCGCCAGGTGAAAAGGCATGGGTGATGGCAGGGGTCACCTCTCCACACACAAGCGGTAACAAGGGGCACTTTGGTAAGTGCTTGAAAAATTTCAGAGCCCTGTCCTGTGTTAGCTACTTGGGAGCCTAATTCTCTTTTACTTCCCGTACAACTTACACCGCAAAGTCCCTGGGTTGTGTTTGAAAATGAAACTTGGGCTCCTAAATTGCTCCAGGACTTGGGGAAGACTCTTGCCAAACCCAGAGCGGGTGGCATGGAAGCGGCTGCTTTGGATAACACGCAGTTTTGCTCTCACCCCCTCTTAACTCCTCGCTCTTTGCTTCAAGCAGGTTCAAAATGGTACAAAATGCAAAAGAAAGCAAAAAAAGCAAAAACAACAAACAAGCCCCCTCTCCAAACGAAACAGCCAGACTATTTTGGACAAGCGGGTCCAAAAAATGGCTACGGCCAACTCGAAACCGACCCCTTTTCTAACGCTCCAAGGGCGGCAGGGGAAGTTCAACTGCCCGAAGCGGCTCTCGCCAGCTTTCATGCCGACGGTACTTACTTGTGCTTGTGCTAGTGCCGATGGTATTGATGGTCGTGGGGACAGAAGAAGAAGAGTACAGGGGCAAGTGGCCATTCTCACAGCCTAGATTCTTGTCCTGCCAGCTGGAAGCGCTAACACTGATCCCAGAATCGCGTGAGTTTTGCCACCCGTTGAGCTTATCGTCCGAGTTCTGTCTTTGGTGATAGTAGTGCGTCTGTCCATAATCCACCGAATCAGACCGGCCTCTGTGTTGGCTGCCGAAGCTACCCGACGTGCGATCCTCCAAGTGGTTCAGCCACATGGCGAGAGCCCCCCGGTCTTCCAAGGACGTGGCTGGGTGAATCAAAGCGTAGGACAACAACTGCCGGCTCTCTTCTATGTGTTGGTTGTGTTCGATGGAGTGAGCCAGGATTTTAGGCAACAGTTTCATGTATTCTACTTTTGCTTCGATGTTTCCCGGTTTCAGTAAAGGCAGGTGGGTTAACAATAGGGAAATCACTTTATCCTTGGATTCCTGCT
>NW_005842059.1:2491108-2492493 GCF_000455745.1 Alligator sinensis
AATTACTTTATCATTGGTTTCCTGCTGCCACTGGTTAATGATTCCTGGGGTGGGGAGAGAGAAAAAAAAAAGAAAAAGAAAGTTGTGAAATCAGCAAACACTTCTACCAGATAGCTATATAGATTCCCACCAGGTAAATAGAGCAGAGCACAGGGGACGCCCCCCGCCCCCGGCTGTGCTGCCTCCTGTGCCGTGCAGAATACAGCCTTTAATCCCAAATTTAAGCAGAAAGACCAAAGTGTATTTCTTTTTTAAAAGGAAATGAATTGAGGGAAGGGGTCTAATGGGAGGCCTCTGAAAGGGGCTGCCTTGTCAGAGAGGGAGGGCTCTACACTTCCTGAAGAATTGGGCTGTTTTTAGGGTCTCCCAAAAATCAGCAGTTGCTCCTGAAAAATCCTGGCTAATCCAAGATTTAATAACTGCTTTATTTCTTTTAACACAGAGAGATACATTCACTCGGCGAGATGCTGAGAGAGGCCTTCAAGAACACCGATGAAAAGTCACATTCAGCTCGGTGGAAAAACGCCACCGTTAAAATTTCCCGACGCGAACCGCGTCCGTTCTGCAAGTGCGACGCGCTCCTTCTCGTTCTGGCTGAACGCAAGATCTGCAGAGACACCGCTTTTCACGTGGCATCCGATGCCCTTTGCAGCAAAAGAAACGGAGAGCTTCGATGCGAGAGCACCGGGATCCAGCACACCCAGGGCCCGGCGGCGCCATATGTGCCAGTACGCTGTCTAGCGCAAACAGACTGCCAGCAGAGCTCTGCTGATTTACATCAATGAAAGATCTGGCCCTGCATCTGTAAGCGTGTCCATTCATCAAATTAATTCTTTGGAAAAACAGAAGCCTCGGTAGTGCGAGGCATTTACATATTTCTGACTGGTACAATGCAAGTGTTTCACTACCGTGCGATGAGTCACACCGGAGAGGGCTGCCTAATGCTCCCGTGCTACAATGCAAGCCTTGAAAACCAAGACCAAAATTTGTGCTCTTATTTCTTTGCTCAGCCGCTGACAGCCCCTCGGTACATCACGCAGGCTCCCACCAGCCTCGCTTGCCTGGGGGAGAGCAAACGGCCGTTTTCAGACAAAGCCACTAGGTGGCTTTCTGGAAACGTTGCTTTTTCCGACTCAAAAAACCCCTCTTGCAATAATGTAATAATATTGCCTCCTCGCCCAACGCGCCCCGAGGTACCTCGACGCTTTCAGTTCCACGATCCTTTCCAGGTTCCTCTCCTTGGGAGGAAAACGATCGGCGGGAGAATGCGACTTTGCGATTAAACCATTGCAATGAAAGCGAAATGAGCTGAAAACGAGCTTTGCAACCGAAGCAGACGGGGTGCACGGGGGGGGGGGGGCTATGGGGGAATGCACTCCCCACCA
>NW_005842059.1:2492505-2498736 GCF_000455745.1 Alligator sinensis
GGGGGGGGGGGTCTATGGGGCAATGCACTCTCCACACGTGAGCAATTCCAAGTTCCTCATCCCAACTGGCCCATTGCTCGGAGGTAATGACTAAGGCCCAGGGGCTCCTAATGACCTCCGATGCAGCATCTAAGTTCAGCTCCTCTGCAATGCTTGCGCAGTCAAGGGCCTAAAAACGGGCTCTACAAAAGCCATGCTAACGAGCAGGGAGCTGCCCAATTTTCCAATTTAAAAAAGTAACCCAAAATCCACATTTTTACATGATCAAACTGAAACGCCACTAATATATAGAGGAGTGTACTTGGTAATCGTATTGATCTGAGACAAGAAGATGTTCAAAAAACTAGAACGCGTGGTTCCAAAATGTTACCTTTTATTAGACCAACTGGGAAATTGCAAAAAAATGGTCCTTTTCTGCAAGTTTTCGGGATCAAAGTCCCTTTGTCAGGCTCTGGGAAAAGTATAAATGGTACAAGATGGTAAGAAGTCCACATGGGTAGGAAATAAACTTAATTTTATTTCCAAAAATAATGCAAATAGTGCAAAAATGAAGTTTATTTCCTACCTATGAGGACTTCTTACCATTGTGTACCATCTATACTTTTCCCAGAGCCTGATGAAGGGACTTTGATCCCAAAAGCTTGCAGAAAAGGACCATTTTTTTGCAATTTCTAATTCTAATTTCTAATAAAAGGTAACATTTTGGAACCACAAGTTTTAGTTTTTTGTATGTCACTAATACATAGATATACATATAGTGGTGTTTCATTTTAATCAGGGGGAAAACGTGGATTTTGGGTTACGTTTTTCAATCCGAAAATTGGGGATTTTTTTTTTTAATCTGAGAAAAACAGGATCCCTGCTCATCACTGCTTGCATTTCAGTAGCTAGGGGCACACCCAGACCCATTGGCTCTTTGTGAGCTTTACTTGCAAAAAACCTTAGCACGCCAGGGCTTCAGGTGCCTCCAGGATTAGGCAGCAGCTGGGGTGGGGGTGTTTCACGTTCTGAATTTTGTATTTAGCTGCCTACAAGGGCTGTTAAATGAGACCAAGGCACCGAAGCCCTTCCATGCATCCAGCTGGGGAGGGTGGGGAGAGGCGCAGCAGGCAGGGTGTTGGCAGAGAGGGGTACGAGGGATTTTCTTTGCTCTTCTCTGCACCAGTGACGACGACTTGCACCCTTTCCACGCTCTCTCTCCAAAGAGCACTTGGAGGAAATTTCCCTAAGTGTCTCCGCAGGTTTCTTTCCACCTGCCTCTGAAATGCGTAGCACTGACACCATTCAGGGATGGATCCAGACCAGACATTTGTCCGAGCCACAACAGCAGCTCTCGCCCCGTTCTGGTACGTCAGCCAGGCTTCAGAGTAGCTGTCAAGGACTCACAAAATCATAAAGTGGGGCTGGAAGGGGACTCCTGAGGTCATCCCGCCCAACCACCTGCCTGAGGCAGGATCAGCCCTGTCCAACGATCCTCGCCAAGCCCAAATCTGAACGTGTCGACTGACACAAGGCACGTGTTCACAAGTGACGTTACCCTCCGCCGGCTGGTCAAGAGACCACGGAGGGGGCGGCCGCCCACACGTAAAGCCCAGCAGTACGGGCAACTTCTTTGGGAAGTTCATCGCAGGCCAAAAATCCGCATGGCGCGGCACCGCGTGCAGCTGTGGGACATTGGGGACCACTGCTCCCCGCCAGGTTACAAGAAGTGACACCTGCCTTTCTTTCCGTTTCCGTGACCTCAAACTGATGGGGTTATCCTGGGAGGTTGTGTGTGGAGACCAGCCATCAGGCCCTTCCTAGACTTGAGACGCACACCTAAAGCGCGACTCAAGGGTTTCATTAACGTTTTAATTAACGGAGTGTGCTTGACCCCTACTAGGAGCAGTTAATGTGTGTACACCCCGTTGTCCTTGGCTACACAAGGTGCTAACGGGTGTTTAAATATGCACTGGGTCACGTGCATGTTGCACACACTTCATTTTCGTGGTCCGTAGGGTCCAGGACTGCATCCCAGGAAACCTGCACCCATCAGTTTTCTGCCCGCACCTGCCCGGAGCACAAGGCACCGGGTTTTGCACCGGATGCGGACGGTGTGCCCGCAGCTGGAGGTTTCACACGAGAAGGCTGGCTCCGGCCTGCCCAGATACAGAACATCCCCGTCTCAAAACGGGAGCCCCGGGGACAAAAGCAGGAGGTGGAAACCGTTCAGATGCATCGGGGTTAGCATCAGTACGAGCTGCTGGGTCCGGCTCCTCCCCGCCCTGCGCGAGTTAACGGCAGGATTAAAATAGAACGATGTTATTCCACACCCATTTTGCAAAATATTTCCAGGGCTCTCTTGAGCACACGAATAATCCAGCAAAGGGACAAAGCCTACTCAGCAGCCTGGCAGCTGAGTCCCGACCTCACGCAGGGTCTGCTTGATGCCCATCCGGTAGCTAACCACCTACTCCCGCTCCCGGACAGCTCCCTACCTTACTGCCGGCTGCCGGGCCAGCTGTGCTGTCCGCCCGTCAGCTGCCCGCCTCCTCTCTGCCTTGCGAGCAAGCAACCAGAGGATGTCCCAAATTAGGATCCACGTCCCCCTGTGAAGAATGCAGCCGGGGCAGCTGAGAGCAGGCCCCGCGGACCCAGCAGTGCCCGCAGGGAGGGTACCAGGGGGAGGGCGCCGGATCGAGCTGCAACAGGAGGCAGGAAGCCGAAAGGCCTGTGTAGGAGAGAAAAATCCCGAGCACCCTGCCTCTGCGGCACGTGCCTTTCTATCCTTGTCCCCACCTGACATGCAACCCACAGAGCCTACCCGCTCCCTAAAATAACCGAACCCCACCTTGCGCTCCACCCTTCCCCTTGAGACAGGTTGAAGAAAGAGGCTCTAATTGTTTTTGGACTCAGCCTAAGCCCAGGAGAGAGGACTCGGAGAAGCGGGGTTTCAGGAAACCAAAATCACCCTCTTACAAGATCTACTGGCTTCGAGAAGCCTCGAGAGAAAGCAAAGGCCTTGTCCAGACACGGTGCGGGGAGCGGGGATGCGAACTAGACTGCGATGAGAAAAGGTCCGGTATGTAAACAGCTCCATAGACGGTGCAGGAGGCAGGGGCACCGCGGAGGCAGCTGAGTTCATCACCGAAGCACGGGAAGGACGTTTCAAACATGCTGCTTGCAAGCTCGGGAAGGAGCGTCCCCGGCCTCCAAGAGAGTCAGCAGTTCAAAGCCAGCAGCTGGGGCAGGCTGAAGTTTCCCAGTCTGCAAAACGAGCCAGGGACCTCGTCAGAAAAGGCCCCCGCTCAGAACAGGGCTGGCGGAGCATGCAAAAGCCATTCTGCTTCCCAGCCAGAACCGGGCCATGCCCAATTAAACTAATCGGATGCACAACACTTTCTGGAAAAAGGTTTGAGTTGGAGCCAAAGCTTCAGGCCCGTCCTGTTTGCCCAGCACTAGGTAGACCCCGAGGTACACGTTGCGATGAAAGGAGGGAAGGCTGACTGCCCAGGGAGACCAGACCAGCGTCCCGTCCTCTGCTTTCACAAAGCATCCTTGCTTCGCAGAAGAGATGCACAAAGGGGTGGCATTAATCTTATACAGACATCTAATTCCTAACTTGCCAAATGCTTGACTTTGCAGCCTAAATAACCCTCTTTTGTACACGGGCGGTTCCCCTCCTTGACCGCTGCAATACATCTGTATGACGGGAATACCACAATGACCACCCCAACTGAGCTGACCACAGCAGTTTTGTTCCATAAGGCCATCCCAAACTGGTTTTGCACATGGTTACTCAAGGTCTAAGCCAAGAAGAGGAATTCCTGAAGCCCCTGGCACGTCAGGTGGGACACGGCAAGGACGTCATTTTGAACAGGTGCGCAAAAATGTGACTGCACCTGTGCACCCATGGCTGCATGCACGGATACCGCAAATGCACAAGAAAATGAGGCCAAAGGACCTGCACATTCGTTCTAAGTGGTGGTTTGTGCTTGCAGTACAGAGGCTTGAAGACACAGCCGCAGGAGCGGTGAATGCCTCCAGCATTGGTAGAGGGTTTTGATTTGCAAGTGATCAGGAGGTTTCCATTTTTTTTAAATATTGGGCCTGTAGAGATAGCAGAAAGAGCAGCTGACGGCCTGACCAGGACCGAGTTTACCGCATCATACAAGAGGCCTTAAAAGGATACCCACACAGCGGTGGAACGACGCTAGGGAGCGTTGCCGTGAAATCATGCCCTGTCCACTTGTTCCCACTCCGCGTGCAAATGCCACGCAAACATCACGTGTCTGCCGTGAAGAGTGGCACTGGCCAAGCCCAGTGCTGGTCTAAATGCATGCACTTGACACTGAGAGCCTCGGAGAGGTCCTAGATCAGGGGCTGGCATCATTTGGGCAGCAGCAGAGCATGGTATAAGGCCATCCCTGGTGCCATGTCCCACCATTTGCCACCACATGCCATGGATTCCCTCACCTCCAAATGCTGCCGAACCACTGCCAGCATCCCGGCTCTGCAGGCTGGTTACAATCCCAGCAGGCCAGATCCAGCCCATAAGACTGGATTATGATGGACACGCTATGCAGGCGCCCAACAGTGGCATTGGGGAGCTTTTGGTGCACGTGGCTTGGGAGAGAGTGCCTTTGCTCTCACGTGGGCCAAGGCAGCGTAGACAAGCGCCTGAAGCATTTTAAAGGAACTTATCAGAGCAAACGCTGTCGCTCTGAAGCCAGGCCCGGAGCGCTTTGCCGCAGAGAAGCCTTATCCTGCAATGTCGCATGCAGGGGAGGGGTTTTGCTGAGGAAGGCAGGAAAATGCATCAGTGGGGCCGTGGGAAAGCAGGTAAAAATTAATGATTTGTCTTGTACAGACTAGACAACAGGTTAGAATGAGTAACGAGGACGATAATTACAGACGGAGGATTTTGAAAACTGCCCAAGGATTCTCAGAGTGACAGCATGCGTGTTTAAATACCGAGGCTGGTATTATTGCTGCACAATGGTAAGTCAGCTCATTTAAGGGGCTCCAGTTGTTAGTAAATGACACTTAAATTGCTGTTTTATTATACCCTTGTTTTCAGTTGAGCAACATCTCCCGGTTCTCACAAGTGCATTCCCATCATCGGTTCAGGCAAGAAATGGCTACGAGTTAGATGCACGCATCCAGAAGGTACTGGCTAGCTGGAATAATGTCACTATATTGCTAAATGGGGACTGTGCTCTAAGTGGGAGAAACGTGAAAAACGGTATTATACATTCAGCTGCGATCTCTCGCCTTGCAAGCAAAGCAGTGCTGAGCCTGGCTGGTAGTCAAAAGAGAAGCATGCCATGACCTACTACTTAGCCCTTTTATAGGCGCAGACTCCTCAGACCAAAGCATTGCTGCGCTTCATGCCAAGCGCTGACAGGTGCAAACTGCACTGTCCCAGTGAAAATCATGTCTGCTGGAGGGGTCTGCCCTGGTGCAAAAGGCCTGACCCAGAAGAGCCTTGTCCTGGGAAGTTCAGGTCTCCCAGGCTCCCGTGTTTGCAGGTCTTCGCAAGCTCCGTGTGATGTGATTAGCAGGACTGGGATGCTGCACGGGCTGTCCCTCAACTGAGGCATCAGTCTGAACGGCCAGATTATGTGCCATCAATTGAGATCCTGCAGCAGGCACACATCGGTGTACTAACCTCTGCGGGCCCATCCAACCTCCTGGACAACACGCTTCTGTCCAGCTGCCCCCATTTTGAGCCTGATAACTTGCGTCTGGCTAACGCACGCCCTCCAAAAAGGTATCTGAGCGGGATTTAAAGACCTCCAGAGATGAAGAATCTACCACTTCCCAGGTAGTTTGTTCCAATGCTTGCTCACTCTCTACGGTACAAAGTTGTGCCTTGTCTGCTATTTATCTGGCTTCGACTCCCAGCCATCAGTTCTTCTGCCTTTTGCTATTAGATTAGGGATCCCTTTTCTGGACTGTATTTTCTCCCCACAAAACTACTGTTACACTCTACCCAAGCCCTCCTTCAGCTTTCTTTTTGATAAAGTAAATGAAACCAGGCCTATCACATTCACTCCACACTTTCCATTAGATACAGAACTCGTTTCATGTGGGGTGCTGCTCTCCAGCTGTCGTGCTGCACCCCAGAAGTGGCTGCATTTTGATGGTGTAGCAAAACCCCCAGTTTCTCTCTTTTTTATTTATTTATTTTTAAATGCATTCCCTCCCCTTCCCCAATCATTTCTGACTTTTTCTCTCCCTCTCTTTTCC
>NW_005842059.1:2500470-2502022 GCF_000455745.1 Alligator sinensis
GTGTGTGTGTGTGTGTGTATGCACCTAATTGATTTGTGTGTGTTTGTATATGTGCAATTGTGTCACACCCTCCTGTCTAACAGTGCAATATTGAGATCCTGAGAGTTGGCCTGACCCCCCAGGGCAACAATGGCAGATGAAGAGATCCTTACATGGAGGGTGGTGGCGGCGGCGGCGGGGGGGAGACAGCATCCTTCCAGATAAAAGGATTTAAAATCACTCATTGCAAGTGTTACTACCTGTAGGTGAAACTTCTTAAACTAATCTGTTTGGGTAAAACTCCCTCGACTGCTTGTCTTCCTGCGTTAACTCTCTATCAAAAAAACATTAAAATTGAGGAAAATAGAGAGAGGCTGCAAATCCCCTGAGAATCCCTCACCTTCCCTCCCAAGAATACGCCATCTCCTTTTCCGCCGCTGTTTAAAATTGGCAATGCCCCCCACACGGATCAGGTAATAGAAACTGTAACGAGCGCCGTTTCCTCGTTCTAACTGACACCAATTAAAACGAGTGTCACGGTATCAATTATCGCAGGCTCGCCCATCGCGCAGCACTGGGAGGTGTCTGGAAGAGATGCACTCAGTGCGGCGGCCTTTTCAAAGCCTGCGCCAGCAAAGTGGGCCAGGGGCTTGCTTCGGCTTGGCTGCAAAGCTGCGACGGCTGAGCCTGGGAGCGGCCCCCAGCCTGCAGCACACCGAGGCCCGCGGGCTTCTTGCAACGGCGACGTGCACGCTGGTGTCAATCGGAGCCTGCTACGTTCAGAGCCGAGTTATTCCCTGTGCGCTGGGATGGAGGATGCGGTCCATGAATGCAGGGTGACACACTGGGGAAGGGGTGGCTTTATGGCACTGTTCGTCCCCCCAGTCTTGGGCCCAGCCCTACTGAGGCACCTGTCCTCTCCCCAGAAAACAAAACAGCTGCAACCAGCGGATGCCAGGGCCTTTCATCAGAGGCTGTTTGCCTCCCTTGCCGTCCTCCCACCTGCCCACAGGAGTGGAGCGAAATATTTGGGCCCCTATGGGAAGCATAACGTCGACTTTATACTTGACATGGGCTGGCCACATCACTCGGATGTCCGACTCCGGGCTCCAGAAGCAAGTTTTACGCTCCCAGCTCAATCAAGGTGTGCGCTCAAGAGGAGGGCAGAGAAAGCGCTTCAAGGATGTCCTCAAGGCCAGCTTGAAAAAAATGCAACACCGACATCAACTCATGGGAAACTGTACCCAGGACTGCCCCAAATGGAGGAAGTCTGTCGCCAGGATCTCAGCACTTTGGAAACCTCATGACAATAGGAGACGGAAAAGCAGGAGCGGCAGAAACAGCGTCACAGACCGAAGCAAGAACCCAGAGCCACCCACCCTGCATGGAAACACATGCCCGAGCTGCAACAGAGTGCACTGATACCCAACAGGCTTCATCAGACATCCTTGGACCCACGCATAGGACAATTATCCTCAACTGTGAGGGATTGCCTCTACCGATAAAGCCCGGCTCCCAGAGGAGAACAAGCCAGAAGAGGCCATCAGGACTATTCAGTGTCAAGGCGCAGGAA
>NW_005842059.1:2502053-2515635 GCF_000455745.1 Alligator sinensis
GGAGCGGAAAGCAACTCAGCTCTTCTACAAACCTCCCAGATCTCTCATATCTTGGCTTTTCAGTGAGGAGCAAGAGAGACAACGCGGTGCAACCTGAAAACGGATCTAACACCAGGCTGGAAGCTGCATTATTCCCTCGCAGGGCCATGCCTTGCACCCTGGTTCCTCTGAAACAGTGCCGACGGGCCACCCATCATCCACGGAAACCTTGGTGGTTTCCACTGACGGCTATCTACTCACACGGTGCTGGCTCTCCTCCTCAATCCCAGCTGCTCCATCCCATTAAAAGCAGCTAAAAATACATTAAATACTTTCCTAACGTGCCTTTTCAGCATAAGCAACTGCTGCAGTTGCTGCAGAGAGGTTAGGAGGCTGTGCTTGGGAGACGAATGCACTGCTGTCCGGAGAAGGGGCAGGGGGCGAAGACGGACCGCTAGCTGTGGCCCATGCTTTGAGCTCCCCGCTTTGCTCTGCACCGGTTTTTTAGTAAAACCAAAGGTGGGACTCAGAAAGCAAGTAAAGACAAAGTGCTAGAAATACCGCCTGGAAGTGTGGTCTGGCACTGACACACGCGCAAATTAGAGAGGTTAACTGAAGCAAGCCGTTTCTGTCTTTGGCTTCTTTGATGATGCTATGATTAGCTTTGGCGCGAGTGAACTACCTGCCGTCCCCTTTGATCGTTAAGTGTAATGGCCCTAATTCATCCACCGGGATCAATACCTGTAGGCATTGTCAGAAAGATAACGTATGGGCCGCAGCAAAACATGAACGGCCTCCCTGCTGCCGCCTGTACGAGCTGCCTATCCCGGAGGAATACCCGTGCCTTGTTACAGGAATGGCCCGTTCAAAGGGCAATGCAGAAATGGGACCGTGTGAGGAACGGGTGTAAGGTCATACAATAATCTGTTCTCTAGGTGACACTGGCCTGCATCGGGCATTATGTAGGGCACATGTTTAACTCCTTAGGTGTGAACAGAGGGTTAGGAAAGAAGAGAGCTCCAGGCCATAGCTGAGCCCAGAAGGATGCATGCAAATGCCAGGCATGCTTGCTGATGCAGCGGCTGTTGTGTACCCTGCTTTAAACCTCCCGCTAGTCCACCCTCCAACCCTGGGCCGTGGAAAGGGAGCACGTGCCACACTGTGCAGTATTTCATGACGTGGGGAAGTGTCCACTGTGAGCTAGCAAGAGAGCACCTGACTCTTTCACGTCTGACCCTGAGTCTTTGCCCCATATCCATGCACCTGATTAAATGACCAGATCCGGCAAGTTGCTGACCCTGATGCACTGGATTAGACTTGGACAAAACTGCTGGGAGGTTTCTGCTGGATGCCACCGGTTTGGAGACCAGAAGGAACTGCGGGTAAGGACTCAGTCATTGAGACCAGCTGGAGAAAACCACCCATGAGCATCTTTAATGAAACCAGGTCCCATACAGCCCAATAAGCGTGTCCATCCTCCACCAGCTTAGCAGAGACATGGATAAGGGCCAGCATGGGAACTTCATCTTTGTGAAAGCCAGAGTTTTGCAAAGAAAACACTCAATTATCTTGCTGACATGTGGCATGAAAGGGGAGAACCTACCTACTGTGTTCCTTACTTTAAAGACCCACAAAAGGATCTGGTCCTATTTTGCTGCTAAGCGTGCTGAAGTATAAGGATTTGCCTGCTTGCTATACACTTCCCCCATCATGCCAACTTAACAGCATTCGCGCTGCTGTAAAAGGGGTTGGCTTGGGATGCGGAGGATTGTATTTTCAGGAAACAGTAATAGTCACAGATTTTTTTTTTTCTTTTCAAAACTGGCTGCGGCCCCTATGACTTTCAGCCCAGCACAGACTTTCAGGATATTCAGTAGGAACGACTTTTTCCATGATCTATGTCGTACCGAACCAAAGTACATGGAGACTTGGAATGGTCTTGCCATGCATCTGCTAGGAAGTTTTATGGGTTTGCTTTCCTGAGCCAGGGCTGCCGCCCGCTTTTGCTTCAAAGCACAATACCAGATACGACGAGGTTGGGAGCGTTACTCTAACCCTGACGCGGGGACGGGTAAACAGCACCGCAGGGCATTGGGTTTACTCGGGTTACAGCGAAGACATGCTGGGATAAAATCTCAGAAGCACCTCATTGCCACAGAAGCTGACAGGCGTGGGCAGCCACGGACAATTCAGTCACTTCGAGGTTTCTGAATATTTTGCCTAGTCTCCCTCCTGCCAGGTGCACAACGCTGGTCGAGAGACAAGTCCTCGCACAAACTTTGCCTTGCCAGACTCAGCTGCACCAGCGAATGATGTGACTAATGGAGAGAGGAAAGAGAAGACAAACTCCTGAGCAGGACGAGATGCTGATTAGTGATTAGTGCTGTTCCTACGGGGACCTGAAGCCAGGCGCGGAGCCGAGCCCGCGTGGTCTGAATACGTCCCGTTGACCAAAAGGCCAGAACTGGCTGGAAAAAAGCTCTGCTAATGGTCTGAATGGACAGGCCAGACATCTCGGGGATGATATAGAGGCCACCGATTCCCCTCTCGCTGGTTTGTATGCAAGACACGGGATTGCGGAGTGGGGGAAAGGCAGGAAAAAAGAAACCCAGCAAACATGGGGAGCAGGCATGGGCTGGCATCTAGTGAGCTCTGGGGTTAGATGGGATGAGAGTCCCTAAAGTCACTCCCAGAGGACTGGCTGCCACGTGCACGTGCAATGGGCAGGGGAGCTTGTCTCCAAGTGCAGCAAGAGATCCACAAGCAACCTGCTGGGCAGGGGCAGAGGTAGCTGGCAGAGCGCCCACTTCTACCCACGAAGGCCTGTACAGCATTTACTTTGCCAGGCATGCTCTTGTGCACCGGGGACATCGCGTTTCTGTCCTCAAAGAGGCCAGGAGGAGAGCGGGATGTTTAAATCCACAGGCTGCTTCTGCACGGTGGATGGAAACCCAAGAGCAGGGAGTGTGGCCCCAGCTGTGCTGTGCTGTGCAGCGCACCGGGTCTGATCCACGCTCCTGCTTCGGGCCATTGGCACAGAGAGGCAGAAAGCAAGAGCATCGTGTCTGCCAGCGTCCTCCCTTTCGGGGTGGGGGAACAAGGGGCGAGAAGCAGGGGAGTCTAGAAATGGCACCAACGTGCTTGGTGGGCAAGCGGGTGTGGATGGGCCAGGGGGCAACGAACTACCAAGTTATCCTGGGTCAAGCGCCACGCAGCTCAAAAGGCACAGAGCCCTTGGCCAAGTCCAGCAATAGAACGGGTTGCACAGGATTCAAAGCATAACCCAGCTGCTTGCCGCTTTTGCTGCAAGCCTCCATAAGCCTTCGTGGTGTCTCGGAGCCGGTGCCGCAAGCAGCGGCACGCAAGCCATGAAGGGCACTAGAAGTACCAGCTGTGTTTTAACTCCCTTGACACTGTCCCACATGTCCGGGCACCAACCCAATTCCAGATTATCAGTGGCACTTCCTAGGACACGAGATCCTGAACCTGAAGTTTCTGAATCCCTCTTTTATGGCTAATCCCCAAGAACGCAGATCCCTTTTGCTGGTTTTGGTGCAGAACGCTGTGCGCGCCGACACGGGGAACGCCCCCCTGGCTTTCCTCTTTTGCACGCAAAACTTGGTAGTCAAAGCTCCACTGAAACGTGGCCGAGCTTCACCGAAGGCTAGAGAAATGCTCCGAATGTCCGAACCGAGTTGCCTAACATGGGTAAAGGAGTTAGGAGGTGGGGGGAGGGAGAAAAAATAATACTAAAAATAAGTTATGAAGGGTATGCACGGTGCTGATATACAGCACATGGTTTAAACTGTTCATCATTGAACAGATTCCAGCACAAAAATAAAGAGACCGAAGTTGCCCATACTGGAGGAGTGGCTCTATTTATAAACCCATCTGTGGAAGCGCAGGCAAGTGTTGGGAGCTGGGGGCGGTGGGGGGAGGCCCACCGGTACACGGTCTCTATTCTGCCGTTAAATAAACAGGCGTTTTGGTGTTGTCAACAGAGTAAAACTGAATTGTAGAAGCCACTGTGCTGCGATCATGTGAACAGCATTTGCAGCCACCGCATGTGACCGTCCTCCCAATATAGCCAGTAACTGATTCTCTCTGACCTGTAATAACACCACTCCCAAATTAGAGCCCTCAATTTGACTTGGCTCCGGTCCCTCCCTCAGAGCAAAATAAAGCATCCCTTTTTTTTTTTTTTTTTTCCTTTGCACATTCATAATACTCTCCTTCGGAGCTGCCAATTCAAACCCCTGCGAGAGTACGCCGTAGCTTTTCCTATATTTGGGGGGGCGCGGTGGAAAAACACCGAGAGACGAACACAAAAACAAAATCAGAGAAAAATTCCAAGTTAGTGACATTCAGCTGGAAAAGCTTGATGACTCACATGCAAATAAAACCTGCCTAAATTCACGGCTGTATGACGCAGGCCCTGGGCTTCAACCTCCAAAGGGCAGAATGAAATCATCCGCAATTAAATTCTGCTTGGACGCCGGCAAAAGCAACGGCATCGGCTGAACTCCTGCAGCTAAGAGGATGCACAAAAGAAGGAAGTTAATTGTAGTGAGAACATCCCCTCTCCCCCATCCATACCTCATGCTATATCGCTCATCCTGGCTGATAGGGCCAACTTGTGTCACATAGCCACAAGTGAGCCGGGCAGGCTGCTCTCCGGGGCAGGCACACAGAGGGAGCACGGCCCTGCCGGGTTTGAATGGGCTTTCCGAGGAAAAGTACTTCCCAAATAAATTAAAATAAGGATGCATCTGTAAAAAAAAAAAAAAGCATAAGGGGGAGTGGGGGGAGGAAAAGGCCAAGGGAGAGGATTGAGCTCCTGGTCCCACTCGAGTCCATGCAAAATGCTGGGTAGAGCCACGGACTTTGCATCCGGGACTCTTTTGTACTGCAACTTGGCTGCGGGATAATGCTGAACGTGCCCCACCGCCGGGCTGGGTTTGATACGCGACCGCAGGCATGAAGGGCTAGCCTAGGACCTGGAGTCCTCGCCTGCGCCAGAGGCAAGTTTTCAGGTCACCGTTTCCTTCGTACAAACAGGCGCGTGGCCGATTCCTTCTCGCCTTCCTCGCAAGTCCCCGTGGCTTCAGTGGGGCTACGTGCATGGGCTGCTCAAGTGGGGCTTGGCCCACATTAGTGAAAGGTGTGAGCCCCAGCTGCAAAAACGGCGAGCTTGGCAAGTGTGGGGCAGGCTCTTTTGTCCGGTGCCTTTCGAAAGCCAAGCGGGGTGGTCCCGTAGGAACAGATGCATGAGATCTTCACCTTTTCTCAGCCTGCAATCCCAGGCCCGCTGAGCACCATGCAGCCGCTGCTCCTCGGGTGCACCCCAAAGCGGTCCAGAAAGGCTCTGTAGTTTCTGAAGGTGGATGGAAACCCACCTTGGCACTTAACATGGAGCCAAGGTGGCCTTGGCCAACCGCCTGGGCATTTAACATGGAGCTATTCTGGAAACATAAGAAGAATGGCTGGAGACTGATGTGGCCACACAAGGAGCTTCTGAGATGCCCCAAAGTCAAAAGGAAACCATACAGGCAAAGGAAGGAAGGGACCAGTAAAGGCAGGAGGCAGACCAGTAAATAGGAAGAACTGGCAGGGGCAAAAATCAATGAAGCCAAGGTAAAGAGAGCCACACCTGGCGGAGGACAAGAAGAAGTCCTATAAATATGCTGTTCAGAAAAAAAAACCCAAGGAAGCTGTGGATCCACTGCTAAATAGCCAGGGTGACCCCTAACCACCAGATGTAAAGAAGACAAAGCCACAGAACAGCTATTTTGCTCAGTCTTCACGAAAAAAAAAGCTACAACCAGACAGCTAACATAGGTGAAAGGCCGAGAGTCGCGATAACTAGAGAGTACCCAAGCTTTTGATTTGTTTGAATGCATTTTAGTCAGCAAGACTTCACGAGCTTCTCCCCAAGCAAGCGAAGGAATCAGCAGAAGGGATCTCAGAGCCCTTGGCAATAATATCTACAAAGTCACGGGAGGCGTGAGAGGCTCCAGACGACCAGGAAAATGCCAACATAGCGTCCGCCTAGTGCCCGTCTTTAACAAAAGGACCCCGAAGAATTACAGACCAGCCTGACTTCCATACCAAAGGGAGCTACCAGAGCAAATTTCAGAGGTCAACGTTTGCAAACATCTGGAAGGGCAAAGGCTTGTTAAGACCAAATCTGGTCCCAGCAGCTTGCTTTCTAACAAGCTGGGTGGCCTGCAGCGGACACAGCACGCTTGGACTTCAGAAAAGTTTTTGATGTGACATTCTCCCAAGCCAACTGGAGAACTGTGGCCTGGATAAAATGACCACAAGGTGGATAGATACATAAATGGCTCTGGAGCCACAAGCAACAGGTCATTATGAATGGCTTGAAAATGGAGCCATCTGGACACTCTAACACACAAGCGCCCTTGCCCTCTGTTTGCTACCGGATGCTCATTCCTTTCATCCGCGTTGGAGTCGCGTCCTCGGCTCCTGTAGTTCGAGGTCTGTGTGCAACCATCTGCCTGCGAGCTCCTCGTGGACTTCTGCCCGCCATCCCCGCTCTCTTCTCCAAGTAGGGACCGATGGAAACCACATTTCCTATCCTCGTGGGCCATGTACTAGCTCTCCAGAGCAGTGGTTCTTAACCTTTTTAGACTCAAAGCCCCCCTCGGGCAACGCCGGCTCTTGGTTTTCACTCGTTTTTTTGACGACAGAAAAATGAGAGAGTAATCCCGCTGTTGCACATAACTCAGAAAGCCCGTAGTGGGGCCAAAGAGTTTTAATGCTATGGGTTGCTTGAAATTTCTGGGTTGTGAAGCCTGTTTGCACACCTACGAGGGCTGACGTTGCGTGACACCCTGCAGCACCCCTGAAAGGGTCTCCGGTCACCCCAGGGTGCTGCAGCAGCCCGGCTGAGAGTCACTGATCTGGAGCAGGCCCCACGGTAACAACACTTAGAAGAGCACAAGGCAAGGTCATCCTTGGCTTTCGCACACATTAACTAACTTCCCTACACCACGCCTCTCCAAAACACGTACGGTCAGAGCTCTAAACACGTGTGTAAGCTCACCAGGCAAATCAGCAGCAGACACAACACCGATGTCCAGGACTTCCTGGCACCTAATGCCACGCTCCGTCCATTAGTCTGTACTGCCTCTCGACGCAGCTGCATCACCGCCAGCGACTACAAGCGCAGAAGGCTCCGTTAAGCATTCAAGCCCCTTTACTAGGTTTGCACCAGCATCCGGAAGGGACGGAAAAAAGAAATCCCCCTCCGAAAAAAAAAAAAAAAAAGAGATCTCGCATGACTCTTCCTCCGTGCCCAAACCAGGGAGTGCAAAAATTAGAGAGTAGGCCAGACTTTTTTTGGAGACTGAAAAGGGTTGCGGCTTAGCTTGAGGTTTGGACTGACTCTTAATTCTCCTGAACCCATTTGCCTATCCCCGGAAGCCACAGGGCCCTGGAGGCCATTTGCTAGAGAACATTGCACTCCTATAACCCATTTATTTCAGAGCCTTCTTTCTTTGCCACACACCCTATCGCACACCGAACAGGGCAACGGAGGTGCAGAAAATAGACTTCCAGAGCTTGATTTTGCACGCTCTACAAACAAGTTGCTATTGCCCTGGAGAGATCTCACCGTCCAACTCCGGATAGGATGCACCGGTGAAAGCGTACTGGTGTCTTAGGAAGCATTTCTGTGTAACGAGCTGAGCTATAAACTGCCCTTGCCACAGTACTTCAGTTCTTAACAGTCCCACCTCTTTGCAGCATGGTGAAAAATATCTTCGTGACAGACAACTGCCTCCACGTTGCTTTTAGATCCCGCCACTTGGAAGCCGGGAATTAAAGCCGGCTTTGCAACACGAAACTACAGGCAGCTACTGGCCCGGTCGGGACTTAAATCACTCTGTAGCAGCAAGGAAACACGTTCTGCGGACAAAATGTCCTTTAGTTGATCTGATCTTAGATTCAACAGGATTTCCTCTCTGCTTCAGGAGCTAAATATTTTGCCGTGGCTATACAGCATGATTAACAACACGTTGTGATAGTCCGGCATGCGCTGAGCTGGACGAGCCACCCCACGACCACCTTGGGTTTATAGTCTGGATGATCCACGGAGCGCGGCTATCACCATTATTCACAGATCCACTCTGCCCGTGCCATGTGTGACTCCATTTCCCGTTACAAAACACCCTACAGAGCCAGCCGTGACTCATCATAATGTGCAACACGAGCAGACTGCTAATTTTTTCCCATTTTTATCGCGTACGCACAGACAACTTCAATAGGAAAAAAAGCTGAGTTGAACAGCGCGCAAGGCACATACCTTATTAAAACAGGACATCTGCGAGTCTGATGGAGAAGGAGGATTTAATAGAGGTGCTCATAAAAGGATTTTTTTTTAGTATTTTCCTTAGAACAGCAAAAACCATTAATTGCTTTAAAACTGTATTAAAGGGTTGACAGTACAAGCTGGAGTCATATAGGAGTGGATCAGAGTAACCTATTAAAGTCACTGTTTAGCTTGATCTCTCTCATCCACCTGGTGAATCTTGCCGAATTTGAGCCCTGCTCCTGAAGCTATCTTCCTCGGCGATTCCCTGGAGAGCACTGTTCTTTAAAAACTAATTTTTCCCCCCCCATTTGCTTCTAGTTATTTTAAATTTCACAGAAATGTTTCCATCGTGGGAGGCTCCGATTGCGACAGCACCAACAATTATTTCATTTAGAACATTTTGCAAAGATCATAAAATATTTGGAATATGAAACCCCAGGAACTGAATACCGAATTCAGATTAAAAAAAAAACAAAACCAACCAAATGCAACAGCATGATACATCCCCTATAATTAAATATTCCTGACACTGCTGCGTGCGTTTGCTCGAGGGTAGTCCTGGAAATGTGTGTTCATTTCTTCTTCTAGCTGGTGCCACCAACATGTCTTCAAGTAGCGGGATGACTAAACCCATTGCCAAGTGTAAAACTCACATTGTCCAGGTGCAAACCTGAAACCAAGACAGAAGACAAACACGTGTGCAAAGCAGCCAGGCCAACCCGCTGAACCTGACTGGCTTTCACTGTTGAGGGCAAATCACTAGGACTCGACAGAAGTCTGCACAGTAAGCATGATGTGAAACCTGTCCGGAGGAAGAATCAGGCTTCACGGGGCTAATGGAGCTAATCCTGGTGATGCTATTGACTGGCTAGGGACAGAAACGACACATAAACCGGTACAAGTGATCGGAAACCAGTTCAAATCTGTAACACGACAGAAGTTCAGTACACATAAATGGCCTAAACTGGTTTAAGATAAACCTGGATGGATGCAGTATCAAACTGACCTGATTTAGGTTAAATTGATTTATTGAACTTCCGTCCAGATCCAAGTTAACTCACAGTCCTCCAGCATCCCAGGATGCTTTGTCCCTCCCCTGCATCCCCCCAGCTCGGGGTGGGCAGGCTAGCCTTGGCCCAAGCTGTCTGCTCCAGCCGCGCAGGGAGACGTGCTCTAGCCCAGCGGTTCTCAACCTTTTTTGGACCAGGACCCATTTGTAAACATCGATGGCCAGTCCCGACCCACCGCCCCCTGGTCTTTCCGGTGCCCTCACTGCCAAGTCCCCTGCCCCCCAGGCCCTCGCTCCCAACCCACACCCCTCTGCACCCCCCAGCCTTGCCAGAGGGCCCCCCCAGATGCTCCCATCCCACTCGGGTCAGAGCATGGTGGTTGCAGCAGCTCTATCTCATGAGGGTGGCAGCAGAGTGAGTTTGGCCCCGGCATGGGCTGAAGGGAGGAGGTGGGGAGGCCTGTGGTACTCCCCAGCCCTCCTGAGCTAGGGGTCCTGCTCTGCATCAGGCAGCTTGGTCAGGGTCCCACCTGGCTCCCGGCCAGCCCACCCCCATGTGTCTGGGCCCTGGCCCCAGTGCTACCTGCCCAGCCACACAGCTTCCCCCGAAGAAGCCTCCCCCACTCCCTTCCCCTGCTGGAGGGGCAGGCGCCTTCCCCCCACTCCCCTGCCCTGATGCAGCCCTGGCACCCAGCCACCTTCCCCTAATACTCTGTATACACTTAGCTGCATCCAGCTGCTAGGGCTGCTCCCACATCCCTGCCTGGCTGCATGCCAGCCACGTACACGTGCACCCGCTGCCTCCAATTGCCCCAAGCAGCTCCTTGTAGGCTGGAATACTGCCAGCCTGCAAGGGGAAACCCACACTTTCCCATGTTTTTCTGGGACTTGCTTGCAACCTTTTTAAATATTCTTGCAACCCACTTTTGTGTCGCGACCCACAAGTTGAGAAACACTGCTCTTGCGCCCCTCGGGTTCTGGCCTGGGCTCCTGCAGGCATGTGCCTGCATTTCCAGAATCAAAAGTGAATGACTGGCCACTTGCTTTTCAGTTCAATCTATGCAACTTAGACTAACCTGAGAAGATTGAATCAATTCAGCCTCCGGCTTTTTGACTGTCTGTACTTAGCCACTGTGTCAAGCTGAAACCCCAGCTTCAGGGCAAGAAGGAAAGAAGGAAGCAAAATGAAGTGTACACATAGTCCATGGGAAAAAAAAACTACCAGGAGCAGAGGTGAAAGAAATAGTTACTTGGAGTAGAGATGGAGCACATTTTTCATTCAAATGTTATTTTTCCCCTCAACCAAAAGAGGCTTTTTCATTAAAAAAAAAAAAAAAAAAAAAGCAGCTTTCTGTAGAAAATATCCTTCTAAGAGGATATTTATGGGCCAGATAAAATTGCAAGTCAACAATTCTTCAGATTTTGGTTCCAAAAAAAATAAAAATTGGGGGAAGGGTACTTGGAGATTGGAAACTTCGGGACAGTTGGGTAAAATTATTCAGGATAAAAATGTTTTCCCCCAACCAGCTGAAATGTTTACTTTGCCAAAGACAATTTTTTAAAAACCTGAAGTTTGGGGAGTTTGGGTTTTCAATCTTTTGGGCTAAGTATAGACATTTGGGGACAATAAATTGGGTTCAAAAAGACTGCTTGATTTAAACGTTGCCTGTCTTGGTGCTGACCTTACACTTACAGGCCAGGTGTCAGTGACCGGCAACCAGTTTAAACCTGTAACTGAACAGAAGTTCCACGCACGCAAACCAGATTAAATATTGCAGAACCCGGTTTAAGATAAACCTGGATCTATGTAGTATCAGACTTATTTGATTTAGGTCAAACTGGTGCATGCACCTTCTGGGTACTTTCCCTGCAGAGTCCCAGTGCTGGGAAAGCCCAGCCACTGGCCCCAGCCCTGGGGCTGCTCTTTTCACCCCTCCCTCCCCCTGCACTTGTCTACTTTTGCCCTCCTTCCCACCCCCCAACCAGCCAGCCCTCTCAAGCCCCATGCCACAAGCCACTCCGGGTACAACCACTTTTATCAGCATTCAATTGCTGCCGAAGCCGAGCAACAAGTCCTGGTGTGTGGAGGGGTGGGAGTGTAGGTTCGCTGAGAGATGGGGAGGTCCACCCCAACCCACCCACAGGTTGTGGCAACCTGCCCCCCATCCCCCAGTGGACCCCCAACCCTCCCACTAGCCTGCCCCTTCCCCAATCCTGACTTACCAAAATATCGGGCAGCCAATTTGAACCATTTAACCTCCACCTAACACCCCCGAATATCTGTATTTACTTTGGTGAAATCTTGGAGCAGGATGTAGGGACATGGCAACAAAATCTTTTCGCTTTCACTGAATTTGTCACGAGGGGGATACTTTTCCCCAGCATCCCTATTCCTTCGTCTTCTATGCATCCTGTTAGCTTTCCTCTCGGGCAATGAGATGTTGCAATATCCTAGATAGAAACGCTACCCTCCAGGTACTGTAAAGCATTTTTGGACAGTATTTGGGGAAGATCCCTCTCCTATCCTGCAAGCTATTTATTCCAGCTGATCAGAGCCCGAGGGAGGTCACAGAAAACGTATATCCTCTGGTTGAGAGTCTCTAAAAAACAAATAAATGGGGAGGTAGTTCAGGTCTGGACAGGCAAGCAATGGTGGCATTTTAAGGGGGAAGGATTTACTGCTCTGCTGTAGCTGTTTAACTTCCACTCACCATGGGATAAGCATAGACAGACAAACTGGGGCAGTTTACCCCAAAATGAGACAGAGCTAGAGCACCACTGTTGAGCTGCATTTACTGCAGGAGATGAGCAGACGGATAAAATTGTTAAGCGTGGGTAGCCGATGCACCAGCATGGAGCACCAACATGCTACCCGGTGTAAGTGTTTGTCTGTTCACAACCTCAGGAACCTACAAGTGTTTTCTGGGATTAACAGCGGACACGTCCCATTTCATCAGCCCCATCAGTCCCGTGACGTCGTTCTGCGGCGACGGTGCAACAATTTCTGCGAAGTGCGTCTCTCACCAGACTTGCACAGAAATCTCACCAGTATAAGGCTTGTTGCATTTTCTCAGGGAATGAACATGCGTTGCCCTGGAGTGCTTTCGGGTTCCCATGCAAAGGGGAGGGGGCATTGGTCTCCCCAGCCCCAGGTCTCTTGCAGAGAGTAGCCAGCAATTCTTGCCCCGTCTCACTATATTGTGAAAACACTGCCAGGACTCACAGCAGCACAATAGCCTCCCCTTGGGCTCCACCAGGCCACACCATCAGCAGGCTCCCATTGTCACGCTGCTACTGCCGGAAAACACGGGCAGAAGTTTTCTAGTGCAAACAAGCGCCTGTTGTTCTGCGCTATTTCATAATCAGCCTTCTCCTACTGCGGCAGGCTCTTGAAAAGCAGATCATGCAACATGAAAGGCAATCTCTCTGGCCTGCCATTTTCTTGAGGCTCTTTCCTACTGCTGAAGATACTCATTTTTTATTTCTTTTTATTTTATTTTGCATAAGGGTGTGCTCTTGTTGCAAAAAAAGCCAGCAGCATCCTAGGTTGTATTAATAGGAGTTCCCTTGCAAATCAAGGGAAACGATTCTTCTACTCTGTTCAGAACCGGTGAGGCCTCACCTGGACTACCGTGTCCGGTTTTGGGCCCCACTTTTCAAGAAGGATATGGATAGATTGGAAAGAACCCAGCAGAGAGGGACAAAAATGATTAGAGGCCTGGGAAGCAAGACTAATGAGGAAAGGCTGAAAGGGCTCAGGTTATTTAGTCTGGAGAAGAGAAGACTTCACCGTCTTCACACACCTGAAGGGTGATGACAGAGGATGGAGATGGGCTTCTCTCGGTGGCTGTCGGAGACCGGACTAGGAGCAATGGCCTCAGGCTGCAGCAGGAGGAACTGAGGCTGGAGATTAGGAGGAACTGTCTGACTCTAAGGGAGGTCAAGCATTGGGACAAAAGCTGTTGAATCTCCATCCCGGGAAGTTTTCAAGAGCATTAGACACTTGGCTGGGATGGTATAGTCGGGGATGACCCTGCCTTGAGCAGGGACTGGACTAGATAACCTTGTGAGGGCCCTTCCAACCCTACTTCCCAATCATCCCACAAACAGGCTCCCTTGCAGCCAACTTTCTCGTGCTTTTTCTTCCTTCTGGGATACAATAATCCTATATTTATGGCCGACAAGGCTTGGCATAGCCAGGGACATGATGCCACAAGAAGACTAGGATGGGTTTCACTGGTAGTATTGGGTAGTCAGGG
>NW_005842059.1:2515666-2521424 GCF_000455745.1 Alligator sinensis
AAGAGAACTAGCAAGGAGGGAATGATGCCCCGACGCTACATACATCTCCTGATTGTGTACAGCGCAGTCACAAATGCACTAAAAATATGAATCCATTAGCCAAAAAACCCCTATGAAAACCAAACAAGGAAAAGTGCTGCGAAGACACCCGGCAGGCTGGGATCTCATTGCGATGGGCGAGGAGAGTCCCCCAGGGACAGCCAGGGTCCGGCTCCTCGGTGCGACTGCGAGGCCTTTGATGGAGCCAGGCCAATTAGCAGCAGCCAGGCATCCGGCCAGGAAAGGCACTGGCACGCTGGAGCATTCCCGTCTCAGGGCAAGCATTCTGCTTTTCTGGTGGTTTGTTGTTTTTTTTTCCTGCGGGAGAGGCGGAAAAGCGGCTTTTGGAAGCAAGCAAATAAAGAAATGCACTCAGCCCCTGGCTTGCTAAAGCACCCAATCGCGGGCCACGCTTGGGTTTCAAACCTTCTGACTGCCACGACTGTTTGCACGCCCAGGAGAAATTTATTTAAGGGTGAAACGCAATCTGGTTTCAGAGCAGCCGGCGCGAAGAAGTGCGTCGCTGTTCTCTCGTGGATGCAGCTGCCAAGGCCCGGCGTAAATCACAGAGGCGGCGTCACCTGCGCCAGCACAGCTGCTCTCTCCCCGGCCGCCTCCTCTTCCTCCGCTCGCCCCCGGCACGCAGCATCCCCATCCGAACACCTTCGGGGAAAGCTGTGCCCTTCATTCCTGCCTGGGACAGCGAGTCTTGGAGCAGCGTCATTTCTGCTTCCAGGCTTGGCTCAGCACACGCTTACTCAGAGGAGGTCTTGCTGCAGACACGCCGCTCCATTATGGTCCCCTCCAAAACCCACCGGTGTCAACAAGACCCTTTAGAGTCAGCCAAAGGGTCTACAGGATCATGTCCGAAAAGATGAGCAAGACAGCTACTAAGGAAACCACAAACCAGCCTAGCTTGCTTTGCTGACACCTCCACTAGCGAGCGCAGGCTACCAGATACAAGACAGCATTCGCTTTCTCCGTGAAAACCTAGAAGGCCTGGGGCGGCCTGCTTTATTTCCTAGCTTTAGCAACACCTCTCACAAAGGGGCCTTTTGTCCGTGCTGGCTGGGAGCTCCAACACCCGGCCTAACGTCCGTCTGCATGCCACCCCGTGTTCAAGGCAGTGGCACGGTGTGCTGTAAGCAGCGCGTTTTGCTGTTGCCCAGGTGCGTGCACAACTCTTGATTAAGCGGGTTGCACCTGTGGCCAAAGAGAGGTGTTCTCAGTGCACGCACAAAGGAGCTGTTGTCTCCCGGGCTCTTAAGTAAAACCCAACACAGGCTTGAAACAAAGGATGAGGAATGGGGTTATTGGGGAAAAAAAAAGTAATGTCCAAGTCTCCATGCCCAGGCATTTCCACACTCCAGTCAGAGCCGTCATCATCCAAAGCAGGTCAACCTCTTCTGCATTATCTGCTCAATGATACAACTTTCAGGAGAGCATTGCCCCCAGGCAGAGAGACCAGACCGTGTGCCAGTGCTCTGCAACTTTCATGTGTGCTCTGTTTAACTGGGGAAAGTAAAATGCCCTGAGATTTCAGGCTGAGCTTGCAAGCATAATGGAGACAAGGGCATAAGAAGCTCTTGGGACTCCCGTGGCAGCGTTTAGGATCTGTCCTACCCACAGAAGCAGCGCCAGACCTCACAGAGTTTTGCACGGGTGAGAACCTTTCTAGATCACTTAAGCCAGAAAAGACAATCGTCAGCAAGCGAGGGCTTCAAACCTGACCCCACCGGCCCTTCTTATTCCTTCTGCTTTGCATCCAAGTACAGTGTAGACGGCCCAACTAAGAAGCGGGGGCTTGGTCACTTGAGACCTCACAGATCCGCTCTGCAGAGACACGGCGATGAACCTTACCCCGCGTTAACTAAACAGCCAGGACGGATAAATGCGAAGGACAAAAGAAACAGAGGAAGTTGCAGCGACCAAGGTCACATGCAACTGCTCACACAGATCAGGGAGCAGAGCTGTGTTGTCCCAAACCAAATGATGGCCTCGCTTCCCACACACCTCAGCCCGCCAACCTCCTCTCTTCGCTATGTCCAATTCACCTTGGCAAGACCGTGCACGAGAGGAAGGGTACGAGCTTGAGTCCTGCAGCTTGCCAACCTCCTCTCTTCGCTATGTCCAGTTCACCTTGGCAAGACCGTGCACAAGAGGAAGGGTACGAGCTTGAGTCCTGCAGCTTCACAGCTCATGACACGAAGAGCCGGGCTTTTCCATTTTCAATGTGACCTGCAAATTAGGAAGAGTTTTGCTATCGACATCAGAACCAGCTCGCAGCGCGAGGCTCTGAGGCAGCAACAGGGCTCTCCAGGTGCTAAATGGGAGGTTTGCTAACCTGGGGCCTGAAAGGTTACTCCCGACGGATATACTGGTTAGAAACTTTGCATCGCGAAGCAGAGCTTGTCCCTGGGACCCCTCCACATGCCAAGGCCGCAATGCTGCAAGGAAAAATATGCCCGAGTGGGGCGGCATCCGCAGCACAGCACAGCTTTTAGGTGCAAGCCATGCTCTTTGCTAGCTGCAGATGCTTCCTCAGCCCGACGGTGGGTATTTACACCCAAAAGCTTGCAAAGAAGAATTTTTCAAACTATTTGAGTCGGTCTAATAAAAGGTATGATTCACCCAGAGAACCTTGCCTGCCTTTGCTAGCTGTGGCATTTGAGCCCAGCCTCTGCACATGCGCCTCTCTCAGCCCTCTGAGCATCAGGACTCAGCCCCGTGGCTGTCGAGATTGAAGTGCACTTCGGGTCCATTTTGCAGCAAACATCTCAGCTCTAGAGGCAGGACCTGCCTGTCTTGATGCCATGCTAGCAGAATATGCATCAACTGGTGAGTCCAAGGAGCATGGCTCTTCTCATGCCCCCGTGAAACCCCTCACTGGTGAGAGATGCTACCCAAAACTTGCATTTTTAGCGTGCTAGTTTGGCGAGACAGACGCCTAGCTCAAAACCTAGAATATGCACCAGCCCGAAGAGCAGGGGTAAACTCCTGACCTGGATCTGGATCTTGCATCTTGAATCTATCCCTAGCTTTGATGGCATGGGCTAAATTTCTAGTGATCTGGCCCTTTACGTGCATCTTAGTTCATCCTGAAGTTTTCACAAATGTGCCAGAAGAAAGAGATGCGCCAGACCATTTTACTATTTCATGGTAAGGTACCTTAAATCCTCAGGACTACCTATATGTATGAATGTCAGTGTTAGCAGAAACGTTTTCTTTCCTCCCCCGGAGAAACTCTGCCCCGAGTCGTACCAGAAGTAGTCGGTGCCTGGAGGAGTCAGCTCCCATCACGTGTATGGCTTACACAAGGCTCTGCAAGCTTGTGTCAGGGTTTCTAACCACCTCGTGAAAATGGATCGAACAGCACGGAGTCTAATACATCTGCAAGACTGAACAAGAGCACTGGTTTAAGGTGAAGCCATCTAATGGCATTCCCAGGAGTCACTCTATACACATGCACATTGTCCCCAGCAGTCGGGACTCGCACAAAGTACAGCGCACGTACAGAGATTACCATAATACACTGAAAAATGGGACCCATCTTTTGATACATCTGGAATTATGATAATGGGTGGGGTGGTCTGTACTCTTCCCCTACTTTTTCCTTTCTATAAAACAATGTATGCTGCTGTGTAAGGTTAGGGCTTTCCACGGACTCGACAAACAATATAGCAGGCTGGCAAAGTCACTGCTCAATGGAAGAAGAATTAAAAAGCTCCTCTGCCTCTCGCTGCCCAGTCGCTCTCTTGTGCGGTTATTCATTCCACCCAAACACGAGAGCAGATTTGGTCTAAAAATGCTCCCATCCTGTCCTGATAGGATAAACGACTACCAGTGGGCCAGGCAGTGGGAAATCGGGCGTCCGGTATTACACCAGCTCTGACACAAGGCTGACGATGTCCCTGAATGACTGCATAGCTTTGGTCTCTCTCCGTGCGTGCCTGCATTGCTCTTTTTTCGAGTGCAGAAGTGGTTTTTCTGACATGGCTCCCTGTCTCCTGGACCCCGAATACGGCTCCCGACTTGGCTCATGTGGTGCACAGATCGACCAAGAACTGATGTCACATCCGCTCAGTGTTGCAGCTGGTGACTTAAAGCAAGATGACGGTGTGCTAGACAGCATGAATTACTAGCGTAGCAAGGGGATGCAGGGGGTTTGATGGCGAAAATGAAAAGGTAAGGCTAAAATGGTTAATTAAAAAAAGGCGGGGAGAGGTAGGAATTTCAGGCATGAAAGTGCATCTGCCACTGCTTTGTTCGAGGCATCTCCGAATGTAACCATGAAAACTAGACACATCTCAGAGCTCTTCACACCTGGGTCCCAAAAGCCTGCATTCACACAAGCATTTCTTCTTTGCATGGAAAAGTCAGGTCCCACTAAAAACTCTCACTGCAAATGAATACAGTTTAGCTTTGGCTCTTTGAGCATCAGGATTACCATGTTCCCCATATAGGGCCTAACAATGCAAAGGCTTCCCGAGTACTAGCACTAAAGCTTCTCAGCACCTAAAAGCGGTGTGGTTTTCATGGGATGCTGTTATTAGTATTTTTCAGATGCTGAAAGGAAAGCAGAATGTCACCGGATTAACAATTCCTAGTCGTTTTCTTTAAGCCTTTATCGAATGTGCATTTTTCAATTACGCTGCAAAATACGGATAAGGCAGAGTGTTACTGGATCCAGTGGGGACCAAGAAACATGCACGGGAAGCTCTATTATCTGAGCATTCAGCATGCATTGAGGGATGACTGGGCTTCCTGGAGGATACAGTTGCTTCTAATCTCCATCTGTATAACACCTAAGTGAAGTCGCCTCTCATTATATAAATGCAACTCCTACATAAATATTATTTATGGGGCTAGCAGTGTTAAGAGAGATTAATGAAGTAACCGTGCTTCTAAAGATAAGACATCCTTCCAAGCACTTTGCATATAAATATTGCTTGCTCAAGCCTTCTGTATTACTCATTTCAGTCCTACCAGTGGCCTTCCATTAGCAATGCCTTCCAAGAATACTGGCCTGTATAATTTTGGCCAGTTTTGCCCAAGGAAAGCAGTGCAGAGAGGCAGCCCCTCCTGATCCAGATGGCTCCTTTGCTCCAGGTTGAATGGAGATGGCAACCCTGACCCTTCCCCACCTCCTGGTCCCCCCATCTGGCTTCAACCCTCAGGAGACAAGCAGAATATCCTTGCCTTGGGTGCTGGATGCGGAGCTGTCTGTGCCTCCATCCCCTGGGTTGCAATAATGCTCTCAGAACGGCCCTCATCCCAAACACCATCGGCAGGGCAGGATTCAGCTGCTTGCATGCTCAGCTATGCTCTGGCCTTCAGATCTTCTCAGTGCAATGCCAGGCAACTGAGAAGGCCCCAAATGATCTAAACCAGCAATTCACAACTAGGGGTCATGGCACCCTGGGGTGCTATGAGATCCTTTCCAGGGTGTATGGGATGCTACACAATATTAGCATCTTTAGGTGAGCAGACACCTGCGCAGAATTCACCAGATAAACCCAAAGATTTCAAATAGGAATTGCAAGCGTCAAAACCATCCCAGTCTGCTGTGGGCTTTCCGAGATCTTCGCAACAGAAGAACTGCTCTAGACTTTTTCCATAGCCAAAAATGAGGACTTTGGGTAACAAGGTTGAGAATCACTGGTCTAAACCCTACCAAGGGAAACACACCTCTTGGGCAGCACATCAGAGCAGAGACAAG
>NW_005842059.1:2521487-2521773 GCF_000455745.1 Alligator sinensis
CTCACTGTCTACCTGGTTTGGATGAAGCCAAGTCTACTGACTGCCAGGCGCTCGGCAGAAGGAGCCGTGCTGGGTTTTTCAGAAACAGCTGACCCTGAAAGGCATCAGGAGCAGGGGCCGCTCATCCCAATGGCCACGTTTGGGGCAGGACAGCTTTGCTATTTCTTACTGGTCCGGATCATAAGCTTTGGGGCTGCTATGATGGTGGCCCACCCCCAGCACATTGGAGGATGCACCGAACACCCAAATCCATGTCCCTTGGCAATGTCACTCTCTGCACTTTAGA
>NW_005842059.1:2521808-2522110 GCF_000455745.1 Alligator sinensis
CCCATAGCTAGAAAGAGGGAAAGAAGAGCTGCCCAAAAGCCAATGAGGAAGCCAAACCCTTATTTATAGCTTGTCCCTCGGCCACCTCCCCACGAACATGACTTTTCCAAGCGGGCTCTGATCGACGAGCTGATGCGGAGTCATAGCAGTGGCATCAATCGGTTCTGACAGCAAGAAATTATTCCGAGTCAGGACACGATGAGAAAGGATGGTCTGGAAAGCCCAGACAATTGCATGGTGACAGACGGCCCCGGAGAGAAGGACCACCAGTTGTACGACGAAGCAGCTATACGCAGAAGAGC
>NW_005842059.1:2522601-2526562 GCF_000455745.1 Alligator sinensis
GCGGTCTTCAAGAAAGCAATTCATCCTCTTGCACTCCAGGGCACTGGCAACATAACTTGGCAAGGGTGCCACGCTGTTCTGCCTAGCAGGGATGAACAGAGCCGTTTTGTTAACACACTTCACTCGGACAGACCGGCCACTGGTCTCGCAGCCTGTCTCGGAGAACCGCGTGCCCGCAGAGCCTTCCACGCCGGGGGCAGCAAGTGAGGAAGGCAGCAAGTTCTTCCATACCGATATACAAAGTCACGTAAGCCTTGGATGCTGCACGTAACCTAATCATTTATGTTAAGAACCTGCTCTTGACCTCAAGTTATGCCTTTAATGACTCTTCAATGAAATCCGTCTTCCATCAACCAAAGCTAGCCCAAAGGACCGAGGGAATCATTAAATATCTCACTTTGCTCCTTTAAACAAACAGCAGCTCTACAGCATTAGTACGGTATTAATTTACCATCCCTCGCTCCCACGAGCCAGCCATTAGGATCCCGGCGTTTTCCGACAAACTGGAATGAGGAGCGAGAACTTTTTTTTCCATTAGCCCTCTTTCTCTGCAGGCTGAACAACGGTGGAGCAGACTGTTTTGGCAGCGTGAGTCTGGGAAGGGCTCATTCATTGAGACAGCAGTGCAGATGATACTGGCTCTCCCAGTGTGGATGGGGCACCGAAAGTTAAGACGTGAGGTCCTACATCACGGAGGTGCTTTTGAAAATGCTTGTTCCACACCACCCCAACATCATCATCGATTATCTGTACTATAGGACGGCCTAGAAGTCTTGCCGTGCGCTACAATCCCCCTCTGCTAGGATCTGTTTAGACTCAAGAACACCCTTGTTAGACTCCAGGCTCACCCTCCTTCCTGGGAAGATGCCAGACCTGAGTTTCCATTTGCTCTTTGATTACAGATCAATTCTTCTGGTGCAAAGAGCTTTGCAATCCATCGTGCCAGAATCATCCTGACCCGTCGGGGTCTTTCTGTTTGCAATCTCTGGCTTTATCTTGTGAGCTGTGTAAATGTTGGCACAGCCAACGGTGCTAATACTGTGTGGCACCCTTAAAAGGATCTCACGGCATCCTGGTTGAGAATCGCTGCCCAAACAGAACAAAGGCAGGCAGGCATTTAAGCAGAAAACAAGAAACAACAAATGGATGTACGACTACGCACAGCGAGGCACCGGGAAGAAAGCGGCGAGTATAAGCCAACCTGATAAACAGTGATCGTAGCATTTCCGTGGCCTCTCTGTGGCTATGATCTTTGTAGACATCATGGCAAGGGAGAGGTTTAAGAAGTGATCTTCTGAAGTGAGGTAATGGTGCTAACGGGCTGATGGGAAGCACTTTCCAAGTGAAGAGAGCAGCCTAGGAGCACCAAGAGCAAGTGCTTGCTTGAAAACTTAACATGTGGGTGATGGATGCCAGTATAATGGGCCAATCAAAGCAGGGCACTGATATTTTAATGATGAATGGAGAGAGGAGTTGAGAATGGAGAGAGGTAGCCTATGCGTGATGCAATCGGGAAGGTGATCCACTGCAAAGAGAGAGGGACGGCATAGTCCATACAGGAGGAAAACGATATGGCAGTAACAGAGACTACAGATGATGGGTGCCGAGACGAAAGCTTTAGCTGTGCAGATGGAGGAAAAAGGCTGCATCTTGGAGACGTAATGCAGAAAAGAATCAGCAAATCTAGGGGACTGCTACAGAATTAGTCTGCACGGCTTTGTGCTTTTGCAGCTAGTCGGGTATTGGTCCCCAAGCTAGCCAATTTAAAGGTGTATCCATGCAAGGTGTAGGCATAACCTTAGGCAGAGCCTTGATGGGAGAGCCTAGAGCAGGGCTGGTCGACCTGTGGTATCAGAGGTGGCACAGGCAGCTCCTGCGTGGCATGCGGCTGATCAGGAGGGAGCAAGAGCAAAGAGCAGATAGGGCAGGGAGCAGAAAGCAGAGCAGCAGTTCAGGCAGGGGAAGGGGATAAGAGCGGCACTCTGGAAGCGTACGGAGCTTAACTTGTGGAACACCTGCCAAAAAACGTTGGCCAACACTAGCCTAGAGAAAGACCCAAGCCAAAGATGATGCAAGGTTACATACCCAAGCGGCAGTCTGGATGGCGGCGTTGTCCAAGATAACTCGAGGGAGGACTTGAGAGAGCAGATTAAGACCTTTGTTTTAGCACACCAAATGGTGGTAATGGTTAGACACCCACGACACATCAGAGACAAGCCAAGATTTTAGTCTGGACAGAGACAACAAGCAGGGAGGAGACGTATAGCTGCAAATCATCCTCACAGCAATGGCACGTGCATTTGTGTTTGCAGGTAAGATCATCCAGATATAAAGAGTGGAGGGAAAGCAGAAGGCGACTGAAGACCGAGCCCAGTGGGACTCCACAGAAAAGGGGTGGAGCTCCCAAATTCAAAAAAGCTCCCAAATTCATTGGGATTTACCCTAAATTCTTGCTCAGGAAATGGCTGGGGCTTAGTTCCTATTAATCAAATAGGATAAATAATTAAGCCTGTCTGGAAAATGCTGCTTGGTTCCTACTGAAACATGCCTCCCAAGTATCTATGTTATCTCCCATGGTGGGGGGGGGAAGGAGAAAGTCCCATCTTGCGGGAATTTCAGATTTTGAACAGACAGAAGTACTTGAAGTCGTTGTGCCTGGGCCGTGCATTTGAGGCTCTCTCAGCCACCAGACCCACAGGAGTAATAATTTGAACTGATGCAATAACTGCTTCTTGCTTCATAACTTGAGCGCATGAAACACTTCAAGGTAATGCATTAAATGGATCGTGCCTGACCAAGAAGAACGAGGAAAAACGTATCATCCCACAACATCCTCTGTTGCAGGGAGCAGGTCACGGTGTCCCACGAGTTAGTGTTCTGGCATCCTGTTCAGCGTCAGCCGAGGTCCCGATCCCGAGGACAGCACCACTAGCATGAAGCCTTTGGGTTGCTGAGAGTCCCTTTGACTTTCCACCGGACTCCACGCAGACATCACATCACAGGTGAATGGAAACCTTGGCAGGTTTGTGGGTTGTGGTCTAACACACCCGATTGCAAGGTTTAGACATGCTGCTACCAAAAAATTATATTCCATCACCGAATAATTTGCAAGCACCTCGTTCAGGGCTGTGGGTCGGCTCAGAGCCAGGCGGCTGGAGGGCAGAGCTCTGTGGACCATGGGTTCCTGCCCAAGCACCACTCCTCCCTGGCTCCTGCTGCAGCCAAGATATCTAGGCTCCCAGTGTCTGCTTTGTAAGGCTTTTAACATAGTGATGTGGGACAACCTCACAAGCAAATTAGGCAAATCTAACCTGTATGTAACCACTGCAAGCTGGGCAGCAGAGCATGTTATAAAACTGCTGTCAAAGGATAGTTATCAACGGTCTGTTGTCAAACAGAGATTTCCAGAGGGGTCCTGGTAGGGTCCATCCTGTCTATCCAATATTTTTCATTAATGATCTGTATAACGGAATAGAGAGTACATTCAGAAACCCTGTAGATGAAACTACAATGGGAGGGCTTGTCGGCACCGTGGCGAACAGGACTGGATTTCAAAAGGATCTTGCTAGATTGGAGAAATGACTCAAAATCAACAAGAGGAGATTCAATAAAGACACAGGCAAAGCACTGCATTAACCAATAAGAAATCAGACATGTGCATACAAAAGGAAGATTAACTGGATACGCAAAGGTGTTAGAGCAGATCATAACCTGAATGTGTGTCAACAGTGCGATGCTGCTACAAAGAAAGGCAAATCCCGTCCTGAGCTGCGCTAACAGAAATGTCACTTGTAAGTCCCAGAACGGCACTGTCCTACTCGAGTAGGTGCTGGCGAGGCCTTGGCTGGAGAACTGTACCCAGTTTTGGGCACGGCGCTTTAAGAACGATACGAACCGATTGCACAGCACGCAGAGGAAAGCAACAGGAATGGAAAGAGGTTTTGAAAATGCACTGATTAGG
>NW_005842059.1:2526572-2545019 GCF_000455745.1 Alligator sinensis
AAGACTGAAAACACTGGGTTTGTTTAGTCTAGAAAGGGAAGACGAAGGGGAAACATGATAAGAGTCTTCTAGTCTGCTATAAACAGGATGGTAGTCAAATGTTCTCCATGGCCAGTAGGGATAGGACACGAGGAACTTATCTTGTTCGGTGGAGGAGATCGGGGTGGATATTAGGGAAAACTCGGGGACTACAGCAGGACCTGGGTACTTTGCAACATTAGCTTCATAACCCTGCAAGGATGAGGGTCCATGAACCAGCTGGGGGTGCGCAGTGGCACGGCAAACAGCTACCCGGGACTGCTGAGGTGCTCCAGCTGTTTGCTGCGACTTACTTCAAAGAGCACGGCCTCTCCAATCAGCAGCGCAGGGCTGCAGCTGTGCTCCCACCGACCACAGAAACACCTCCCGTGGAAGTAAAAGCTGCAGCCGGCAATTGCACGGCTCGTTCTGAATTCTGCAAACTAAGAAAATCATCCCTTTATGAAAGATCTTCTTCACTGGAGTCTTGGTAGTTTTTCTAAGCTAACAATACCCATTCAGCAAATGGCTATTACCATATTTTCTAGCATACACTGTGCATGCCGTTCCACCCCAACACTACTGGAAATTGTAGTGTGTATTATATGCATGAAATATGGTAAGGACCATTTCTATGGGTTACCAGGCAAATCTGCACAAGACTTGCAAGGAGCAGAACAACGCAAGTGGGCTTGGCTCCCTACTCCGTTACTGATGCCAAGGAAAGATTCTGCCTTTTTAAAACAAGGTGCGATTTTATTCTGGGGAGTGTTGTATGTGAGAAGATACGGTACTTGCTTTAACCGCCTTCCAAAGACGTGTCTGCTTTGCCATTCCTGAGGCCTCTACACCTCCCTGCATCCTCCTGGAAAGCAGATGGGCAACCTACATTGTAAAGGGGAGAAGCTGAGCCTAAAGAGATCAAATCTCATGTATATGAGAAATTAAAGCTGGACCTTCAGCTGCGACCGGTGCTTCAACGGAGCGACAATGAAGTGCTGCAGCGGAGGAGCTCGGTCATGGTGGTATACGCAGTAAGGAGTCACAGACCCGCGAGAATTTGCACATTCCTTGCTGCTCAACATACACCACTTACAACCCAAAGCCACCTACTTATACGTCCTTTTATTTAGACTTTCAGCTAAACTAATTAGTTTACAGCCCTAAAAGCACTTTCTCTAAACTTCCTGACACATGTGGATTTAATTAAACTGAGTAGGTACAAGGAGAGCGGGAAGGCAGTTGATCAACTACGGTAGGTGATACGAGGGAACATCAGAAGGGCTGGAAAAATAGGTCTCGAAAGCACTAGCTCCCACACTTTCACGTAATCAGATACGACGACTAGCCAAAGAAATTCTGGTTTTAATAAGCAATCCAAGTTTTACTTGGCCGACAGACGAGGACTGCTTTCTGTTTTTTAACTCCAGCCTCAGTCACTCTTGAGAAACAGATTTTGCCTGCCTTGTATTTTAAACGAGTCAATAAAAATGTAATTTGGAGAAGTTGGTATTAAAAGGTTGGGCTGAGGTTTTTTCCATTTCTGATTCTTGAGCAAATGTTACACTCCCATCTATCTGTCTGGAGTGCACAAAGACTGTCTAGAGCAGGTCTTTTGGAATATGCATTATCCCCCAGTGGTTTATGAATGATTTTCCATTGTTCGGTGTTCGGATACATTCTGTTTTATAGCTATCCTAAGAACATACCCTCTATATTTTAGATCTTTTCCTTTAGATACTCGTATCTGTAAATGTAATACAGCAGCCTGCAGGTTAAAAATCTGCATGTGGTTTCCATGCAGTGACATTTACTTACCCAGCAGGAAAAGAAAAAAAAAAAAAAGTGTATTCACGGTTAAGGACCGCTCAACGAAGCCACTTGTTTCCTGTCTAGGAGGGCTAACAGGATATCAAAATTATACATGTGCACCTGCCATAATTACAATCAGCGCCTGAGATCACGGCGGTTGAAGGTGCTAGTGGAAACGTGTTTATTTTTGCACACAACGTTCATTTTTCTGTTTCTCTTTGTCTGCTTAATAAATTAGAGTAGGGGTCAGCAAGCTTTGGTCTGGAGGCAGGATCTGGACCACAAGGGGTTTTTATCCAGTCCACTAAGTCGGCGGGGGACAATCAGCAGCAATGGCAGCATGACAAGCAGTGGCCGCCCCAGGACCGCGCTGTGCTAACACAGCCCGCCAGTACGGAAACGTTGCCGACCCCTAAATCGATCCATAAGGGAAAGACTCTTCATATGAAGAAAGAAAGCATCCTTCTTAATCCTGGGATGTGCTATTAAAATGCATCTGATCAAGAAACTGAATGATTTTTTTTTTTTTTGAGAATAGGTTGATTTTAAAAATTTAAGCTGAGTGTATTCTTACAGGGGTTTTTTTATTTTATTTTATTTTTTTGAACTGAGCAACAGTCTATGCCTAGGAAAGGATCCTGAAGAACGACAAGCTGAAAGGAAAGACCGCATCCCTGTGACGGGATGAGGAGAAAGGCACAGCAGCGCGTTAGATATAGCGCACATATGACTGCTGTTCTAAAAATACCCTCTCGCTGTCACAGCCGGCCGAAAATAGAGCTGGGATGGGAGAGGTCCGCTGGAACAGGGCTTCTTTGTTTTATCTTGTCATACCTACTTACGTCTGCAACTTTGGAAAGCCACCCCTGGGAGGGGGGGAAAAAAAAAAATCTAATCATTTGGCTCTGACCCTAGAGGAAAGCCGAAGGAGACGTACATCACCCGTGACGGGGCAAACCTATGCAAAGCGTGATCAGGCAACATGAATAGCATCATGTGTGCGTAATACTTCACAGGCCAACAACCCTTCACCAATACTCAGGGAACGAGCAGTAACATGGGACGGGGGCCTGTGGGCTAGAGTCGCTTGCTCCTATGGTTTTTGCATGGGTACGTTTCTCTGGCACTGTGGTGGAGGAAGATCGCAGCTTGCATTGTGCCCTGGGCCGGTACAACGGCTGTCACGTTCACCATTCGCCACCTCCCCTGAGAGTGGAGTGTCATCGCTGCGTACAAGGGCGCCAACAAGCACTTTCCTCGGGCAAAACGGTCACACCTCAATTTAAAGCCAAGAAAGAGCGATTTGCTCTTCCCCGAGGAAAAGGAAAAAGGAAATACCAGCAGGCTGGAGCGCACCTGCAGCCCCCGAGCACCGGATCTGCGCTGTGATCCTGCCACAGGCTGTGACAATATAAACTTCGCAGCAGAGGAGCAGAGAGATTAAAAGGTGCCTACCCAGGACCCTCGGCTTTGCACAGGAGGCATCAGCATTTACAAAACATGCTTATTGCCCCGGTCCGTGTCTGGTATCAACACACAGGGCAGCTGTGAGATGGGATATCCCTTTACCCAGACACCAGAGAGCATACTTGCAGGTCTGTAGATGTTAACTCTTGAAAGGACCGCTGTGATAAGACCCCGGAGCAGAGACGCCCACCTCGGTGGCTCCTGAACTTCTGTCTGGCCCATCTCGTACCATCCCCAGAGCTGACACCCAGTGAGGGAGTACCCGCCACAGCCCTTGGCAGGCCATCCCAGCGCCTAATGACCTGCACTATTAAAACATTTTAGATTTATAGATTGTAAGGGGCTGGAAGATCATCGGGTCCAGGCCCCTGCACCAAGACCTTATTTCCACTCTCAAGTTGTCTAGCTTCAGCTTCTAACCACGGGATCATCTACCGCCTTCTTCTACAAGGTTTGAGCTGGGGGCTATCAGAAAACCAACCCCCTTTTTCCCAGCCGTGCAGATGTTTCTACACCACAAACAAGTCACTTCTTCTTGCGGGATAAATTAAGCGTTTGCCCTACATGCAAATTGATGCTTTCCTCCTTCAGGTGCACTGTACATTGACACTATTCAAGTCCTTTCCTCCTGGTGATCCATTCCCTCGTTGCAACAACACCCTTCTGCTCACGCTCGTCGCTCCTCCCCATCGCAACAAGCCTCCTGACCCGTTTCAGTTCTTACCGTGTTCAACACTTCCCTTGGAGGCAGCTTTCATTTAATATGCAAAAAAGACAAGTCAACTCTCCTCTCCACTTCATTAACATATAGATGAGGACGGGTCACGCACACGGAGCTCAGCTCCACTGGGTAGGCATGACGAGGAGAGGAAGAATAAAAAACCCAGACATCACACCGATGGCAACGGGGACAGGTTAGGCCAGACAAGCAGCTTGCCTCTGGATTTGGCGCTCCGAGGAGTTTGCAAGGCAATGCACTTAATCATTGGTACTTTAAATCACGATGCCTTCATTCGGCTTGTTTTGAAACATGGGAGGACAGGGATTAAAGGAACCCAGCCCTCTCTCCTGCATCAGCAAGACATGAAGAAACTACGCAGTCGCACTTCAGCAAATACTGAGCGGATGGAGATGTGCTGCAGGGACAGGATTAGGAGCAACGGCCTCGGGCTGCAGCAGGGGAAACTGAGGCTGGAGATGAGGAACTTTTTGACTCTGAGGGTGGTCAGACATTGGAAGAAGCTGCCTAGAGAAGACCCAAAAACCTTCAAGAGCAGGCTGGGCAGACACTTGGCTGGGATAGTTTGGTCAGGGATGACCCTGCCTTGAGCGGGGAGCTGGACTAGATGACCTTGTAAAGTCTCTCCCAGCTCTACTTTCCTATGATCCTATAAGTCCACCCCCTATATAACAGGGCAGTAGGCATCCTGTGCCACCAAGCATCACCTTGACCAGGTGGATCGCAGCAGCTCCAAAGAAACCGGCCCCTGGTGAGAAGGAACCGAACCTGGGACTCTGCCTAGGTGGGAAGGGAACAAACCCTGACCTGGGCACGCTGCATGCCCGCACATGGATTTAATTAAACTGAGTAGGTACAATGAGAGAGGGAAGTCAGTTCACCAAGTACAGTAGGTGATAGGAGGGAACATCAGAAGGGCTGGAAAAATAGATTTCAAAAGGTGGGCCAAAGGTCTGTGGCTCAGCTGGAGACTGCACCAGGTGGACACAGAGAAGGAAGCTTGCTACTCACATCAATGGACGTGGCACTATGCTGAGAGTCCGTGGTCTCCCTCTAGGGAGCCTCACAATCTGCAGCAAAGCAGGCTCTTCCCACCAAGTTCGAACCAAGCAGCTCCTTGCACCCGAGAGAAACAGAGGCATCGAGGAGCTCCTTCCTACAAGCCCTCCCAGGGTAGACTAAGGAGGATGCCCACTGCATCCCCAACAACCCACTCTGGAAGGGAAGCCAAGTCACCCACCACTAGCCCCTCTCCCAACTTTGTCAGTAAGGCACCGCACTCCTCCCCTACTTCTGGGCACCTTGAGATGCAGACTGGTACCTCCCCACCCTTCGCGTCCCAGGGTGGCAACCCCGGGCATCGGGTACAGCGCTCCCTTCCCCAAGACGGAAGCAGGGGGTGGCCAAACCCTTTGGCACCTGGCTCGAAGCCTCTTGGAGGTAGGTGCGCGCTGAGGCAGCCTTGCGGTGTCACGGCTTGGCCGGGAGCCCGCGAAAGGCTGATGCAGCAAAGCAATGTAAGCGCGAGTAGCAAGTGCTGCTTACGGCATCCTGGCTGGGATTAAAGAGTCTGACAGTCACCTTGAATCAGCCTCCTGGTGCATCCCGGCTAAAAGCGAGCAAGCCCGGTCACAAAACAAGGGACCGAATGCGAAACAGGGGCTTTAAAATTGCTGGGGATGGGTGGAAAGGGGGCCCGAAAACAGAACAATTTGGCTTTGCCACCCCACCGAGCATATAAATAAATAAGCAAAAACTAGGTCGATAGAACGAGCGCCATTTAACCGAAAATCATAGCATTTGTAATGGGCTAAAAATGGGACTGATGCACTGCCGAGAGGGAATATAATTAAGGAGTATTTTTACAGCCGCGTTCCTCCCCACCCCAGGCACAGAAATCACAGCACACACTCCCAGTATTGCTTCCACCTCACGGTGTAGGAATGTGCTGGCATGCCACAAGCTGGCCTGAAGAATGTGGAGTTTCCGCAGCGCTCGAGAAGATCCCAAGTGACAGTGGTTAGCCGCATTCTTTCACTTCGAGATCACTCTTACCCATTTATAAAAGCAAAGCAACGGAAATACGGAAATAGGCTGGGGATCTGACATTTTACTGCTTTCAGCATCCAACAGCCCCGCACGGCCCTACCGCAGCAGGTGTAATCCGCTGGCCGACGCCACGTAACGTGGCTTCGCTCGTTCACGGTCCTTCCAGCGGCTTCCTTGCGGAGGGTCCGGAGAAGCCTCTTCCTATAACTTATATAATAAATGCATCTTTCAGCCGCATCCGTGCAGAAATGAGCTTCCCGGAATAAAACCCCGGCATAATTCGAGGCATGGCCTGACGTGTAGGTGCGGGAGACGTGACTCGGGGATGCCGTGGGCTGCGCTATGCCGGGGGTCGGACCGCAGGACCATTACTGTCCCTTCTGGTTTAAGGGCTACGATTTCTCTCTTCTCTGGTAATCTCTGAAGAAGCTGATCCAAGGAAAGGCAAGGCAGGCAAGGCGGCTTTGCACTTCCCGAATCCTGGCACCTTAGGGAGACCCAACTGGTTATCGGCGTTAAATTAAAGCAACTGCAGAGCTCTTCTGATGTCTGCTCAAGCTGAAATGCAGCGCAGCTAAGACGCACTGGCTCATCCCTGCTGGGGATGGGGAAAGAGGCCTGGGGTACAGCCTTTATGGCAGGCCTACAACAGCTAAAGCAGCCTTGAAGATTTCTAATGACCAAAGGTCAAGAGCACCGGTCTTGCCACTGTCAGGTTTTTGACTCTCGCAAGGCCATTTCCACTGGTGAACTCTCCCGGGGGGTGAAGAGGGCTTGCTTTGAGAATTAGACCTAGGAAGTTCATCCCTTTGATGGCTGTTGGCTCTATTTACCCTCCTGGTAATTAAAACTGGACTTTCTTCCTTTCGTGGCTGACTTGCAGATGTTACCGCTCATCTTGAAGAGTCCAGGCCACCGCTCAGGTTTAACGCGAGATTTTCAACTGTTGTAGTTAAGCAGGTGTAAAACAGAGTATTCGTACGGGGTTATTTCAGTTTAGTTTTGGAAACAAGCTTGAGTCCAACCAGAGTGTCCACAGAAGGATTTGTGCAGCTTGAATTAGATCAGTACCAGAACGCGGAGCAAAGGCACACGAGCACGTTCCCATGAGATGGATGGGGATGGCATTTTCCAGCCTGTTAGATGCCCCGCAGCAAAGCGCTCACGTGCACGCTTTTCCTCTGCAATAAAGAAAAGCTCGCCCATGGCAGCTTACCCCTCTTTCTCCTCCGTGGGGTGATGAGCGTGCACACGGGCAGGTCCCACGGAGCGGGTGACACTGAAAAGCCCCATCCTCATTTTCCACGTGGTAACTTGCTCATGTCCCTTTGCTCCGATTTAAATTAAACTGGTGCAATCTCTACCACTACACAAGGATTTAGATAAGCATAAATACCGAAAGCTGCGGCACAAAGAGACGTGAGCAACAAGCCATGCTGCCTTGATTATTTGTCGGGAATCTCACGCAGGACTGACAGCAATGGGGACGAGGAGGGGGCCCCCACACTAGTCCTGAGCTATCAGGTCTAGCTTAGCAAAGGGCTGGAGAAAGCCTGCACCATCCCTGTCCTGTGGCTCTGAAAGGTCTTAGTATCAAGCCTCTGGTCCCTTAATGGACACAATTTTCAACACTAAATACTTAAATTAAATCTATATTTAGATGCCTTAATACATGGCCTGATTTCAGAAGGGCTGAGCACACTTTCAATGCTAGAAAATGTTAGCCACTTTTTTTTCACCTTCTCTCTCTCTCACACACGCATGCACGCACGCACAGGGGGAGAAGGGAAAAAGAAAAACCACAAGTGAACATTTTGGTGCATTTTTTCCCTCCTCAGACGTTTCCAGATATTCAATCTGTACCTATAAAAAAAAATTCTTCTCTTAAAATGGAAGAGCTGCTACCGCACACATCCTGGTGACGCAGTGCCTAGGTCCACGCTGCCCTGTGGAAGTAAGCTCAACCAATGCACCACCAGAATCTAATTGAATTGGGGAAAAAATTACTTAAAACATTATGGGCACATTTTTATACAGAAAAAAAAAATCCTGGTGATATATATTGGGAGCCTGCCAAGTCTCTGACCTTTAAACAGGCAGTTAGGAGAGTCAAACAAGTATGCTCAAGGATGACATATCTACGTAGGGAGAAGGAACTCCAGAGGTTTTCCAATTCTTACGCAAGCAAACCACAAAAAATAATTTAAAAAAAGTCTCTAGTTTTTCCTCCTTTTCACTTTTGGAGAAAGAAGTCGGCACTGCATGTTGCGTCGCTCAACCCTGCATTTTCGATGAAAATAAGATGGAAACCCCCTCTCCCCGCTTCATTTCATACGGACTTTGAGCTGGATCGAGTAAAATTTTAGGTGTCGTGTCTGACTTACATGCCTTGTGCTTTATACTCCTCTCACACTGAAAAAAGGTAGGGATGCGAGCAAAAATTCACTCGCACTCTGAGGCCTCTTAACAGCTACCAGACCAGCGTGACTGAGCCTTAATACAAGTGGGAATCTTTATCCTAAGAAGAAACACGCAGATACGCTCACTTGTGACACAGTACATGAGAATTAAATGGGTAGCTCTAGAAACTATGCATCAGAGGTAACATAAATTTGCACATTTCCATTCTGCTTTATGTATAGTAGCTGCCTGATGTTTCCAGTCCTTTGGAAAAAAATAATTTCAGTGGCAGGAGAACCCAGCTTGGCAACCAGAACAAGTTTCCATTCGTTAAATGCTGAGGGATGATTTCATTTCAAAATGGGGAAAACAGTGAAACGGGTAAGATGCAGCTGAACATACTAGCACCTTGGTTCAAGCTGGAATTAAAATGGGTCCCTTGCACCAGCTGGGACACTTTCATCAAAGGCAGGCGGGGAGATGGCGTGAAAAGAAGTCCTGACGTACGCTCCCTTCAATGAACCCTTGCCAAAGCGCTTTTCAGTCCAGGAGACATTACAGTGGTATGGGGAAAAAGAGCAGGGAGCGAGGCTAGACCCTCAAACCCTTCTCGTTCAAGTTGGCAATTGAGAGATACTACCACCCAGGGCCTGCAGAAGCGGAGAAAAAGGAGCTAAAGCGACCGGCGGCGGATAGCTTCAGAGATCCCTGGCAACAGGGGAGCCAGGCAAGGGGGAGGCCATCTACTGGCACCTCGCTCGACAAGATAGCCGAAGGCAGAAGCCCCGATACCATCCTTCAAAACAGTGGGGGTCCCAGAGCCCCCCTTCTCCTTTCCCAGAAGAGAAGGATGCAGGCACGTGTTTCTTTTTAACTGGGTGTGCAAACCTGTCAGCAAAACACACCTGTGCAGTGTCCCAGTCTAATCCACAGTGCTTTCCAGAAAGCGCCATGAGTTAAACCAACCCTCCCAACACAACAGACATTCGCTGTTGGATCAGGAGAGTGCGGGGTCGAACTCCATTTGGAGCCAATCCAGCGAGAGAGGCTGTGTCTCTGGAGCCTCTTCCCCTAGCTCTACCCCACCTTTCCCAGCTCTGGTGCTGTCTCAGGATGAGAGGGGGCTTTAAAGGCAGGGGAGGGAGATATGTTCTGGGGTTTGCTGCATTGGAGTTGGGGGGCGGGTGGATTGGAGCCCCCCACCTCGGTGTTTGTGCTGCTGGGCAAACCCCAGATGGACTCCCTCCCTTGCCTTCTCCACCTCCCGTCCTGAAAACAGCATTGGGGACGGGGCTGGGCTGCTTCAGCCAAGCCCTGCTCCTGCCATGCACTGACAGAAGTTAATGAAGGCGCTCCACTTTGGAGCACCTTCATCTGAACCCTCATGTAATGAGGGTTCATTTGTCAGGCAATCGGGCATGTTTTCAAGTGCTCTGCAGCCATGCACTTCTGTCAGGGCACGGCTGTAGAGCGCTGTCAGTGGCTGATTGTGCAACAAAACATCACTTCTGTCAGTGCCTATAGACATCTATAGGGACACTGCCTGCGGGAGTGCAGAACATAGACTGCAGGGCTTGGCTCGTTAAGTATATGGACCAGCTCAGACAAAAAGCATCGAGGAGGGCTGCGCACCTTGGAAACCTGTGGAGAAGCTGGGTGCAGTTGTGGCGGCTGTGAACTGCTGCCCAAAAAGGGGTGGGATACACGGGAGAACTGGGCTGTAGCTGCACCCCCCTCTCCACAACAGCTGCACCTCTCTCAATGCTAGCCCAGTCCGTGCTTTCCAGGAACATGAGGAGGTCTGGGGAGAGTCCCCCTTCCTAGAGCCTCCCACAACAGGGAGGTCTTGTCAGCGTGGTTCATAGCAGTAGGAAGGTGTGCTGGCATACCGAGGCTAGCTTTGCCTCGCTCGCACAGGGAACTCGAGTGGTGAAGACCTGGCAGCACAGGTGTTAGCCTGCGCTAACAAGCTGGACATAGACTGCAGCTGCCTGGAGGGTTGGCGCATGCTGGGGCACCTATGCAGGCATGGTGTCCATGCCTGCTGGATTAAAGCACCTAGGTATGTGCTAGGCTCAAGTAGAGGGGGACGGGAGGACCCAATGCTGACGTGTCTAGAGCCGGTCACCGGCGTGAATGCCAAAATCCTTCTGCTGGGTGAAGGACGCATAAAGTCACAGCCTGCTTAGAAGGAGAATTCATGCCAAACAACTCTCCCAGGTGTTGCAAATGTTGCATGGCAAAGGTGAGACAGACAAGGCGGCTCTCTGTGTTTGAGGTAACACCACACCTCTCTGGAAGCCCAGCTCTCATTCATAAAGCCCCTTCAAAACCCCTGTCCTCAAAGCATGGGTCTCAGAGCGAGTGAACACAAAGGCCCACAGCCGGAGCCAGGGGCCAGACTGCATGGCCTGCTTCCAGATGCAGACCTGACAGGTCTGGGAGGGAGACAGAAGGTGTCCTTCAGCCTCAAGGAAGCCCTGCCCAGGGGCGTGCACTGGGAATCAGGGTCTACCTAAGCAAAGGGCTGGAGGCAGGAGAGGAAGAAGCCACTGCCCCCCTCCAAATCCAAGGGGAAGGGGTATCTGCAACTAGAGGCAGCAGCAATTCTCTCTGCACGCTAGCACTTCTCGGCCAGGTTCCCTGCACAAGTCCAAGCAAGAGACCTGGGCCACGGCTGCGGCACCACCGCTTCTCCAGGAGCAATGTGGTCATAGGGATGGAAGCAAATGGTCAATAGAGCTGGAAGGTGGTAGCACTCACTGCTTCTGACCCCCCTCAAATCTCCTCTCCCCCCACCGGTGAACACCTGGAAGGAAACCGCATGCATCCCCGAGCTGAGTCTCCCGCGTGCAGCTGTGGGACCATCGTTGGGCCCTAGGGAGCGAAGGCATTAATGCTGCTTAACCCTGGTGTGACAAGAGCACGGGCACGTTCTTCAGAGGTCGACAGAAGCTGCCCCACATTGATCTCCCCAGAAACAGGCAGCCACGCTAGACATGAACCAGAGAGGGGAGGAAGCTGGAAGCAAGGCCTCTCAGTCTATGATAGGGGACCAGAGTCCTGAGGCCGACCTGCAGGTGTAGCATTGGCTCATCTACTTTCCTCAGCTCCACCTACCCAAGCGAGAGGCAATAGCTCACCCTGTGGAGCTGCGTGTTCAAACGCTGGGATGGGAAACTGAGTCAGGGATCGTCTGCAGACCAGCGAACTCTCCACAGAAAAGTAGCAAGCAACCAGATGCCTTGGGCACCAGTATAAAGCAAAAACCCATCCAGATGGCCAAGCAGCCGAAATGGCCCCCGATGGAGGCAGAAGAGCCCATGGCACACGGTATGCTTACAGGCGGTCACGCTGCTGACATGGTAAAACATCGTGGGGGGGGCTTATTTTGGGCTCCCCCAGACCAAAATCAACTTCCCCTCTGTGGCGTCTCCACGATCCGGTGGGAAAAAAAACCCTACCGCCAGCTTGAGCTGCGTCTTCTCTTCCCAAAGCAGGGTTGAGGTCAAAACATGCAAGGAGGAGAGATCCCAAGACACAGCTAAGACCTGTTCTGCCTTTTTGGAAAGCCATTTGACATGGCTTTCAAGACCCAAACACATGGCGGGGACCAAGACCCAAACACAAAACTCTGCATGGCTATGGCATGCTCACTAAATGCGTTCATCTGCGCCAAACTAAGCAGCCCAGCCCCCCACATCCAAGCCTCTTGGAGCCCAGGAGAGCAATCCCATCTGCCCAGGCTTAAGCACCAAGGGTCCCTAGGCAGTCAAGAGAGAGATCTTGGTGCACCCAAGAGCGATTCAATTTGACCAAGTTAACCCATAGCAGAGCATGGGGAATGGGAGATGCCTCCATAGGGTGACCCAGAGCACCTGCAGACCGCTGTGCACAAAGCACGTCTGAACTCGCGGCTGTAGAACAGACGGGATGGGACGCTCTCGCCACTGGAGACCTGGGCACCCAAGTGTGCAAGAATCGCGGGAGCAGACGACGAGACAGCAAGCGGGGGCCTGAGTCTGTAGCCTGGGGACCAAAACCCTCCCCGAGAAAGGGAGAGGCCTGGGATCCTATCCTTGAACCCGGCATTATTATGGTTCCTTAGCTAGCCCTTGTACTGCTGATATGCGAGAGGCAGCTCCCTGCCACAGCCTCATAGTTATGCTGCTTCTTCGTCATGTCTCCAGTCCAGCCTTTCCATAGGGTCTGCTCCCAATATCCTGCACAGGCCACTGCTTCTGGTGTTGGTGTTGCCAAATCTTGTGGGGTGCACTGTGGTGCTACGGAGCATCTCAGGAGACAATCCTGAGCATAACACCAATAGTTATGCTACTTCTTGGGCATGGGACTGTAAGGCCACGTACAGATGAGCATGGCCGTGCGGTATGTAGCTCTGTAGACACGAGAAGCCCAGGTAAGGCTGCTGGGGCACAAGGTGCATTGCTGCTAGTTGTCTCCAGGGAGTCAAACAGCCACGCAAGTCTAGACACGGCCTTAGAGTCTCCTACATTGGACAGACACGGGTTCAAAAAACCCCTGGGAGCAAGAATGGGGCCAAAGCTGTAAACCTGGAGGTCTCTGGAAGATCACGGCTCCCCTGCAAACTGTACCAGTGCATGTGCATTTCTTAGCAGAGGTGCAATGGGGCTCTTTAACTTAACTATGAACCAACTATAACTTAATTAACTTAACTAACTTAAACTATGAAACTGCACGGGTCCCTAGTCCATTCCCCTGCACAAATGCAGGGTGCGCCGTTTCTCAGCCATGCCAGATGGATGCTTACCCAGCCATTTCTGGGAAGCCTCCAGTGAAGGGTCTTGTACATCCTGGGCAGCTTGTTCCACCATCCTGGTGGTTTGATGATAAGAAAACTGACAAGTTCCCTAGTGTAGACAGTACTTTCCAGGCCAAACAGGCCCTCTGGCTATTTTATACTTGCTCACTGCTCTTGTGTCCATTAAACATATGTGGATTACTAAGAATTATACCATCTAGGAGGGTGCCTTATTCACACAAGTGGCCTAATGACTTATGTATCCATGCTGGCAACTTGAAGGTTTCTAACAGACCAAAGAGCAAGAACCCTGGTCTTGCCACTGTCAGGGTTTCAAGACTCTTTGCACAAGCCTTCGGCCCATAGAAACAGCCAGAGAAGGACCAACATGGCACAAAAAAGATCTACCCAGAAAAGCAGCGAAGGCAGCCAAGGAAAGAGAATGGCCTCTTGAACAGAGCTGAGAGTCTCTCCATCATTGCATATGCCAGCAGCGTAGCACAATGGCAAGTGCAATAAAAAAAAAAATACAGATGTTTGGGAGAAAATTACAGGGCAGGCAGATTTAAATTGCCAATTTTAATCATTATTTAAATCAGCATGCAGAAAGCCTTTATTTAAATAATCTATTTCAATCTTGTTTTGCATTTGCACTTTTTAGGCATTTGTCTTAAATAAGGTTGATTTTCATTAGTTGGTAATCATTAAGTTATGTTGATTTGTGACTAAATATAGCCCTTTTGCTATATTTAGCGCTTCTTTTTTCTAATGAAGAGGATATGCTAGATCAGCCCATGTTTATTTAAGCATTTATGTAGCTTTAGATACTTTTATTCCAATTCGTTGTTGTTATTATGTCTGGAAAGGGTGGATAATGTATTTCTTATCTATTAAATAACTCACAATTTATGTCAATTTGCGTCTGGAAGACGGTCTTTTTAAAAGACATATTCGTACTAGAACGACATACCAAAGGAGGAACTCTCCAGCATTTTAAAATGTTTTTTGGCCGTTAAAAAGAAACTACACTAAGTATACGGGAGAAGCAGGGGGGAAAAAAGTCATTTACCAGAACATATTTACATTTAAAACTAATCAGTCTGTTAAACAAAGGAACTATTACCCACAATTAATTAAATTAATAGCCTGTTTTTGATCACTATGTCCCCTAAGATTTTAGAACTAATAAATTATGCCCTCCCTTATGCGAGCTTGGTTGATACCCAAGACGAAGCAAAACAAAAACTCGCCTACTTTTTCATTTCCCAGTCAGTCTCTTAGTTTTGAACGAAGCAGTCAGTGAACTGAGCTGGTTGAAGAAGGCACGAAGCATCGAGGAGGGGGCTACTGCTGTCAGCAGCTGATACCGTGCTTGCAGGTGCTTGTCCAGTGAGTTCATCCCATTCACTGCATTGACTCTCTTAAACTTTGGCAGCACTCATGCACATCTTGAATATTTAATTTAAATGACTGTAATAGATTATAATAAATTTAGGCCTTAATATAGGTTGTCATTGCTTCAAATCTAATTTGATTGATTTGTAAATCTTTTCAATTAAATTAAAAAGCCAATTAATTTTTTTTTTTTAAATCATCAAATTTTTTCCACTCTAGCCAATTCTGTACTTCTATCCATGCAATCCCCGAATTTACCAGACCCGTCTAATGGTAGAAGCAGAATTTCGCAACGGTGCATTAAAGCTCTCGACACATCTGCCAGAGGGAACGAAGACCAGGTGACACGGAAGCAAACATCTGGAGATATTTGGCCGACGTCACTAGTTATAGCATCAGCGTCTACATCCTCCTGCACAAAGTGATCTGCAAGGTAACTTCGTGCGGGCATAAAAGACCCCCTTCAGCCGGTTATTTTTGTGAAAGGTTGATTAATCTTTTGTAGGCTACCACTACATCCTCCTGCAAAAAAGGCAAAACTCAAGAAGCAGCAATTTGGTGCTATGCAAAAGCGGAGCTCTAACGCGGGTGAAATATTGCTTCCGGGGCCCTGGCCGGTAAATTAAAACAAAAGGGTGACAATAAAACGAGCACAACTTGCTGCGTGCACAAGATGTTTCACAAAATGTTCTGCAGTCAACAGATTCCTTGCACTTTGCGATCTGGAATAATTTTTCTTTGCTGAAGGCATCATTGATGCACTGTGTACTTTTTTCTCTGCTCTCTTCCTCCCTTCCCCCCCGCAACTACAGCGCTCTCTTGTTTAGCTCAGGACTGTGCTGGTTTCTCATGAACGGTCATTTCTTGGTCACTTCTCCTCCTCCCCCCTGCTAAGTCGTAGGTTTATCTTTGCCCTCATCATTTCAGTTCAGATGCTCTGGTGGCGATAGGCACGGTACCAGATTTGCTACCAAGACAGACATAACGGGGGGGCAGTGGCTGGATAACGGAGCAAAACGACTTCTCTCGCTGTCTGCACATTTCCTATTCTCAACGGGCCAAATTCTGCTCTTGGCTAACTTAGGTGCCAAACTAATGAAACTCCGAGTTGAGCCAGATTTTCACAGGTGTAGAAGAGTAAAATTTAAACCAGTTGCTGTTAAAAGTCATCAGTTTGGTCCTGATCAGGGAGTGCTGAAAGTATTTTCAGCTAAAGGCACAGAACAGGGGTAGGCAACCCCCCGGCACGGGTGCCAAAGTTGTTGCACTCAAAGGCATTTTGCTTGGCGCGCACACCTCGGCGTGGATGGCAGGGAAGGGACCGGGGCTGCACTGCCACAAGGATCAGGTCCCTCGCGGATCCCCCACCATACGCCCCGGCATGCCAACATCTTGCAAGTTGAGGTTGCGGGTGATTTTTGCATTCTGCCCAACAACATTGCTGGCCCCTGGCAGAGAAGATGAACTTTTTATGTTTAACGCGAGAGGGGCACATCGCTGAAACCGGAGCTGGAAGATGATGCCAGTGTTGGAAAACAAGCAAGGTCAAAGTACTTGAGTGCAGGAAGTCTTCAGACATCACCGGCTGGTTCTGTGCTGGCCGTCTCCTCCAAGTATGATGCTGTGGGAAGAGCAGGCACCTCATCCTGATGAGCCTTCATGCGTGCAAGGGCCTCATGGTTGCATAACGGCGCTCAAGGAGACACTTTGAAGGCTCTCAATATACAGCAAGGGAGCCCGTTGCCTGCAGGACTCTAACACACAGTGTGACGCCAGGACTAAATGCACAGGGGTACCCCACACCAGGATGGCCAGGGTTCGGGCAACCAAACTGCTACCTCGTGCATCTGCAGCTGGGACACCGATGCTCAGTTTTCTCAGCTGGTCCGGCTTTTCCCTGTAGCCAGCAGAAAAGTTAGGGTGGGATTTTCCAAAGCAGGCAGCGTTGGCTTCACTACGCCCACTGGAGTCAGAGCGAGGTCACCACTGAAAGCTCTTGTGGGTAAAAACAAGTGATAAAAGAGCTACTGAAGCTTACTCATCCAAATCCCTGGGGTCAGTCACGCTTTCACGCTGGGAAGAACCCAAGAAAGGAGAGGGCCAGGAAAACCCAAATTTCAGCTCATGGAGTTTTCTGTTAGTCAGCTGGTCCGGGGACCGGACGGTGCCCCCGCAAGCGCATGCAAAGATGCAACGCAAAGCGCTGCGGTTTCCTCTATCTTCACTGCAGCACGGTTCGTGCAAGATCCGGGTCTGCCACCAGAGCTGATGTCCCCCGACCCTCTGAAGGTATGGGTAGGATTACCGTATGCCCAGGTTTTCCTGGACATGTCCTCTTTTTGGATCCTCCCACTTCCAGGCAGGTGCTTTTTTAAAACATCAACTAATGTCTGGGATTTTGCCCCGCTCAGCATCAAAGTTTTCCCTGGCACTGGGCTGCAGCAGGGCAGGGGAAGTGCCTGCTCCACCAGCGGGGAGAGGGAGCAGAGAAGGGGAGCAGGGAGCTGTGCGCTCATGCTCACGGGGATGGGGCAGCTGGGAGATGCTTGCAGGGCTGCAGGTCGGGAGTGAGGGGCACCATTAAGGCTGGAGGGAGCAGGGGGCTGCAGGTCGGGAGTAAGGCTGGGAGGGGCAGGGGCTGCGGGTCAGGAGTGAGGGGCAGCAGCAGGGCTGGAGGGCTGTGGCTTGGGAGTAAGGGGCAGGAGAAGGGCATGAGCATATCACTGCCCTCCCACAATCCTATTTACCACCCTCCCAAGTGTCTTCTTCCTTGAAACTGGAAATACGGTAACCCGAGGTATAGGGGAGCAAATTTGCTCTTATGCAATGAGCATTTTTAGACCCATAATTTGTTATACGCAAGGTAAATTTGCTTTTATGAGATGGCCATAGGCACCAGATAGGGCAGGGAGCAGATAGCAGAGAGGCAGATCAGGCAGCGGAAGGGGAGCAGAGTGACGGTCCTGGAGAGCGTGGGCTTCACTGGTGGCTCATCTGCTAAAAAGAGTGGCCCCCGCCGCAGCAGACCACGCAGCCACTTCCCTATGCTCATCTGTCTTTCACATCCTGAGCCGGGACACGCATCCTCGCATCGACCCTCTGACTGCAATTCAGGATGTGTTTTGCCAGCAAGCTGATGGCCGAGGCACCTTTCCAGCGAGCAAAACGCTCCCGCACGCAAAGACGTGCTTGATAAAATGGCACGCGGCATCCTGAAAGACCTGCAGGGCAACAAAACAGACGCTGGGCTCCCTGCCCCTCGGTTAAAAAGTCTGGGATGAGTGGAAATTTTGGATCCAATGCAAGCCAGGAGTAACTCCAGTTAAACCAGTCAAGCTGCTCTGATGTAAATAAAGGGAAGGGAAGGGAAGGGGAAAAGAAGCAGCCCTGGACGCCAATGTGACGGCTTGACAGCAGTTTGGAGGGAAAGGAAATAAACCTCCGCTTTCAGCTTCTGCTCCTTGAATCTAAGCTATGTAAGGAAAAAGCGAGAGAGAGAGAGGACACACACGTGCACACACATGCACACTTCCCTGCACGCCTGCAGAAAAAGGCAGTCTCCAAACCCTACGGGAAAAATCCAGAAATCATGAAGCCACCGCCTGATAAATGACACCTTTAGAAACACAAAAGCTGTGAAACAAATGCTTTTTTTTTTTTTAAATGACTTAGAGGGCGAAGAAATTGTGCAGATGGAGCACGTTTTGCTCTTGAAAATTCAGCCTTGCACTCATTTCCGCTTGGAAAAGCTGCACCAGCCCGAACCATTTCTCGCAGCGAGGAAGAG
>NW_005842059.1:2545050-2550233 GCF_000455745.1 Alligator sinensis
GCGTTGTGATGGTCGTTCGCTGGGTAGCAGGGTTTTGCCCCTAACGCCTTTGCATGAAAAACCCCAATCTCGTTGTTCCCTCTGGGGACAGGGCAAGATCTGCGTCTCGCTCCCGATGCTCGGGCGCATTAAAAGTTTCGGAATCTGCTTCTATCTTCTCCCAAACTTCAAGGATATTTTTTTCCTGCCAAAATACGCAGTAAAAAGAAACAAAACCCCAGCAGCTTTGCAGGGGGGAAGGCTAGGCTGATAGCCTCTGTTATCTTTGGAGAGAAAGAAGAAATTGAGAAAGACGCAGTTAATGCCTCAGATGTTTCTAGACTCTCGCACCGTCCTTTCATTTCAAACTCGGGTTTGAAACACAAACGCCACTTGAAACCTCACGTGGGGCATTTAAAAAAAAACCCCATAAAAGTCTAATTGGTTTTATTATCAGCATTCCTGGCCTCTCTGTGCCGGCCAGCATGAAGGCTGCCCTGTGATTATACAGCTCAAGTGTTACTATTTAAAAATTCAAACAGGAAATCTGGGAGTTGAATAGCACCAAACCTTTGCCTGGAGGTCATGTCTTCAAAACAGCTCTCAAATGTCAAACATTTTATGGACTCAAACGTTTCCTTTCTTTTGTGATCGGACATTATATCCAGCTTCGGCTGCACCTCGGGCAGGGAGAGGGAGGGTTTGAGGACTTTGCAATTTACTCTATGGGAACCGCAACGGGCTTAACTTAAAAGCGACTTGCAAAGGGACCTGGTTAATGCTAAAAACGGTAGCAGCCGCCCACTCAGTTGTCTCCTGCCTTGTGAAACAAAGGCAAATAGACCTGTCGCAGGGCTAGAAGAACCACTGGCACACACACGGGCTCTCGCTGAAGTCAGCTGGGCTACCTCCCTGGGAATAACTGCTTGCCCCTGACAGCAAAGAAAGACTTGCAAAATAAAAAAGCCTAGCGAGCAAGAGAGCAAGCTTTAAGTACTAATTATTAGCACTCTCCCTGCCCGCAGGGTGCCGGGCACAGGATCTGCTGAGCATGGGTCATCTCTTGACACAAACTGCCGTTGGGCACGAAAGCTGACAAAAGCACCCATGGGCCCAGCAGAAAATTAGCCTCAAATGGGATGCTGCAGACGGTCGTTACAAGCAGGCTGGACTTGGCATTCAAGACAAACCGAACTCTCTCAGAAGGAAGGAGGAGAGTCTTAAAAAGCTGGTTTGTCCCCATCTCTCTTTCCAGGTCACCACCTCGGTCCTCACCAGTTGCAAGGTGCATGTGGATGGCGCCGGGAACGGGCAAGGCTTTGGATCAGTTGTGCATGGCACCCCGCCACGGACTGCGTGCCCCAAATGTACCAACCCCTGGCCTGCACCTGTGGCAGACTAGGAAGGACCAGCACACAACTTCAGACCAGTAACACAGACTGGAGTCGAGTGGGCAGGTCTACATTGCAGCCAACGGTGCAAGAGCAGCACAGCACGGCCACGGCAGCTTGGAGCTTGGGGTATGCGAACCCCCACCCAAGTATTTCTCTGGGGTCCCAGGCAGGTTTTACAGCCCGCAAGGAGCTTCGTGCTCCAGTGGCCACACTGCCACCAGCACTTGAGCCAGGTAAGCTAAAGGAGCTGGGGACACGCTCCAATCACCCCTGTGAGCACAGGGTGGTCGTGCCCTTGGAGAGCGGTGAAGGGACGTGGGTTCAACCTCACTCATCTTCAAGGCCGAGGCGCTTTTGCTGGGGATATTTATTCGCTCACAGTGCTTTAAAAAAAAAATCAAAAAATCAAAATGTAATCATCTTTAGCAGGAGTTGGCAACCTGCGGCCCGTGGGCCACATCCAACGTGCCAAGCAATTTCATCCGGGCTGCGAAGCTGGGACGTCAGTGGCAGGGGGCGGAAATGGGCAGCAGTCAGCAGCAAGGGCAATAGCGGCTGCATCAGACGCACATCAGCCACGATTCGGTCGGGGGTAGCACGTGGCAGCCCTGTCTCTGGCCTGAGCTGTGCCGATTAGATCTGCCACTCCTAAAAAGTTGCAAACCCATGACCTTTAGCAACCGAGCTCCTTGTCTGTCTGCAGGGTCCTCCCAGCTGTGCTCAAGCCCCATACAAATAGGCAGGCATCTTATGGCTTGATCCAGAGATGGCCAGTGGCCTGCCCACTTCTGCCGGTAAGCAGACTGCAAAATTGGGATTCCCCTGGCCAGAGCCCTTTGCAGGCTGGCACTACCCCAGTGCCGTGGTCTTCCACTGCAGGGGTGCTTTGGATATAAGGAGCAAACCAACTCATTAGGAACTGGACTAAAAACAAAGAAAAATAATCACGGCTCAGGGAATTCTCGCCTGCCCGCCATCCAATGCTTCCTCTGTCTCTTCTTATCAACAAAATAGATGCGCCTTTATTTAATACATGAGCACATGGCTGTGTCTGTACTGATGTTGCTGACTTTCATAGCAAGGCACCCCAGAAACCACCCCAAGCTGCACGCTAAGGTTCCTGACAAAAACCAGCCGGGCTTTTTAAAGCATTAACCTTTTTTCATGAGGACCGTTACATTTCCTAAGGCAGTGGGAGGCCATCCTTTTTGGCAGGTGTGCCACAAGGTAAGTCCCCCACACCTTGCCAAGTGCCGCTCTGATCCCCTTCTCCTGCCTGATCTACTGCTCTGCTTTCTGCTCCCCACTATAACTGCTGCTGTGTTTCCTGCTCCTTCTCCTCTGCCACGTGCCGTACGCAGATCCAGCTCGTGCCGCTCGTGGTACACATGTTGCACGTTGGTCACGCTGGTCGTAAGGGGTCAATTCTGCAAGGCACACAGTGGTCTGGCCCCAGTCCAGTAACCTACTTAGCCATACGCCCAATTTCAAGCACATTAGCAGACTAACCAATTCCAATAATACTATGCCCAAGTGGCCGAGGACTGTGCTCTAATAAATCGAGCTGTTCAATAAACATATAGTGGGATCTCCTTCTCATGAATGCTTTTGGCATGGAAAAGCGTAGCTGCAAGCACTTCACACCTGTTACACCTGCATTCACCTGTAGCGATACAGGTGAGTTAAACAGCTCTAGCTTTAACCCTGAAGAGAACAGTTAATGTTGCAATGGTATCGCAAGCGTGATGTACTGCGCACACTCGTACTGCTACAGAGTTGTGCAGCTGTCGCAACTACACCGCACCAGTGTATACCTGTATCGTTTATACCGAAGCGATCGTCACACCCGTCTCTACCCTGCACCAGACCCAGAGGTTAAGAAGGGCACCTGCCCTCCACTAACCAAAATCAGTTCTGAATCCCTAGCACGACTATCGCGTGTCATTTATACTCTGCTCTCCCTTGAGTTGGAACTATTCTACCCCTTTCACTAGCATTTGAGGCTAGCTCTCCCTGGAGAAGCAACAAGCAGATGAGTTTGGGATGGGCAGTGGGAGAGCAATAGATGGGGGGAAAATCCACTGCAATGGGTTTATGATGTTGTGCCAACCGGTAGGTCTGTAAACAATATCTTCAACAGACCTATGGCAGGTGCCTAAATGCATCTGGAATCAGAACTTGTGATAGAGGTGATATCTTTTATTAAACCAACTAGATTTTTGCAAACAAAATAAAATAAAATAAAATATTGCAAAAATCTTTTATTAGACCAACTAGGTATCACCTCTCCCCTGAGTTCTGATTCCTTTTGCCTGGGCTGTTCCCTGGGCTGAGAAAGACTGGGTTTTACAGGCAAGTGGCTTTTATGTCAAACCCCTAGAGGATCTGAGGTGTTGACCAGAGGATTGAGATGCTTCTTGCTTAAGTTACGCTGGTAGTTTAGCCTTAAGCCCTGCTGTGGCAGGCTAAGCTGGACTAGAGGGTCTGAGTGCCCAGAGGAGGGGCTGCACACAGGACCGAGGGTCCGAGCGCCCGGAGGAGTGGCTGCATGCGGGACCGAGGGTCCGAGCGCCCGGAGGAGTGGCTGCACGCGGGACCGAGGGTCCGAGCGCCCGGAGGAGTGGCTGCACGCGGGACCGAGGGTCCGAGCGCCCAGAGCAGGGGCTGCACGCGGGACCGAGGGTCCGAGCGCCCAGAGCAGGGGCTGCACGCGGGACCGAGGGTCCGAGCGCCCAGAGCAGGGGCTGCACGCGGGACCGAGGGTCCGAGCGCCCAGAGCAGGGGCTGCACGCGGGACCGAGGGTCCGAGCGCCCAGAGCAGGGGCTGCACGCGGGACCGAGGGTCCGAGCGCCCAGAGCAGGGGCTGCACGCGGGACCGAGGGTCCGAGCGCCCAGAGCAGGGGCTGCACGCGGGACCGAGGGTCCGAGCGCCCAGAGCAGGGGCTGCACGCGGGACCGAGGGTCCGAGCGCCCGGAGCAGGGGCTGCACGCGGGACCGAGGGTCCGAGCGCCCGGAGCAGGGGCTGCACGCGGGACCGAGGGTCCAAGAGTGCAGAGGGAAACTACATAAGGGTCCAGGGGATCCAAAGGGGCATGCGTACAAATAGGTAACATAAAAGAGAGAGAACACCTGCAAGGCTTGGGGCATGGTGTAGGGGAGGAAATGGAGCCATACATTGAGCCCTTAAGGCTGGAGGTGCCCCGGGGGGGCACAGAGATGCATGTAGCCCTCCAAGCTACAGGAGCCCTGCAGGGGCACAGGCTAGTCGAGAGGGTCTATTGAGCTTAAGGGTCAAATCCAAGTGGTTGGGGGTCCAGGACAGACCCAGTGGTACTGCAAGTGGACTAAGGCTCACTAAGACGCGTGGGCAGCCTCCCTTATTAAACCTCTAGTAAGAACAAGGTGCGTCAGGCTGTAATAGAGATTGAGCCGGGCAGAAGTCACACGGCCACCAAGGGGGTTTCACAGCCACTCCTGGGGCGCACACCTGTCACAGGTGCCTTATCAGAAGAGGAGCTACCTCGGTTTGACTTGGCTCATCCAACATCTATACAGACTGTGCACTTTAGTGGGGCTTTTTAATGCTTTTATCTAATAGCTGATTCAGCAGCTTCTGCCAGCACATCCATCCGTCTGTCTGACTGCAGCGTGCAAGGAAGAGCACAAAATAAATCAGCACTTCAGCCTGCCAGAGGTAGCAGGGCATAGCTCCTCAAGCCAGGCTGGTCCCTGGGCACACCCCAAGAGAGCACTACACGCAGCTTGTGCAGCTGAACACAGGCCACATCAATGGGACTGGAGCTAGGGA
>NW_005842059.1:2550264-2559590 GCF_000455745.1 Alligator sinensis
CTGAAGCAGAGGAAGGGGAAATGCATGCAAAAAATAGGCCACTGTTGAGCAAAACACAGAACAAACGTAAAAGCTCAAAATACTGAGATGCAATGCAAAGGCTCCCAATCAGGTCTGCTGAAAGGATGATGGGTCCGTCCCTGGGAGGGAGGGATGGGAACGGCAGGGCTAAAACAGCAATATGCAAAGGAGAAAGACGAGGGAAGAGCAGCAGGGACCTGCACAAGAAGAAACCTTGGAGAGGTGGTTTGTGATGATCTGGCCGAGCACTGCTTGACCTGAGCTATGCAACAGAAATACTCCAGCCTTCTCGGCAACAACCCTACGGAGCCGCATGCATGAGGTCTCTGTGAGCACAACCAAAGCCTGGGAAAAGCAGGCAAAGCAATAAGCAGTAGCAAGATGGCCTGGCTCCCCACGGCCAAAGAGGGGGCGGCTGCACCGTATCTGAACACGAGAGCTATTCCGATTGACGAGCTGGGCCAGAGACTGTGGCTTCCCACCGTGCCGGCTTCCTGCAGCGCTGCCCAAGAGCAGTGTGCAAAGGGGGATGTGGGGCCCACCACCTGGGAATGCTGGTTTGCAGACACCCCAGTTACACCCGGTGTCCAAGCATTAGATGACCCCTGTATGCGTGGTCAGTGCTGTGCCTGTGCCTACGATTAACAGGGTGCAAGGAGCTACCGCCCCTCAGCTAATGGGTGGTAACTGCCCCGTGCCCGTCTACATGTGCATTTACTACGCAGTAAATTTACTGCACTGTAATGTATTGCATTTGATACCTGCATGATGCAGGTATCAAATTTACACCCAAGTTGGCACAAGGCACCATATTTATTGTACGGTACGGGCATGCATGTGTAGATGCTGCCCGTACCATGCAGAAATTTTTGGTTACTGCGCAGTGAATGTGCATGTGTAAATGCACCCTCTGAGAGGTAAATTGGACCCTGCCTTTGACTGGAACGAGGCTACATGGCCCCAGGGCAGCTTTCACTTACCATGGGGTAACTGCAGCCACTTGGGCAGTTGCCGCAGAGGAAGAGAGGCAGTCAAGCTCCACGCCCTGTTCATTTTGGATGCGGGGGGTAACCGCAGGCTTGGGGGAATAAGGAGCTCCATGGCGCTCACGACCTTGCTTTTAACTGCCAAAAAGACAATTTGGAGAAGCAGGCCTCATCTTGAGAAACACTGACCTGGAAGATGCAGGTGTCTCGCGCTACAAGCACTGCCTACCCCTGCCACCTCTCATCAGCAAGGCCAGCCACAGGATGGAGAGTTTCGTGCCGAGACAAGCGCATCCTCCAGAAAAGGAGGGGAGAGAAGCAGGCAAGACTCAAACCCCTTTGGCAGATTCAATGGAAAACGCCACCTCCAGATGTGGCTCGCTTAAAAGTCACAGGCCCAGCTGCAAAAATTACTGGGTGAAACCGTCTCACAGGATATCAGCACACAGGATAATATTGGTGGCACCTGGCTTTAAGATTGAGGCCAGGTTCAATGTCAAACAAGGTTCTTTGGGTGAATCTGATATCTTTTATTAGACCAACTTAAATGCCAAACACATGTATAAATAGCTGACATGGTAAAAGTAGGGTGCAAACCCCCCCCGAGGTGGCATTCACTTTCTGTAGCCACCATTCGCCATCAGGGACGCATTCAAAGAGCTTCAGTGACCTGCCAGCCTCCTGGTGCCCAGTGGAGAGGGAGAGAAAGGAGGAGGAGGAGGAAGAAGAGGAATTTAACTTTTTCTGCACTCCCGCTGGGTGAAGAAGTTAATTCAACATTTATTCTACTGGGGATTAAAACAGCCATCTATCGAGTGTCCAGGCTACGACTCCATCAGTCATGAACATACACATCCTTCTGCACAATCCCTCTCTGTCCAAATGTCTCCTTACTCCACAGAAGGAAGGCGTGATGGCCTGCTAAAGTCTAGACCAATCTGTCATATCCTCCTACTTCTACCGACGTGCCCCAAATCGTCGTTAAACTCCATCCAGACACCTTAGTGCTCATCTGTTTACAGACAGGAAAGCTCCACGTGGCTCTGATCAAAATAGAAAAGGAGGAAACATGTCTTTCTTCACTCAGAGGAACTTTTTTTTTTATTTAAACCTCATCCCCCGATGACCAGAGAAGGCCAAACCTATCGAGGAGGCGCTGTAATCCTTTGTCACTGTCTGATATGGGGAAAAAGCCCAAATGATTTTTCAAATATAAGCCACGATTAAGGAACCGTAACAGAAGATGAAGTCAGATGGCAAGGACAAGGCCCAGAGGTCGGCAGACTATCCCTTCCTAGACTTACCCTCTCCACCTCCCAGGCAGTTTTCTGAGACCAGTCTGTATATCAGCCCACTTTTGCAGGCAGGCAGGCACGCTAGCCACGAGCAATGCATTGCACTGTGCTCACACCCCGGCTCCGTGCTCGCTACCGTGCCATGTGTCCGAAGAACGTATGCTTTCACAAAACAGTAATTCATTTAAGCTTCGTGGTACCCTTTGTCAGGCCACTTAACCACAACTCAGAGAGGAGGAAACTGAGGCACGAGGGAAGGCGAGCAGCCTAGCAGAGCTCACCAGGGAGACTTCGGCTGTGCTGACACCACCACCCAGGCCCCCCTCACCTACAGGGGTTTTTTCCTCCCCAAAAAAGCCTTTTTCCCCCACTGGGACACAGGAATCCAGATGTCCCTGGAGGTCTGAGCTGTACAACCAAGTCCACGCAGCAGCAAGTGTTGATGCGATCAGATCTCAGGCTGAATCATAAAACCCTAGGGTTGGAAGAGACCTCAAGGGTCACCTGGTGCAACCCGCTGCAGGATGCTACTCCCAAACCATCCCCGTGCAATGCTTATCCAACCTCTCCTTGGAAACCTCCCATGAAGGAGACCCCGCCACCTCCCTGGGCAGCCTCGTCCACTGCCTCGCTGGTGAAATTTTCCCCGTTACCTTTCTGAGATCTCATCTAAATCTGCTTGGTAGTGATTTTAGACCCATGGCTTTGTGTCCTGCCATCTGTAGCAAGGGAGAAGTTGTTCATCCTCTTCTTTCTGGCAGTCTTTCCGATTATTAGAAGACCACTATAACCCAACACCACCACCTTTTCTCCGAGCCTCAACGCACCTAGTTCTGTCAACCTTTCCTTTGTGTGTCTGGCTTTCCAACCACAAAAGGACCCAGCAGGGCATGCATGCCTACATGCATGGCCTCGGCCTCCAAGGGCTACCCACCCCTCCAACAGGGGATCAGCCCCCTTTGGAAGAAAAAAGGGGTCTACCTGGTTAGTCCAGGAGAGGATAATCAGCACTATTTCTGCAATACTCCTTTACCTAATTATACAGCTGGCATGACATGAGGCCAAATGGTGGCTTAACAGGCAATCATGTCAAGGGCTTTGGAGACTTTTGGTAGCTGCCATCAGAGTGGGAGAGCCGAAGTCTCCATAGGAAGCCCCCACATAGAGAGCAGGAGTTGAGAGTAACCTCCACGTCCCCGACACACCGATGGGTGTTGACTCTTCCACTTAAAGTCCCTCTCCACTAGAAGAAAGAGCTCGGACCGCACTGCCGTGCAGGATCACCCCCCGCACTCACCAGCGTTTCCCTGGCTTTGCTGCAGATCTGAAAAGAAATAATATTATAGGAAGGGGTGGTGGAGGGGCAATGCTTTATAGCAATATCCCTGAGCTATCAGGTGCCCAGCTCCGGATGAGGCAAAAAGGCATCGAATCTCCACTCCTCGTGAGCTTTTCTTCTTCAGTGCTATCAAACTCTCCGGGAGCAGGCCACGACTATTTCTGCCTGGCAGAGGAAGCCCGCATGGAATAGGTAAGCGGGGAAACGGAAAGTTGGGCAATGCAGGGAAAAGACCCTTGGCTGCTTTCTTTGCAATTGCCTCCGTCCTCCCCGTTACGTTCTCACCTAGGCAGGCAAAAGGCCAGCCTCCGGGGCTCCTTAGCACAGGAGAACTGCTCATCCTTGAAACTACGCTTGCTTCCTGCACGCTCAGAGAGGGGCTTCACTTAAAAAAAATAAAATAAAATAAATCGCGGTGTTTTGGGAAAGTTACTTCCCTGCCGCAAATGATGCACTAAAGCCCGAATCGGTTGCGCCTTTGGGCAAACGCGCAGCACTCGTGCAGCTGGCGTCAGCCAGACGAGGGGCGTTTTGAGCCACTTGCACCAATTTTTAGATCTTCAGAGGTGGAGGGGTGGAAAACAGCTTTACAGAGCACTGGCCCCTGGGCAGGCCACACCTTGAGCAGCCTGGATCCGTCCACTAGTGACAGGGCCCCTGCTGGCATGTCTTAGTCCGTGTCCCTCCAGGAACCACGAGCCTCCTTCCCTGGTGCCATGCACAGCACTGCAACGAGGAGAAGCGACATCTGAAATTATTAGTGCTTTTGTTATTTCCTGACTAGTCAATCCCCATAAGAAAGAAAAATGATGCTTCCTTGGAGCTGTCATTAGCACGCACCTATTAATGCTTTCAGGCGGCTAAAGGATAGTGTCTGAAGTAACCAGGCTTTGTACTGAAAACCAGCACTAGACTAGCAGCTCTATTGTGTGGGAAAGCCGGTGCCGGCACAGCCAGTATAAAGCTGTTTGTGTGCTGGCTCCCCGCTCCTCTTCCTGCCAGCAGAGGAAAACGAAACAAAATCAATCATCGTTTGAGAGGTCCCAATGCCTGGAACGGTCCTTCCGAGCTGCCACTCCCCGAAGCAGAGCGATCTGTTTGACGCTCATGCTACATCCCCAGTACTGGAGGGAAGGTCCCTGCCCTAAGCGCTTCCTATTTTCCCACGGAGAAAGCTGGTCTGCAAAACCGGCCTACCGGTTGAGTGTTTCTTTTATACGAGCCACTCTCAAAGGCGACCTATTGTGCACCTGCCGACAAGAAGAACCTCCCCCTGCTAGAGCCGAGAGCACCTTGCATCACCTTGCTGATGGACGCATGCCCCTAAAAAGCACCTTGCATCACCTTGCTGATGGACGGATGCTCCTAAAAAGGCACGTGTCCCATCCTGAGTCCGAGCTTCAACAGGCAGACTTCTGTCCTGACTTGTGTGAGTTCCCACCTGCCCACCCCTTAAAAGCTGGCATCCAACAACATCTGTAGGAACCACTGATCTGCAAGAGGTTTCTCAACCAATGGTTTCCTTGGAAGGTATCTAGGATGATGAGGAAAAGGGCTGGAGGAGACATAAGGGAAGGGCTTGCACATGACTCTCCTCTGCTTCCACGTTGCCCAGGCCAGACAGAGGACAAACAGAAGGATGTCCAGAGCACCATCATCCCAACGGGCTGCCTCAAAGTGACAGCCCCTAGGAGAACCACGCTGGACGTCCTCCAGCAGAAAATGTGGCTACATCCAGCCCACAATGGCTAGGAAGAGCCAAGTGGGGCTCTGCCCAGCTCCTGAAGCGAGGCGTCCATCATCTTCATCTCACAAGTGGACAGAACAAGTCTCTGCTCTTAGGGCTTCCTCAGTTTTGAGCATTTCTGATGCTACTCCTGAGACACCAACAAGGATCCTGGCACATTTTCTTTAGGAGTCTTGCATCAATCGGGCCTGGATCATAGGAGAACAATGTTGTTTGGACTTAAACATTGGTTGGACTCCTCTTCGTCTTCAAGAGGAGGTTGGATAGATATCTGGCTGGGGTTTTATGACCCCAGTACTCTTTTCTGCCCATGGCAGGGGGTCGGACCTGGTGATCTGTTCAGGTCCCTTCTGACCCTAGAAACTATGACACTATAAATTGGGGAGGAGAAAACAGGGAAAAGCCAGCCATCAGCAGGTGACACTGTGGCTGGGGCAGAGCACTCCAAGAGACTGCGAATCCGCTCTTCCCCACGAAGCGTCAAGAACGTGGCCTTCCGGGCAAGACGCCACAGGGACACATACGTGCTGCATCTGTGCAGTGCCTAGTGCGATGGCTCCCCAGGCGTCATATTAGTGCATGAGGATAACTGCAAATAAATCATTCAAGGCCAAGCAGAGATCCAAGGAGCTGACCCACACCCAGTGAGTCACTGGAAACACTCATGCGGCCTCTCAGAGGGAATTGTACTGGGCTACCGATGTGGAAGAGGCTCTGTCTCCCTCCTCTTTATTGTTGTGAGTCATGCCTGATATCCTATCAGAAAAGCAAGGGTTAGAAACACGCATGCAAACTCACTTGGGAATACAGGTCCAAACAAAGCCTGCAGACCGGCCGGTGGAAAGAGCGGCCTCCAAGCTACTGAGCCTGAACATCCTGGGGATGATTCACATATCCTACAAAGCACTCCGCATTATTATACTGGCATGAGCATCAATGGGAAACAAACGCTTAGCTACATCAAGGACACGTCATAAGTCTCAGCTTGGATCAGGCCCTGTTTTCCACCAATGAACCCGCTCAGTTTTTTTCATTTGCTCAGACAAAAGCTTCCTTTTATGTTTCTGGTCTCGCTGTGACTTGGCTTTGATGGAAAAAAGGAGTGAAGTTGAGGAACGTATGGCAACAAACTCAACCCTGGGCAAAAGCTTCTTACACCTCATCGTTTGGCCCTAGAAATATCTATACGATATTGCTTGTTGCGAAGCAGAACTTTCCCTTTTTCCACAATAGATTAGTAGGTATCGTCTAGGTTGGGCTCATGGGTCAACCCTAGTTTCAAGGCCTTGCACTGCTGAGCGGGCAGGTTTAGGTGCTTCCTGATGAGATCTTACCAGTTTCCTGGATGGGATGCAGAGGGCGATGGCAGGAGACCCTCCCCAGCGAAGACCCTGTACCGAGAGAGGCGGCTGCACGCCCCTGCTCCTCGTTCCTGGGTGGAAGAATATCTTCAAGGGACAACCTCAACAGCAGTCGCGGTCACAAAATGTAGCTGACCCCCCTCCGTGCAACCCCGCATGCCTACAAAAGACCTTTGCAGTATGTGATGGGAAAAATAATAGCATTATCTTCAATTCCAGAGTATGGTCAACTTTCCTGTTTCTAAAAATACTGAAAACCTTTTGCAAATACACATCAGCCGTCCTTCTGTGATCTATTCCAGTCTGTGCTCACCTTGGCTTGAAAAATCATTAGTGTTGGTGAACTTGCCTTTTATTTTATTTTTTTTTCTTCTTTCTAAGTATCCACTTCTGTGCATCTTAAAGGATTATGGAAATAATAAATAAGAACCTTTTCAGCGAAGGAGCACAGAATGGTAAGAGGCTGTGTCAGCCTGCCTCCGAGCACGCTGGTAATTCTCCGTTAAACAAAACAGGCCGCAAGGATCGCTATAACAAAGATCCTGTTCTGATGAAGGGGGTCTTATGCTCAAGTACTTGTTAGTTGTGGAGCCATAGAAATTAGCTCCAAGATCAAGTATATCCTTTCATTCATAAGGGCGATGCTTGCACACATCTCGCTGCCTGATTCTTGTATGATAAAAAACTTGAAAAGCACAGCATTTGCCTGCCACAACAAAGCAGTAAGCCCACGACGATTCCTTCCTGAAGCTATTAGTTATATTTTCAGGGGAGAAAAAGGACAACGTTGGACCAGGAACAAGCATCTTCAGCCTGCAACTCTGGGAACAGCTAGGGCAAGTCAAATGGCTGAAATGCCAAGCTTGCAACCAAGTGCTTCTGCCCTTCATGACCATTACATTCTTGATTTTGAATTCAAGAGCCAGCTAAAAAATGAGAATCCGGGGATATTCATAGCCCATTAGAGCTTTATACATAGCCTAAGGGATGGGCCAGTATTTACAGACTGGAAAAGGGGAGAGACAGAGACAAGAGGTTCGCATTTTCCAGTGGGATGAGATTCCAGAATTTAGCCGACAAGGTTCTTTGGGTAAATCTGATCTCTTTTATGAGACCAACTCAAATCGTTGGAAAAATTCTTGTTTGCAAGCTTTCGGGTACAAACACCCTTTGTCAGACTGAGGGAGCATCTGCATTTGGGCAGACTGAGGGAGCAAGCATCTGCATTTAGGCAGACTGAGGGAGCATCTGCATTTGCTCTTCTGCAGGTGCTTCCTCACCCTGGCAAAAGGTTGCAGAGAAGAATTTTTCCAACTATTTGAGTTGGTCTCATAATAGAGATCAGATTCACCCAAAGGACCCGGTCTGTCTACATCCTTAGACCAACACGGCTACAACCTAGTACTTAGTCGAAGCTCTTTTACTGAACCAAAATACTTACAAAAGGTAGACAAAAAACAAAGGGGGGCATTCAGCCTTAAGGAAAGAGCTGGATACAGAACGTGGCTATAATTTTTCTTTTGCTAAGCTGCACGTGCACGTGTGCAAACAGAGCCATGGAGAATATCCACAGAGGTTTGGCAGGAAGTTAAACAAATCTTTGTTGACAGCTGAAATGATCAAATCATCAGTAATCTTTACACTTTTACAAAGGGTAATGTGTTAAGGAAGAGGGTGTGCAATTCACTGCTCTGTTTCTCCATAGCCCATACTAAAAATTAGTGCCAATAGCCTCAAATGAAAGAGTGGGGAAGAACAGTGCAGGAAATGCACAGGAACCAACATAACCCGGTGAACTGGTCACCTACGTGTGCAGATTTTAGACAAAGGCTAGAGGTGAAACTCTGCTTCCAATTAATTCAATGGCAAAATCCCATCGATTTCCACAGGTTCAGTATTTCCTGTCATTATCTTTCTGTTCGATGCAGTACCCAACGCACTGCTTGGCACGCTCAATATGCAAGAGGTACTGTTAATTTTGCCTCCTCAAAGCGCAGATTCTCTTCCAGCTCCTGAATCCCCCAAAAAACCCATCCTGCCATTATGCAAAAATCCCACAAATGCTTCCTTGCAAATGCGTCTCTATTCTCCCATCCGCACTGGGGCAGACGCAGCATGAGCCAGTGGCACTGTCCTGATGAATCCTAAAATCAGATTAAAGTTCAAATTGATGTTATTGCGGAATCGTTTTTAATTTATTTCCCAAAACCTCAAATGTCCCCCATAAGTTTTGTTTCCCACGACTGCAATCCTACGTGTATCTGGTTAAAAAATGAAAGCACGCAAGCCCAAGTGCAGTGGGGCTGGACCCAATGATCTGTACGGTCCCCTCCAGCCCCTAACAACTATGAAATTAGTCTATCACAGCACATCCCTCTCTTCCATCTACCATATTGCAGCAGAATACAACTGGAAGATTCAAATATAAAACACATCAGAGTTACCGCATAGCACGGACAATGCATCTCACAGGAGGGGCAAACAAGGAACGGACGCATGCACACGCGGGCATTTGAACCAGAATATGACCACCAGGCAAAACAGCTGTGAACACTATAAAGCTTCCCCCTTTTCCCT
>NW_005842059.1:2559621-2581586 GCF_000455745.1 Alligator sinensis
GACTTTTTGAATTCTTTCGAATATAATTAAGGAACCAATAAAGCTACAGATTAAACCCGAAGCAACAGTTCAGGAATTAACACCACCACCTGTACAACAAGGTTAGCCTGGCAAAAGAGCAATGCAGAACCTTTCATGCTCATCTGTTACTATTAACAGTTACTAGCGCATAGTCAAGAAAGACTAGAGTCAATCGTAGAGCCAATACAATTAAACGTTGCTATCAGATAATGGCAGACTGCTGAAAATCTCTCTTAGGAAAACCAGTGTATTTGCCAAAAATAGACACGGTATCAGAGAGGCTCAACTTTAAAGCGACGCTGCTATCTGGACTCAACACGCAATTCCTTCCCAAGATAAACGGCGGTGCCCTGTGACAAGCTGCAAAGCTGCCCAATCGACTCGAAAGGCGTCACCTACATAAAAAGAGCAAATTGGCGACACGATGGTGTTGTGCGCTGTGCACATAGCTGCATTATTCAAAGGAGGGTGGGAACAAGTTTTATATGGGGCATCTCTAGCGAGTGCCGGTAACACCACTATACCACACATCATCTTAAGAGGGTAATAAACTTTTAATGTAGAAAATCATAGAATGATAGATAATTAGGGCTGGAAGGGACCTCAAGAGGTCACACCTAGTCCAACCCCCTGCTCCAAGCAGGACCAGCCCCAGCTACATCATCCCAGGCATGATGGGCCTTAAAAACCTCCAAGGATGGAGACTCCACCACCTCTCTGGATAACCTGCTCCCGTGCTTCACCACCCTCCTGGTTTGTTGTTGTGGGAAACGTCATTTTGACACTTGGTTTGGTTCTTTGCACCACGCTGGAGCAGGGGGCTGAACTAGATGACCTCCTGAGGCCGCTTCCCGCCCGGCTTTCCTATGATCTTAGGTCTCAACTACAAAGAGGATGCAAAACTGCAACTCATTTGAGAAACCTCCACAAACCCCTTTTCCCCACGTGACGACGGCAACATTTCAAAGCTCCGATGTCCAGGCCTAAAAGGAAATGCCGGAGAAGTACTTCGGAGACGACAGCATTGGTATGACAATAGCACCAGGGATCCCCGTTATAGGCACGAACTACAAGGCAACCCTTGGTTTCATGGGGAGTTTGCTTACTCCCCCCGACTCCCTGCAAGACGTAACTGGACAGGCAGCTGCTTTTTTTTGTGCCTTGCCTCCCAATCAGCACCCAGGGCTGGTGCCCCAGTTGCTCCCGCCACCCCTTAGTTATGCTACCTCTCCCCCACTAGCCAAAAAATTAGAAGAGAAAAACCATCACCCACAGACAAGCACTGCCGGGTCCATACGCTGAACACTGCCCTGTTTGCCACCCAATTTACAGTCTCCCCAGGGCCTCGAGGCTGCTCTCGCGGTGTGTCACGCTGCAACGCGTTCAACAGCATCCTTGGCCACGGGCACATCCGGGAGGTTCCCAAATGGCAACGGTAAGGCTTGCACGACAGCCCTTCATTTCTCCTACGCGCATCCATTTAGTGTTTGAGATTACCAAGCAGTAATTAAGAACAGATTTAATTTTAGATCTTATGGCACTCTGCTGTTTCACATTAGACTGTTTAATTCATCAACTCCAACCCTGATACTATCACTACATTTGCAGCTCCTCCAACAACCAAACCCCAGCCATCTTCTCGCTGTTCAAATAGGGAACGATGCAGATCTGGAGTTTGCATTGTCTGCTTCCCTCCTAGGAGCCGGATCACGTGCCATTTACTGATGTGCCCTAGGTGGTCCCTAGTGACCCCTGCGGTATTAGACCCACTTTTACCAAAAGCCATACAATTCATCCCATGGAGCTGGGGGACAATGAAGTGGAAGGAGGGTTTCAGAATATTGTACTCGGCCATTTTAAATTAATGGCAATAAAAGCATCCCCGGATGTGGCTTAGCTTGGAGAGACAAGAAGACAGGAGGCAACCTCCCTGGGCTGATGAATCGCACACAGATAGGATAGCAAACAGAGAGGCACTGCCTTCAAAGCCATTGCTCCCCCCCTTCCTAGGCGAAGAGGTGAAGGTAAGAAGTGGATATGTGATGTGCCAGGGATCAGAGGGATCACTCATGTCAATGATGGGGATCAGGACAAAAGACCATGTCTCTCTCAGTCAGTCTGCTCCCACACTGGATGCTCCAGGGCCAGCAAACCAGGGCACCGGCCCAAACACAACACTCCCGGTAGGCCTACAAGTGAGCGCTGCAGGAACAGGCATGGCAGGAGCTCCAGCGGTCACCCCCTTCCTCCGACACGCTAGTGCGGGTCCCCCTTAAAGTTCAGCCTGAATTGCACCTTCATGCACATCTGCTATTCACTCAACTCAGGTCTACATACTACAGCAACAGAGGAGCCTAACGCTGTAATGTTCTGCCTCTCAAGAAACCAAAATCTTTGTTTCTTCAGGCAAAGGGCAACGAAAGAGTGCCAGGAAGGGTGCCCGGCAGGCACCCAACTCACACCGGCTGCTTGGTTATGAACGGACGAGCTGCCGTGGCCTGGCTCAGACCACAGGTCCATCCTGCCCCATCTCCTGTGTCACGGGGGCAGAGAGCGGATGCTGCAAGGGAGCGTGAACTGGGTCCAAGGAGGGTTTTCCCCTGCTCCTCTCCCGCTCGCAGCCTCCAGCATTTAAGGTCTAGGAAGCTCGGACGCTCAGCAGCATCCTCCAAGAATGTGTCTGATCCCTTTTTGAACCTGGCTGAGCTGTCAGCTTCGAGCACATTGTGTGGCAACGAGTTCCACATCTTAATTACCCGCCGTGTGAAAACGGCCGGCCGCGTGTTCGTTTTGTGACTCTGTCACTCTAAGGAGCTGCGCATGGCCCGTCCGTCTCGGCTCTGAAGATGCAACGCCTCCTGGAAAGGAAGGCTCTTGTGGTGCCGTCGGCTGATGAGCAAAAAAGTCACATGTGCAATAGAGGATGCACACGAAGTTGGTCCTCGGGTGGTCACGACTGCCTGCTCTGTCTCGCTGGCCGGAGCAACCCCGGTGGGGCACGGACAGAGATGGACCGAAGGCAGGAGTAACTGCCCCAATCTCTGCCCCGTGCAGGGGATACCACAGTCCCCTCTGACTTGAAACGAGGCAAACCTCTAGGGAAAAACAGCAGTCAACTGGCGTGGCACCGCAAACCTCTCCTGAGCAGGGCAGCAAGAAACCAGCCCTGCCCCGTGCCCCCCAAGCCAGCAAGGTGCAGAGCAGACAGCTCGGAGCAGCCCCCAGCGCCCTCCTTAGACCAGAGCGGTGCCTTAATCACTTGATGTCCGGATAAGGTTCTTTAGGGAAATGAGATCTCTTTTATTAGACCAACTCAAGAGTTGGAAAAAACGCTCTTTGCAAGCTTTCGGGTACAAACACCCTTTTTCTGGGAGAGTCTGCAGTTGTCTTGTGCTCTCCTGGATGGGCCGGAAACCTCCAGACTGCACGGTGCCAGCATCGCACCCTCAGACGTACACCCGTGCCCCTCCGGGCTCGATCGCCCTGCCTAAGGAAAGGGCCGGCTGCCCCTCTCGTGCGGCTGCACTCAACGATGCTGGAGAACCAGCTCATGTACAGGTACCAGGGCAGCACACCACAGCCTCCTTATGCATGGACACACACACATATAGAGCAAGTGGCAGTCACAACAGTCTGCTTGTGCATGGACACATGCACACACACTCCCAGAGCAAGTGGCAGTGTACAACAGTCTCCTTGTGGATGCACGCACACACACACACACGAGCAAGCACCATTTTCACCTTCTCAGGTGTAGCTGAGGACCAGATCCTGCGTGGGTCACTGTTCTCACTGGTTTTCCCCGGCTTATTCAGCACCAGTGTGAAACTGGGAGCGGGGGGAAGCAGCACCTAAAACATCTCCAACGGGCTGCTGAAGCTGCCCAAGAAATTGGGCAAGTCCCTTTCCGGGCCTTTGGGGGAGGTGGGCGGAGGAAGCTACACACGAAACCAAATTTCACCAGTGGAAGCAAACGCGCATGTCGCCTGCACAGATCCCAGAGGTCTCGTTTCCTGTCCAGCTCTTCCTTAAGACAGAAGTATTGTTTCCCCGACTGCAAGTCTGCAGAGAGGTGGAACGTAGCGGGCATTTAAACAGCAATGAATGATGCCTGGCTTGACCTTGCATTATTGCAGTGCTGCAACGTTAGAAGAAAATGAGAGTGACTTGTTAAATCCTACCGCTGGTAATGCAACCGTACTGCTTTGACTTTGCAGGCAAAAATTAAGCTCTTACAAAATCACCACTAACACTTTAATGCAGTTGGATTTAGTTTAGTATTTTACATTCCTCCGGTTCCAATTTACTCGGCGATCCTCGTGCTTGCTTTTTTGTGCCCTCCTGGTGAAAACTGCAACAACAAACAATCCCACGTGCGTTCCTCCCCCCCCCCCAAAGATATTCTGAAACAGAAAATGATGGGTTTTTTTTAACTGCTGGATTACTACTTTTTAATCCACGCTGCCACGGACAGGTTTTTAATCTCTTCACAGACAACAACCAAAAAAAGTGGTAGAAATTAAGACCAAAGTGAACCAAAACCATGCAATGTGGATAGCTAACCACTCTATTAGACTTTGCAGAACCAATAGGTAACTAGTTTTAGGGTTAAATTCTGCTCCTAGATAGTTCAGATTTAAACCAGTTTAACTCCGCTGTGCTGTGTTCTGGCCATATAGTTACCTCCACACCTTAGTAGGTACACACCTCTCAGTCGGTTATTAATGGATTTTAGCAGTACGACATGCCGGTGCGGGCAAGTCTTGGGAAACTGAGGCACGGGGCAGATAAAGTGATTTCCCTGCGGCCATGCCTGCGACTGAGCGGAAACCTCCTGAGTCCCAGTTATCTACCAGACAGCTTGTCCTGCATTAAAAAGCCAGTGGAGCAATGCAGACCTACACCTCCTGTCTTCTTGTCACACCGGCAGAACCCACCCCAAACAGCGGCTCCACGCAGGGAAGTGAGGATGTGACGGTGTCACCCCCTTCATGCAGCTGCTCCCTGCAGGAAACCAGACCTGGTTTGCATCCAGACCCCGCAGATATCCAGACCTTGCTTCACTGATGGGGATAAATTACCCGCTTCCACGTTGGAGCCAACCCAACCTCGGCTCTTCTGCACTGCTTGGGCCGAGTGGGCATTGCCGCTCCAGTGCAAGCCCCTGCATCACCGTGCTGCACTGAACGGGTGTGAAGAGCAACTTGCAGTTCTCCCCATCGTTGGGCTGAGCTGCCAAGGGCCGGGCTGCTTTGTAAACTGGCAATACCCCTGCAGAGGAGACATCGGTACCCACACAGCCTCTGCCCCTCTTGCAGAAATCGCCAACATAAGGAAGGACTCAGCTGCATCGCTGGTGCCAATACAGCCTTCCTGAGCAAGCCACATGTCACTGTTTCTGTCCCATAGGGCTAGCAGATGGGGACAGTAGCAGCATAGCACAGACCCTACTGGGTCCTCAGGAAGGACAGCAAAGGCTTCTTGCAAACTCCTTCCTGGCTCCAGATCTGGCAAGCACCGCCACACTGTACATGAGCAAGACCTACCCACCAGCCCCTGAAAGGCTTTACAGCATCCTTGGATAGTGCCATGCCCTGCCCAATACCTGGCACCTTGGAGAAAGGAAAACCCCAAGGGAAGCCAGAAGCCAAAGTTGTGCATTGAAGGGAAGGGGGCAAAAAAATTCTTCCTTACCATTAGAAGTGACCAGCAGCAGCCCTGGAGCGTGGAAAAAAATGAATTAAATACATTATATAATGCAGTGCAACAAATAGCGTGCACATTTTAAAAGCTCAGGAGGAACAAGGAGGAAATTGGGGAAGACCTCATCTCAAAATCATTGAAAGAAGGGCTGGAAGGGACCGCAGGACGTCACATCTATCCAATCCCCTGTTCAAGGCAGGATCATCTCCGACTAAACCATCCCAGCCAAGAGCTTGTCACGACTAGGCAGCCAGGCCGTCCCGACTTACACACACCATCTGAGGGGGGATTTAATAGCAGCCTTTAACTCCTGGCAGGGTGGCACCAAAGAGGATGGAGCTGGGCTGATCTCGGTGGGGGCAGATGGCAGAACAAGGAGCAATGGGCTCATGTTGCAGCAAGGGAAGTTTAAGTTGGATATTAGGAAAAACTCTCTCATTATGAGGGTGGTGAAGCACTGGAACGGGTTACCTAGAGAGGTGGTGGACTCTCCATCCTTGAAGGTTTTTAAGACCTGGCTAGACAAAGCCTTGGCTGGGATGATGTAGTTGGGGCTGGTCCTGCACTGAGTAGGGGGTTGGACTTGACGTGACCTCCTGAAGTCCCTTCCAGCCCTACTTTTCTAAAATTTTATGATCTACAGGATTCTCTGTGATCCCTGCAACTCTTCCTGCATAGAGAGATGTGAATATAAAGAGGTGGGAAGAGAATCAGGCCCCCACTTACCTGATCTAGCAAGAGCACTGGTGGAGAAAGGAGCCAGTAAGCCCCAGCCAGGGTATCAGAGCACTCCCCACTTTCTTTCAGGCTTGCCACTTGTGACCGGAGTTTGGGTGGGCCATTTGCTCACGTGGCCTAATGCTATATTGTAAAGCAGTGATTCTCAACCCCGGGGAACCTAAACATCCTTTTAAGGGTGCCGTGGGCTGCCACACAATTGGTATGCAAACACGGTTCACAAGATAAACCCAGAGATGCAATTCTCTGTGCTCTTTGCAACAGAAAAACTGCTCTATTATTTTTCTGTAATCAAAAAAAGAGTGAAAACGGAGTTGGCATTTTCCAAGAGGGGGCTTCAAGTCGATCTAGGGGTGCCTCAAGTCTAAAAAGATGGAAAACCACTGCTGTAAAGAGCCCCACTGAGACTGACAGGGTAAACCCCTATGCAGCACCGAGCAAACTGCAGCACGGGGTGTCTGCTGGCTGGCAGAGCCCGGGTCCCACCCCACCGCTCCTCTGCTCCACGAGCCGCAACGCTGCAGGCAATTTTAGCGATGGAGGCAGGGAGAAGGAAATGGAAACCGGGCACGCAAGAAGCAGCAACGCACGGCAGCAGCTTCCAAACCAGTTTCCTGCCTGGGCTAGATCTGAGAGCAGGAAAACAGCCCTCGTCTCCTCTGCAGAACAAAGAGGGAGAGAGGAATGGCCCGGGTCAGAGGTGATGCCTGGAGGGAAATGCCTCCTATTGTAACAGCGCTTCGTTCTTCCATGACGAAGCAAGCTTGCAAAATGCACCCCCCCGCAGCCATCCTAGCCCCAGAGCGGGGCTGCTGGCGAGGCCGGGCTCTTCCCCACTCCGGTGTGCTCTCGTGGCCGATCACAAGAAGGCTCAGACCCAGGCAGGGGCAGCCCCCGTGAGACCGCGCTGGTTCAATGACACTACCACGACACGCAAGAGGTGTAGAAAGGCTGCGAGCCCCGCAGCAGTGGTGCCCAGCCTTGTCAGACAGACTCAACCCACCCCCCCTTGGAAAACGCCAGCTCTTGGCTTCCTCTCGTTTCTTAACGATGGGAAAATACTAGAGCAATTCTTCCGCTGCAAAGAGCTCAGAAAACAGCGTGGTTTTGAGACTAGGCACCCGCACAGCCTTCTCTTTTCTTTCGGCTCGGCTGCAGCAGATGTTGCTAGGATGGATCTGCCGAGACGTTTATTGGAAGGGATGCACCTGTAGAGGCGACACGGGCATCTGGTGGATGGGCCCCGCTACGCTGACAGCAGCCGAACGAGAGGATGGGATAAAGGAAGAGCCTGCCCCAAAAGCCACCCAGGGCACAGGTATTTCAAAGGTCACTGGCAGCATCAACGTCCCCCCCCGCTCCTACTTTTTCCCTAAAGCAGGAGAGATTGTGCTTTCTTAAACAATGATCTTGCAGCAGGGCTTGGGCCCATGAATTTCTGGCTATTTCATGCCAGGTGGCACCTCCCCATGCACCATGCCACCCCTGCTGCACCTCCTTCTAGTCCTGGGTGTAGGGAGACACGGGCTGGACAGCCAGGCCGGAGGCCCTCTGTATGCCCCCTGCTCGGATGGGTACTCGGCAGCAACGGTACTCTCTCAGGGCACGGACAAACAAACCAGCTTAACCAGGGAGACGAAGAGTTTATTCTGGCTCAGCTCGACCCACCGTAACGGTGTCGGGTTTGCCCATCCCGGGGCAAGTCCGAAGCAAGTCGTGGCAGCCAACCCAGGAATGAAACAGTTACCGCAGTTTAGTTATACTTATTGTGGGATAGGAGCAAACAGATGAAACGGTTCCAATGAATCAGCAGATGCAAGCTCAGGAGCAGCAAATCCTCCCTTTCTTTAAAACGGAGGATTTTAAGGAAAGGGAGTGCAGCAGTCCCTGCTGTGAGAGGGGTCTCTGGATGCAGGCTCTACGAAAGGCGAAAGGTGTTACTGCAGCAGCACATTGAGGGAGGCAGCAGTCACCAGCCACGCTGACCCTCGGGGAACGCACCCAGGAAGAAAGCGTGCCAAGATCCATTCTGCCTAATAGAGCGTGTCTGAAAACACGGTAGCTGGCCCTGGCTCACCCAGGACAAGGCCCCCTGGAGAAGCCTTCGATGCACACAGCTCAGTCACTAAGGTCTTCTACAAAAAGATGAAGAGCTCGAGATTTCACACCGCATGCAAGGAGCCCTAAATCAGTGCCTAGTCAACACTGCAGCCTGCTAAAAAAGCAGCACCCAGTTTGCACAAAAACGACCCCGCTGACATTGCCTCCATCACTACAGCGCTGCCGTATGGTGGGTTAAGGCAGCCTGAAGCAAAGCCAGCAAAACCGTGTCCCCTTGCAGCATCTATTTTACCAAATGGAGTGAAACAAAGTCATCCCTTTACCTGGTATTCGGCATTGCCTGCACCTGCTGATTTTCCAGACTTGAGAAAGGGCGCTTCGGGCCTGAAAGCTAATCTAACATCTCTCCCAACTACAGCTAGTCCAGCAAAAGAGGTTACCAAGCAAACCTGGCCTTGCTAAAATCAACTGCATTGCACCAGCCACGAACCTGCCCTTAAACTTGGAATAAGGCGCCTTCCGTTCCCAAACCTTGGCAGTGGTTTGCACTCCACGGGCAGCACCCCTTCAATACGGCCCGACGACCTGACCGGACGCAGCTCAGAACAATCAAGTGAACACATTTATTTTAATAAGAAAATATGGGATATCGGTGCTGACACCCAACTGGGCTCTCGCAGGGATTTGGAGAAGTGAACTCCTCTTCCTTCATCCTTTTCTCATATGGGGGCATGACCACAAAGTGCTTACTTCCAGCAATGCAAAAGCACCCGGTTAGGTTTCTGAAATTATTTTGGGCACGGCAAAGTATGTTCCTCTCTCCAAAGGGTTAATCTGAAGAACAGTTGCCAAAATGCAGAGAACACAGTGAAACAATAGCCTCTCTGATGAAATTCCTTCACTGGGTAGAGAAACCAGTATCCTCCAGCTGCCGCGACTTGTCCAGAGAGACCTCCTAGTGTTTACCCTCTCCCATAAAAAGACGGCAAACTGAAAGTTGCAAGTGCCGTTTGCAGATAATGAATGCAGAGCCTCGCACTTTAGCCACAACACAAAAGTTATATTAATGCAACATTTGCTTTGCATGAAATATAAAACTGGGCCACGGGCTGAAGAGTAGTGATGCAGGCCACCTGTTACTAGCATAGAGGCTTACTATACTTACTGGTACAGAGGCCACTTCGAGCAGCTCCCTCCTGTTACATACTCATTCTTTGTGGGATCTCTTATAGATCATGTATAAAGACTGCTTAGCTTGGCTGGACAGCTGTTTTTGCTGTAGCTGTTGCCCTGATGCATAGCTGAATATAGCATGCACTTTTAAAAATGAAGGCCATCTTCCTGGGCAAGGTTTGAAGCATCTATTATATATATATAGCAGCTGACACCGAGCCAATTGGTTTGCAATACTTTTATTACAAAAGGTGATTAGATGCACAATCCAAGATGCCTCCTCTGTAGGGCATGGAGAAGGTCTCTTAAAAAGACCCCAACATTTTTCTTTTAAAAGCTGGCCGGCTTCCGATAACGGATTTCTTAATATGACGTCCCCTTCATTGCACGGATGAGACTTAAAAAATAACAACATACGAGAATTGGTCCGAGCCTGCCTCTGCCCCCACCCTCGGGGCATGGTTAGAGGACTCTTGGGAGGAGTGAAAAGCAACAACAAGAGAGCTCTCAGGGCTCTTCTCTTCTGCCACTTGCTGCGTGTGTGTGTGCACCTCCCTACCTGCTTGCTTACATTTCAGCTCTGCTTCTGGTCTTATTGCCATGCGCTCGCTCGGCAGGCACCATCAGCCAGAGGGTGAAGTGGACCACACACCTGGCACTGCCGTGCATGCAAAGCCAACAAACGGCAAAAGATAAAGACGCCCACCCACTCCATCTCCTTTGGCTTTGTCAGACTCCACGTAAACCTGCAGCAACAGCAAGGACACCGCTCACCGTTGGAAACGCAGCGCAGCGAAGCGGACGCTGTCCCCTCGATTAGCGGGTAAAACCGGACCATGCACAAAGCAGGGCTGGGGGCTGTTTGGGACTTGAAAGTGCACCTTGTTATCAGAGATGTAAATGCTTGATCAGGACGAGCAGCAGCCTACACCTCCCAGCCACGAGCATGGAAGGGTCCAAACATCCAGCCCCGCGCTGAAGGCTACATCGTGCCTCCCAGCACAGCAGGCAGGCGACAGGATAGGAGCCAAGCAGCTGCAGTGAGCAACTGCAATAGCTTGAGGTCATCTTCAGGGGAAACAGCCCCTGGTGTCCTGGGGAAAGGGGAGGTAAGGGCCCAGCCAGCACTGCTCTCACTGGGATGCTACAGATGAGGTCCCTGTGGCCCCCCAGCCACACTGCTGGGCCAGGAGGATGGAAGGAAACCGGTCCCCCTGCACGCTTCCCACCCCCCGGCATCCAATTCAATGCAGTCAGTGACAGGCCTCCCACCGCTGTCCACAGACACGGGGTCAGCCCCCACGATCGGGCTTGGCTGCAGCAAAGCCACTGGAATCAGCACCGTGCGGGCAGGGTCAAACCCCCAGGGGCCGAAGCGTGGCTTCAGGAGGAAAATCCTGGTGTCTCTGAAGTTTGTTATCACCTGTTTCCATTGAGCCAGTGTTTTCCCCTGGGCACCTTCACAATATGACGTGTAGGCTACAGCAAAATCCTGGAGGTCCATGCTTAGCTGCCCTTGAGCACCCTGCTGTATCATCTATATAGGGGTCAGCAACATGCAGCCCGTGGAGCCGGCAGCGCTCGTGCCAGGACCGGACAGCTGGGGAGATGCACCCACTCCGCAGCTAGGGGATGGGGAGAAGTGGTGGCAGGGAAAAGCAGCACCAGCCAGGTCAGCAAACCAGCCACGTGGGCCCACCGCTCTGAAAAGTTATTGCCCGCTGCCCTATAAAGCTGTGCATCACTACCTAAATCAGGAGCATCCAGAGGGCGTTTGGGAGCCAAGCAGTGTTATGGTTATAAAGGCTCTTTTAAGGGGGGAAAAAAAAAAAAAGAAAAAGAAAAAAACATTAGTCTTATCAGTTTAACATAATGTGACAAGCCGATAACAATTCTTGCCGTACGGGGTCACTCGGGTAGTTAACACTCAACATCTCATCTACATCCACGTTATCGGGAGGGAAACAGCCTGGAAGTCTATTTTTAAAACACACCTCTCTGGCACAGAGAGATTTTTGTTTGATTAACGAACCTCGCTGAGCTGTGCTAATGGCACGGGCAATGCAAGGCAAAAAAATACAAATTAAAAAAAAACCCCACTGATTTGTGCTTCATAGGAAACAGAAGGGAGGACCCCACGGGAGAGACAATATCTGTAAAGGAAAGTGGTGAACTGCTCATACGAACCACTTCAGAGATTGCATGCTTTTTTTGGGGGGGTGTGGGGCAGGCAAATCCATTTTTTTCATTTTTCCAATTTCTTTTTTTTGCTACTGAAGAGAAAGAGGGTGGGGAAGGGGGACTGGTTTTCTAATTTTCCACTGACAGTCAGAAGTTAAATATTCTGGGGGAAAAAATGTTCCTGGCGGGGGGGGAAAAAAAAGTTTCAAATGAAAAATGTTGATCAAACCTAGGCTGCATATGCAAGGTGGGTAAATGGATTTAAAGCGCAACCACATGCGACCCTATTCCAGCCTGTGCAAGTAGCCTTAAAAACAGTCAGTGCAAAAGGCCGGCGGTCATCCTTTTCCTTGCTGAGTTTTAGTGACTCAACTTTAAGGGTCAGGGGATGGTCTTACAGCAGCAGATTCATGGATGAACTTTGAGGAATTGAACGGGGTGGACGGAACCGCACGTAAGCTCCTAAATCCACTTGGATGCCCTAGCGCTGCTTTTGATGAATGCACACGCACGTCTATCCAGGTGCGGAGCAAACACAACCGCATAGCAAACAGCAGGAAAAATAAACCAGCCATGAGCAAGGCCAGGTGGGCTGTTTGGCCGAACCCAAGTTCACAACCAAAACCTGGAAACAATTATGGGAGAAGAAAGCAAGAGGGCAGAGGTACAGCTCTCTAAAATGTCCGAGGTTCCCACCTCCGGGCTGTCTCTTGCTTCAGGGCACAGAGTAGGTGGAAGCAGGGATGGACAGGTGGACGAACACTGCAGCCCTCACCTGCAGCATATACAGGCTGCTATAATACATGGAAAAATAAAGCCATTTTTAAAGCAAAGCTCCTGGGCAGCAAACTCCCATTAACTTCCAGGGAAGCTCTCCACTGATTTCCATGGGGCCTGATTTGGGCTCCTCACACATCAGCACTGCTGGCAGTCAGGAGCTACATGTGCATTATCAAAGGGCTGGGTGTCTGCTGGACCACGTGGCTAGTCCTCACGCTGCAGGGGAGAAGAGGCCTTTTCCCTCCCAGTCTTACAAGAAACTTGTCCTGCTTCCAACTGCAGCATCGGGCGTCACAGGAGAGCAGCCCGCAAGCCCAGCCAAAGCCGAGGGCACATTGTACCCTTCAGGATCAGGGACTATTAACGGGCAAAGCCTGTGATCGTCTAGAGCAGGGGTGGCCGACCTGCAGCACGGGCAGCCTCTGTGCAGGGCAGTGGCAGCCTGGGGACAGGTAGCACCGTTGCAGAGAGGGAGCACACAGCAGGGAGCAGGAAGCAGAGCAGAAGCTCATTCAGGGAGCACAGGGCAGGGCGCAGAAAAGCAGGGCGGCAGATCAGGTCAGGGAAAGGATTGGAGCGGCACCTGGGGAGGGCACAGGGCTAACTTGTATTCATGGAGCCCGCCGAGATGTGTGCAAGCCACTTCACTTCCAGCCTGTACGCGAGTCTTCGCAGGACCCAGGCCTCACCAAAAAAGTGCTCGCATTAAGAAGTCCTTACCAAACTCTCTGTTACAACCACAAAACCGAGTCATTTCATGCACGTAAAGAAAAAAAGAAAGGTAAGGTGTTAACCAGGCATTGGAGGTGCGATTTTCTGCTGTGAAACTCTGCACCTGCACCTGCTCTTTCGCACATTTGCTCTGCTCTGGGACGGCCAAGAAAGGACGGTGCACCCACTACAAATCCAGGGAACAAAGGAAATGGGATTCCCATCCCTGCCCGGCCTCAAGCCATTTCTTCGCCCCATCCACGACCCAGGCCTGTCCTACCTAGACGCAGAGGTGATGCGCATCCCGTAGTGGACGACGGCTCCACGTCGGTGACACGGTTCAGCTTCTCCTCACCCCTTCTTGCAAAGGCCAGGGTGCAAACCTCCCCGCTAGCACCAGGGCTGCAATGCGTCGTTTTATCCAGGAAACTGCCTGCAAAGATCCCTGCCTCCGAAAGAGAAACCATTTAAACCGTACGTTCGTGGAAGTCTGACTCCCTGCTTAAAGCACACGTCCAAAGAGGTTGTAACAGGGTGGGAGGAGAGGGGAGATGGAAGCGTCCACCCCAACCCAGAGCCCGAGCTACTCCAGACGCTGCAAGGTGGGGGCGTGAGACAAGGAAGCCACCGGCCACGTTATCAGGATGCTAGCCTCCAGCTCTGCCGAGCCCATGGAAGTAACCCAACGGAGGGTTACGGCAGGCAAGATGGGACTGAAGGGGGCACGGGAGCCGTGACAGGCGTGCAAACACCTCTTAGGAAGCCTGGAGTGGTAGAGGAAGCGCTCTGCGTCCATTCACCCCGAGGGCAACACGGGAGCGACCAGCATGTGCACGAGCACACGCACGCTCACGCTTCGTGTCAGGCTTGGCCCCGAAAGCAAGCCTCTGTGCCAAGTGCTCCCCTCCTCCGGAGTTTAGCCCAGGGGAGGATGCGCTGTTGCATGCTGCTGCCGTAACCCAAGCCCTCGCTCGACCCGGCGTGGAGGGCTGAGAGAGAAGGAATTTCAGGGGAGCCAAGGAGGAGGGTTAGAGAGCGGCCAGGCTGGAGGGACAGCTGCTGTCTGCAAGCCGGATACCCCGGCACAGCTCGCTCCCCGTCTCCGGTGACCCCCTGGCATCTCTGCCCCTGGGAAACAGCAGGAAGTCCGAGGTGCAGGCATCCCACCTGGCAGATCCGCACCCGTTTTGGAGGTGACGAATCCCCTTTTTAACGCCCCGAGGAGCAACCCCTCGTGGGAAGCAGCGCTTGGAAACCCGAGGTCCCAATCCTCAGCTTCTTCGCTCCAGCCAGCTGCTCCGTCCGCAGGGGAGCCAAGCCGACTGACGCCACGCGTCCAGCTCCCAAAATTTTCTGTCCCTACAGACCCATACGCCGTATATGGGGAGATCAGCCCCCGGCGCCTTTAACCTGCCAGCAATGCAAGAAGCGGGTGAGCTCCGCGCAGTTCTCGGCAGTAACGTTAGATACAGCGAGCGCCAGGTGTGGACGGCGGAGGACTGACGAACACATCTTAAAATAAAGCAAGAGCCCGCGCGCAGCCCTATTTCGGGGACTCGCGCCGACTGCAAGCGGAGCTCCTGGTGCGGGAGAGTTCACGCGCGCGGCCAACAAGCAGGGTTTACGACAGGCGGCAGAAAGCAAGGCCGTGCTTGAGGACTAATGGAAATGCGGGAATTGCCACCTATGGCACGTTTGCAGCGGAAGCCACCGCCGGCTGCTTCAAACTAAAGCCCCTGAAACTCTGCAACACGCTGCTGCGGGATAACCCACCCCGCGTTTCTCCTTTCAGACGCAGGCAGGCGCGTCCCCTGCAGCAGGCGTTTGCTCCCTCTCCTGCGAGCTCTCTCACTTAAGGAAGTCAGAGGTCCAGCTAAGTGCCTCGGCTCCAGACCCCGTGGCACCCCAAACGGGAGACTTAATCCAACGATTTGGTGCCCAAGAGGTCTTTCAAATACTGCCTAGTCTGGAGCATCAGCACTACTGAAACCAATCTGTCTGAAAGCCGGCTGAATACAGGGATGGGCCTGGTCACCGTTTTAATTCAACCACCAGCCCCAGTGGGCCCAGTAACCTTGCACACCCCAGCCAGTCTGGACTCCGCCAGCAGAGAAGCCGCCCCATTCAGCCACTTAATCCAATTTTAAGATAACTTCATTTACAAATAGTGCGAGCACTTACTTTAATTCCCAGCTCAGAGGCTGGCCCTTATTTAGCTACCGATCTAAAGCTATTCCCAGCCTGCCCCATCAATCTGTGACTTATCAAATTCAAGGCTGCCGTAAGGCACCGAGCGCTATCTGTTGCAGCTTCCTCCTCTGGCCAGTTCACTTCCTCTGCTGCTCTTTTTGCAGAGGGCAGCTCAGGTTTATTTCTTCCCCTTCCCCAAATGCAAAAAGCAAGCTACCTAGGCACAAACGTTTAGCCATGTGGAAAGACACCCGTTTAGAGAAGTCAGGAGACTCCAAAAAAAGTGCAAAGTCTCTTTATTAAATTGAATGGGAGTCATAATAAAGAGACTTTGCACTTTTTAAATAAAGAGACTTTTCACTTTTTTTTTTTTTCTAATGATCCCAACCCGCTTTGTAAAGTGGGATTTTGAAAATGGCTCCATCTCAGCCTGACTGCTCCAGCTGAAGTCCATGGGGATTTTAACATTCGACTTCCAGCCCCTGCCCCTTAGCTTCCTATACACACACTACTTTCCAGATAGGAAAATAAAAGCAGAAAGAAGACGGTGCAATGCAACCAGCATCATGAATTGTGGTAAATAAGGAATAAAACACCACTTTTGGGATTCCTAGGCTTCTTCCCTAGCCACGAGCTGGCTTCCTAGAGACAGCCCCTTTTTCTCGGAGTAAATGGGCATTTTCCTAATGCAGCTTTTGTTCTGTGTGGACTGTTCAGATCAGACATGAAATACGTGTAGACGGCAGACAACTTCTTCCCCCTCCCTCTCCCCACCAGCAGATCACGACAGATCGGTTTTCATTACACTGATGGCAGGTGGGGGAAGGCCCTCCAGGTATCGCATCACATGCAAAGCACTTCCACTCACTGGATGCGTCTACACGTTCATTAACGTGCCGTAGTTACGGCGCATTAAGTTTAGTGCTTGGATAACCGAGTACTAAATCAATGCACTGCATCTCACTGAACTGCGCAGCAGCGTATTGGCACAGGTTTTGCCTGGCACACTACTGTGCAGTGTTATTAGGCTATTGCACAGTTGGCATCTCATGTAGACGCACGCAGTCTCTCCAAATAATGAAGCAAGTACAAAGGCCTGGGTTGGGCCAGTCCTTCTGCCTACACGGTCCTTAGCAGAGGATTGGGGCCTCCCTGGCACGTCTCACCTTTGGGGAATGAAGTCACCAAGGGCCTTCTTCACTCCTTAAAACACAAGAGGAACATACTGTGAAATCAAGGAGGAAAGAAAGCAACACGAGAGATAACAAAGAGTTGCCCATAAAAGCTAGGGAGCTCAAAGCTAACTAACTCTTCCAGTTCCTATTGGAATCGAGGAGACTGCAAGGTGATTCTCCCCCGGAGGATTAAAAAGTGAGAGCAGGAAGAAATCCTTTTCCAACACGTCTGTTATAAACCGACCCACAGGTACCCGTTAGCAGGCAGGGCCGTTCACAAAGCAGCGGCACCAACTCCTCTGATGGTATCACAAGCCCCACGCTATCTGGTCTCACGATCGCAGAGAAAAGCTGAAAGCACGGCCGATGGGCCTGCAAAGGGCTCCAAAAACACCCAAAGCCAAGAACAGGCACAAAAACTTATTTTTTAAAAACCTCATGCTGGAGGGATGACGTAGCTGTGAAATGTGCGTGGCAAGGATTTTTGTGGGGGATCGGGTAAGAGAAGTGCAGTACCAAAGAAAGCCCGATGAGCGGCTGTCCTTTCGACTGCACTTCTCTTGCCTTTTCGCTATCCCTAATAATGCCTCTTTGCTCCCAGTTTGCAGCCCTTCTCCGTTCCTTTAAGCGGGCCGCTTTTCTTTATGCACGGAGTTTTTACACAGGCCCCAGATCCATCTGCTACTTAGCTCAAGCTGCATCTCCTCCTTTCCCAGACCCCGAGGAAGGGTACCCAGTGCCCCAAAGCTGGTCTAATCTCTCTCCCAACTAAAGAGCTGGTCCAAGAGACCACCCCGACAAATCCTTGCCTCTCGTTATTTTTAAGGCGGCCTCGTGAAGGTTTCTGCCCGGCTCAGGGCCTCCGCTTGCAGAAATGCTGGTGGAGGCTGTGGGCGACTGCTGCGGAGGAAGCCGTTGCAAAGGAAGCCTGGCACAGAGAGCCTTCCTGCGTTCCCACCCGGGCACCGACCGTGACCCACCTGCACCAGGGCTGCACGCGGGGAACTCCCCCAGGTGCCCTCAGGAGACAAGGTGCAGACCAGCTGAGGACTCTCTACCATACCCCCTTCAGCAGTGCAATGGTACCGCCTCGCCAGGTGCCTGGGCCACCCCCTTAAAAATGGGCCAGTGCCCTTAGGGCATAGCAGACCCGAGGTTTGACTCTATAGGGAGTCAGGGTAAGACCTAAAGCATTGCCAAGCTCAGCGCTTGCTGCTCAGCTCCTGCAGGAGTAGCAGGAGCCATGCAGATGGACAGATGCTCTCCTCCCGTCACCCTCTCCCAGAGCAAGAAAACCAGGTACCACCTCCCTTCCGGCCCCTTACTGCAGTTTGCTGAGGAGAGATAAAGATCCCGGACTTCGCCTGCGAGCGGTCAGGTCCCCATGCAAAGGGTGAAGAAAGCTGGGCACGTGCAGCTGTTACGCTGATCAATTCAAGCTGGGATTTGAGGCTTTGGTGGTGGAGGCTCGCTCTCCGAATGGTGCTGCAGCAAGGGGTGAGCTTTCCTATAGCAAGGTGTTGGCGCGTCGGAAAGGTCGGGAACAGAGCAGCCCCGCTACGCCACCCCTCGCCACGTGGCACCCATCAGCCTAGAAGTCAAAAGGATGCTAATTCATGAGCCGGCCTGGCTGAGCGGCCCAGTGGAGACCATGGGAGCAGGGGGTCCTCTGAGAACAAGGTCTTGGAAATGCTACACCTGAGTCTGACACAGAGGCACAGACCCCGACCAAGTGATGCGCAGGCCAGGGAGGGCACGAAAGCACTTGGATGAAAACACCCCCAACTCCAAAAGGCACCAGCATCTCGTCGCCGGCGTGGTTCATCCAGTTTCTATCCTGCACATCCTACCACAACCCAACCTAGACAGCCTGGGGAGCCCAGTACGATCAGTGCAAGTTCATTCTGCCCCTCCTAGCTCCTTCCTGAACCAGCTCCCCTGCGAAGGATTTTCAAGTACAAACCCAGTATAACATGGACCTAGGGGTAAAAGTCTCCGGCGGGCAGACAGCCGGCACAAGCCCAAGGCAGGGCTGCACCCCAAGAGAGCCCTACTCCATAGGGAGAAGTGGAGCACCAGGCTCCGTGCTGCTTGCTGCGTGGGGCCGGTGTGCCTGCCTGCCGTCTGACCTTTAGTTGCGACTCCGTGGAGTCTCTGCCCTGACAGCTCCCAGCAGCTGGGATTGTAAGAGCCACACCACAACACCAAGTGAAGGGGAAGAAAAAAAAAAATACTACTAAAGACCACACTAGCATGCCACGCTAGACAGCTCAGGTGTTCCCGGTTGCCGACCCCTTCTCACACCTGCGACGAGCAAAGCTATTCTCATCAGGCAAGTCATCTAATGAGCATCTTACAGCCCTTGCCGGGGTGGTCTGCAGGCCCAATGCCATTTCCAGTAGCATCAACGGGAGTTTTGCTGCCGATCTCAAAATCGGGAGCAAGCACAGACTTTGTACAGATCTGAACTTACGCTGGGCTGGGACAGGTTGCTTCAGCACGGCTGCCTCCGCCGCCTGCATTAGCACAGAGATAGGCTTGTCAATCGGTGGATCTCCGCTCCCTCCCAGCCCCACAGGAGTTTGAGGATCCAAGCCCCAATGGGTTGTCTGGGTTTCTCTCTCCCCCGCTTGGCTGATCTTTGCGGGTGTCTTGGTTATGCAGGGCACACATCACAGATCTGCACGTGGCTGCGTGTTTTATCTAACAGGGGATTTTTTTTTTTTTGCTTGCAATGTTACCCGTCTTAATCAGATAATACTGATTTAATTTGCAATAAATTGACTTAAAATGCAGTAATAGTTTTCAAGGGCTCATACCGCAACACGCACATCCACGGTGACACCTGCAACATTGCTAATCAAAGCGTGGCTCTGCGCCCCAAAAGACACGCAGGGACCCTTTTTCTGAGGAAATCCATGACAATAATTTCACTGCTATTCTCTCACCACGCAAACTCAGCAATGATTTCTTAGAAAGCCTTTTGGAGACTTATGCTGGGGTAGCACCTTCCAGTCAGATTTATACTTTGCCTGTTAGGGACTAAAACTAGAAGTTTAGAGATCACGGGTCAGCAAAGGAAAAACGTTTTAAAGAAAGCCACACGAAGAAAACAAACCAAAAAAAAATAATATAAGACTGAATCAAACACTGGAGCGCGCTGGTTTTTTTCTCTAAAACAGGGTAGGTAAGAATTTGTGTGTTTTTTCCACCTGATATTCTTGCAAGCGGAGTCGATACTTGGAAAAGGCAGCAGGCTGGCATCACAGAGCCGGCTCCCGCTGCCTGCCCAGCCAACATGCTCGAAGCCTGGGTCTGGTGGGATCGGCTTTGTGGTCGAGAGCGGTTTGCCTTCCATGTCCGTTCAGCCCAAACCCTCCCTCCTGGCTCCAGTCCGCTGCGGGTGAATGGCTACCCGGTAAGAAATGGAGCTGGCTTGCAAACTCATCCTAAAAAAAGTGGTCATTTGGAAAGCCGCTTTCAGGCCCTGCCCTCTTTGGCCACGCTGGAACAAGCAACACAGGCTCTGCGTCCACAAAATAACTCATTCCCCAAAGGGATTCCAACTTTAAAGTCAATTCAAACATTCGCTCTAGTCACATGTCATCTTCAAACTCACTTTGCTCGAGGGAACAGAGCCATGCTTGTGCGGCTGCCATCGCTTTGGCCTCCGTACAGGTCTGGGGAAGCTACAGAGCCGGGGGGGTTTAGTGACCCCAAAGTCAGCGTGCCGTATGGACCGATACAGCCTGCATTTCTGCCCCCTTTGAAGTCCCCATGCCTGCCACCTGTTGCACACGGGCAAAGGGCTTGCCCACCAGTAGCCGCATCGACTCCAAAAGGGGCAACGAAGGGGCACCTGCATGCAAGCGCTATGGGATCAGAGCCTGCGTCCGTGGGAAAACCGCCCCTGGTTTCAACACGCTGGTCCTCGGACCGTATAGTCCTTAAACTGAAGATCTTCCATCTGCAAAGTGTTTACAACGCGCTCATCTATTTAATACTTTTTATGTTGCACGGACTGCAGCAACCGAGCCCAGCAGTCTTTCCTGCCCACACGCAGGGGGGTTGGACCCGATGACCGGTAAGGTCCCGTCCAGCCCCTAACAACGATGAAGATCAGCCCCCCCAAACCAGGGGGCCGTTCCAGATCTCCATTAGCACAACCCTCGTCACCACCAATGCCAGAGGAAATAACCCCCAAGTGTGCTGGGCAACCTGCAAAATTCAGACAGCAAGAGTGATGAAACCAAAACGGTTTCGGCTTTTTTGTGTGTGTGTTTTTAAACCTGGAGTGATTTCATTTCTAGTCGAGTGACAAATGCCAGGGTACGAAATGTGTGGTGAGTACCAGCTATTTAACACACAGGGGGGTTTACAAAGAAGGCAGTGTTAACAAAAAGCCATTTCCTCTCGTTCCTTAATTGTGGACTAGAGTTACCAGCCATTCCTCTGCTAGGATTGTACCACCCTAATCAGAAAGTCAACACCTTATTTCTCCAGCGCAAAGAGCTCATCTTGTGCCTTTGACATTTTGCAAACATAAGTAGTCCAGTTTAGCAGCATCAGGCATTTCACGATGACTCTTAAAATGTTGCTACTGGGGCTAGGACAGCCCTAAAAAACAAAAAACCACACATCCAAGTTTCAGGAGAAAGATCAGGGCGAATTCTCTGCTAATTTAAACCTTAAGAGAGAAGACCAGGGGCTCGGTCCTTTAAGCCTTACCCAAAGTGACAAACCTTCTGCCCAAGGGGGGTCCATGAAATTATATGCACAAATACAGATAACTCCCGAGTCAGGATCTGAAGGGTCAACTGTCTTTTTCTGGTTTGGGAAGAGGTGGAGCACGTGCGACTGGACGGGCTTTCATTCATACACCACTGAATAGCCGGGTGGGCCATTGAGGATTTTTCCCCCCCTTCCCTCATCATTTAAACAGACACACCACTGCTACAGCAGCCTGCAGATAAATCAGTCCCCGGCGCTCCGAACGCGCCAGCCCCCACCACGCCAGCAAAAACACTCCAAAGTTGAGATAATAATTGCACATCCCGAGAGGCAGAAGGCACCGAAGAGAAGCAGTGCTCGCGCCAGCGGGGGATCAGCTAAAAGAGGACGCCTGCCCAATTCCTTCTTCGCTAGGCCTCCACACCCAAAACCGTCCGAGGTTGGCCTGCCGGGCTGTTTCGAAGATGCAGCACTGCACTGAAACACACCCCGCACCGCTCT
>NW_005842059.1:2581617-2583593 GCF_000455745.1 Alligator sinensis
CTCAGGCGAGCTATATAAGGAAATATCCAGTTCCAGGGTTTTCACCATTCTGATTACAGCCCTCGGGTTGGTTTCCTAAAGGCGTCCTTAAATATATCCTAGGCCGAGCAGCAGCGTTGTGCTGGACGTTGTCATCAAATGGCAGCGTAGACAGCTGCCAAAATCCTGCAGGCTCAGTGCTCTAATATGGAACAGCTGGAAGAGGACCCTGCATTCCTTCCTCCCAGTAAACACTGGGGGCTCTGTTCAGGATCTGCAATAAGGCCTCAAGAATTTCACCTATCACAAAATGCAACAGCCTGACTTTTTCACCCTCGCAGCCTCCGCTTATTTTTTCCCCCCCCCTCTGCTAAACACACCCAAGATGCAAAAAAAAATTGGAATCCTAAAAAAACAAAACAAACAGCATTACAAAATAGAAAAAAAGGAACAAGAGGGAGGGTTGGATGCTGGGGCGCGTGTGCAAACGGCACAGAACGAAGTATTTGGGGAATACGTTCGGCCCATAACTGCTTTGGCTTTTTGCGGGGGGCGGGGAAGTTTCTTTCCAAGCCGCGGTCGGTGCACGCACAGACACACCAAGTGCGACCCGCGTTTGGGTTACACAATCTTCACACTGACGTAACTCCGCGGAGTCAGCGGCGTTGCTGCTAATTTACTCGCTTGTATAAATGGCATTAAAATTAAACCCGGAGATTAAATGTACATCATTAGGAGAGACTAGGCGCAGTATTACGGGGATTAGGTAGAACCGTTTAAGGGTTCCAATATCTTCCCAGAGCTTCTGTGCAACGCAGAAGAGCATTCAGAGCCTCAGGAAAGAAAAAAATCAGTCCAGCAGGATCGCAACGACGAAACAGAAATTACCGTTTAAAAATAAATTAAGACACCCCAGTTGGCCAGAGCTCAGCACAAATAAGAGTTTGGATCAGGCAACGGCGAGTTTCTACGGCATGTTACTTCAAGCAGAGCCAGCCACGTTGCCCAAAAGAAGCCTAGAAAATCCAGACTCTACGTGACCTGACTTACTTATTTCACAGGAAACTGCATGGAAGGGGAAAAAAAAAAAAAAAGAAAATCAATCATTCATGCAACCATAGCTCTACCACGGACCAGGCTGGAGGACTTTGCTGTGCAAATCCAAACTGAAACAAGTCACCCCCCGATTGAAAAATGAAATGCAAAAGGGAAAGCCGGTAATACAATCCGACTCCCTGACCTTGCCCCGTTTTTTTTCCCCCCCCTCTCCCCAAATCATGGGGGCATCAATCAGAGAACAATGTAGCATTCAAAATGGATTGGTTGCACCAAAAAAAAAAAAAAAAAAATTTACAAAAAAAACCCCAAAAAACTTACCAGGATTGTTGGCTTCCCCTTCAAGAATGTGCAGCTCGGTGCAGTCAGCCAGGGAGTGCTCCAGGCAGAGCTGGAGGAAGCGGGCTTGCGTTTGGCTCACCCGCTTCAGGAGGGAGAGCAAAGCAACAGTCTGCTCGCATTCGTTCCAGCCTTTGAACCAGCCCGCCAGCACCCCGACCTGATCCCGAAACATCATGGTTAGGGGGCGGCAGGGCAGGGGTGCGGGGGGAGAAGGGAGGAAGGGAGCCGAAAGGAAAAAGAAAATAAATACAAAAGAAAAAAAGGGTGCGATTCCCCCCCGCTGCAGGGAAAGGGGGTCTTCTCGACAAGGCGAAAGCGGGGTTCGCAAGGGAAGGGGGGTTAGCGGTCTTCCTCGCCAGGCGGCCAGTGGGAAAAGGGGAGGTCAGATGTCTTCTTGGCAAGGTGGGGAAAGGGAGGTAGCGGGGAAGGGGCTAGGTCTCCTGCTCGCAGGAGCGGCCAAGCGGGGAGGCTGGAGGTCTTCTCGGCCGGGCGGAGAAGGGAAGGGAAGGGAAAGGGGCTAGAGCTCCTCTGGCCGGGCGGGGAAGCGGTGGGGTGGAGGTCTTCCTTGCAAGGCGGTGAAGGGACGGGGCTACAGGTCG
>NW_005842059.1:2583907-2587701 GCF_000455745.1 Alligator sinensis
CCCGTGCGGAGCCATGCCTCCGGCTCCGGCGGCGGCGCGGTTGCGGGGCTGGGCGAGACTGAGCGGAGCCCCCGCTCCACGCGAGGCATTAGCATAAGCCATGACGTCGTGGGCTTGGCAGCGCAGCCCCCCCCTCCCGCTCCCTCCCTCCTCCTCCTCCTCCTCCCTCCTGGGGGGGTTTGGGGATCTGCCCCGGAGTTCCCCCGAGCTGCGGGCCACTCTGACGTCACCCTGCGGTGACGTCATGGCCGGGCTCTCCCCTGGGGGGGTCTTCTCCCCCCCTCCTGCCCACAAGAGCTGCCCTTGTGCGGATCCGTCCCACCCCGGAGCAGGGCCTGGGTTGGTCCCCGGGCGAATCCGGCTCCCCGTCCACGCCAAGCGCAAAACAGCCGCCTCGCCCTCAGTTTTCAAGCAACCCGACTGGTTTCATGTCAAGACGCCTCGTTTGGGCCTGGCGGGGCAGAGTCCATAACTGAATCTGCGCGGGTTTCCGCCTCGCCATTTAGTGCCCTTCGCGTGGTCCCCGCAAGCGTCTCTTTTCTCCGCCGAACAGGCCTGGCCGGGTCGCAGCACGGGGGAGTGACTGGCGTCTAGCCCGTGTTGGCTGCAGCCGTAGTAGGACACGCGCAGACGAGGTCCTTTGCGTCAACGTGATCTCTTTTATTCGACTAGTTCAAAGAGTTGGAAAAAGAAGGGGATTGGTACCCGAAAGCTTGCAAAGAAGAACATTTCCGACTGTTGGTGTTGGTCAAATAAAAGAAGTCAAATTTACTCAAAAGAACCTGGTCTGCCTGGGTCTAACCCGGGTTTTCCCCTCCTGTCCCTCTCCCACTTGCAGCCTCCAAGCATTTAAGGTCTAAATGTGCAGTCGCTGCAGCACTGAAGTGGGTCTACTCCATCCGCACCGCAGAGCCCAGAGCGGGGCTTGCCCACTGCGTCCCACTAATATTATAATAAATTCCAATTCATTATAAATATAACGAACTTGCGTATTCATTTGATACGTATATTGCAAGGAAACGGTCTTCCTTGGCAGGAGATGTCAGGCAGTGGGGCAACCCATCAGGATTCAGGGGCCCTGTCTGAATGCTACGTGAGGAGGTTAGCCCTGCCCGAGGCTGCCCGCAGTCTCGGTTCATGGCCAAGACGTGGCAGGCGAGTAACAAACAGCTGGGGAGGAAGGACCAAGTGTGGCCATCACAGGGAGGAGCTGGGCCCACGTTGTAGTTTGCCGCTGGAATCCCCTGAAGCCCAACCCTGGGAGCAATTTCAGGCAGATCTGTCTGGGCTTTCAGTGCCAGCACATCAGCTCTGATTATGATTGAGGTCATTTCCATCAATAATATCCTCCTTGTCGACAGGGCACAAACACATTTTGCAAGGACAATAAACCCTGGTAAAGGACCGGGCAAATTTCCGCTGGGTGGTGGTTTGAAGATGATATGTGCCAGGGTACCAGGCAAAGCCGGAAGGACCGGGTGCCTCCTAGCAGTGCTAATGTTTTTGTGTTTCTATTTATTGCAGGCAGGCAGTTTAAATCCAGTTTCAATAATAATGCCCTAAAATTGCTTCCAGCTGAAGGCTTTAATAGCCTGTATACAGTGCATGCAGCCATTTCAGCCTTTCACCCAGTGGGCAAACATCTATCACCACTGCAGCGGGTACTAGTTGCAAACTATCAGCATGCTCAAAAGATAAGAGGAAGCCTGAATGGACACAATTTGGAATGTATTTGGGTCAAAAGCAACAGCGTTACAATCCTTTAAAGAGAAGGTGCTGGTTTCTACTGAACTTCCCAGCTATCCACCCCAGTTCTTTAGACGGGATTGCATTTTCCATTCAATTCTACAGGAAGATCTGAACACAACAAAAATCCTCCCACCTCCAAAGGAAACTTACTTCTTATTAAAATAAATGTTTATTTTAATTAAAATAATTAAGATATTATTAAAAGAAATGTTGTTAAAATCTAGGATTTTCCCGTAAGAGAAAAGACACTAAACTCAGGTCAGGTCTACGCATACCAGGTTTGCCATTATAGCAACGGTGGCAAAACCTTTCTGGTGTGGTTGTGGCTTATACCAGGACAAACCTGTTTCTGCCCGTGCTGCTTGCACCAGTTTAGCATTAGCCTGCAGCATTAAATGCCTCGTGCAATGTCACTGTGCCTGCACAAGTGCTCGGGCCAGCGTAGAAATGTCACCGAAAGATCAACCTCTGTCCAGCACTGCTCTGCCGTGGCTCTGGGCCGACTCTCAGCCACCAAACACTTCCTAGCTGTTCCCCAGACCTGTGTCAGGGTGGAAGCATGCAGGGCTGGAAGCATTTGCATTGCTGTTGTGCCTGTAGCGGTTGTGGAGAACTCTCCTCTGCGGCCGCCCATCCAGCTCCTTTGGTGAGCAGGGATTTCTGATACACAATTTAAAAGAGTCTCCAGGCCAACAAAATGCAGATTCCCACTCCGGCAGCAGCAGCCGCTTTGCAGCCTCCTGGGTACTGTTAGAGAGAATCACCATCTAGCGGACAACAGGCAGAAACACAGCCCGGGAGACTCCCAGCTGCCAGCCCCCTGCAAGGCAGCAAACCAGGTTGAACTGGGGCGGTTCCTTCTCAGCTGCCCCTGTATCAAGAAGGTCACGCGTTTGGGGTGAGCTTTGGGTCTGCCTTCAGCTATCAAGGCAAGATGGTCCTGGCTATTGGAAACTGTCCTGATGATGTGTTCTGGTTTCACAAACATGTCAACTCTTGAGTCCACGTTAGAGTCATGGAAAACTTGGGTGGGAAGGGACCTCAGGAGGTGACATCTAGTCCAACCCCCTGCTCCAAGCAGGACCAGCCCCAACTACATCATCCCAGCCAAGGCTTTATCTACCCAGGTCTTAAAACCCTCCAAAGATGGAGAGTCCGCCGCCTCTCTGGGGAGCCTGTTCCAGTGCTTTGCTACCCTCCTACGTTCTCTGGACCTTTGCCCTTTGACAGGTTTAGGCTTGCTGTAGCTCTCCACAGATCCCAAAACCAAGCAGCCAGATGACCTGGAGAGGGGAAGAAGCTTGGCATCTTTAGAGACCCAATGACTGAGGCTGGAGGGCAAGATGGGAGTGGTCAGATCCTAAGACCTAAAGTTGGAAGCACACTGAAGAGTCATCTAGTCCAGCCACCAACCATGAGCAATGATGACTAGGGCAACCCAGGGCCTGGGGCCATGCATGCTAGCATCGTATGGAAAGGGTATATTCCTGCCCTACACATCATGTGCTTTCCAGTCATGTCATACAGGGAGAATTAAAAAAATCTTGAATTGGCTGGCTCTCCCTAAACTGGTGAAGGAGCGCTGGAGAACTGGGGCAGCCTGGGGTTTGCCCGGTGCCATTCTGGGTGGCTTTCACCACTGCAACCTGTGGACTGGTCTGAGCTTCGCCCCCTCCCTCTTCAAGTGCTTTGAGGATATCTGGATGCTCCCCTGGTATTCAACCTGCAGCATGGCCACAAGTGGCACGGGCAGCCTCTGAAGGTGGCACGTGGCAGACTAGGGACGGGACAGGCCGCACAGTGGCAGGGATGGCAGGGAGCAGAAAGCAGAGCAGTCGATTGGGCAGATAATACAGGGCAAGAAGCAGAAAGCAGAGCAGCAGAGCAGGCAGGGGAAGGGGACCGGAGTGGTTCTTGGGGAGGGTGCAGGGCTAATTTATGACAAAAAAGGTTGGCCCCCACTGATAGTCCTGCCTCACTGAGGTGGCAGGTAGGAATGAAAAGGGGGGTAGCTGAATGCTGCAGCCCTTCGAGCGAGGAAGTTG
>NW_005842059.1:2587711-2612562 GCF_000455745.1 Alligator sinensis
TAACCTGGTGGAGAAATGGCTTGTGGACCAAGGACGCTGGGGTGACCTGGGTGAATGCAACTGGGTGCAGGAGGAGGAGGTGGTGGTAAGTGGCATGCGAAGGGTTAGATCCGGGAACATGAGGCTGAAGGGGCACAGAGGAGAAACTGGAAAGGGAAAATGGGCCAGTGAGGAGTCCGCGGCACGCGGAAGGAGTTACAGGGGCTGGCCATGAGATGAGAGGGCAGGCACAGGCATCTGGACAGGGAGGGCACCGGCAAGGAAAGAAGCAGGAGGATCCGAGTTGAGCCAGGGAGAACTGGGGCAAATGAAGGAGCAGGCTGGAGCCCTGCAGAAATGGCCTTTACCACACTGCGGGGGGTAACACCCCCAGCTGAGGCTGAGCCCAGCTTGAACTGAAGAAGAGGGATGAGCTGCATGTCAGACTGCTTCCCTGGGACTGGGCTTGAGGCCCTTGGTACCAGGGCACGGGCCTTGGATGCAGCGATGTCTCTGCCTTCCCAGCCGGCTTAGTAGCAGGGTGACTGAAGCCCCTCAGCAAGGACTGCCTTTCTCCCTGGTTTCCGAGACCTAGTCCATGCTAGGAAGCCTTTGCCAGGCTAACTACCAGCAAACCCTCCTAGTGAAGCCATGGCTTACAGTGGCACCGTGGTTTACCGTCTAGGCAGTTCCAGGTCCTGAAATCATAAACTGGCGACAAAAGCCCTTTTTTGTCCATTTAACTGATAACTCATCAGTAACAAAGTGACCTTAAAAAAATCACAGCTCCAAAGGACACACATTTTAGTGTCCCCTGGCCTTGCTCATCCCGGGGGTGGGGATTTTCTTTTCACGGGTACATCCCCATCCTAAAGTGACCCACGTTTAGGTACCGAAATCTAGGACCCAGCCCTGCGCTCTCCACAGATCCAAGGCTCTTTACAGACCCCTTGACCCAAGAGGCTGCATCGCTTCTGCTTCCAGTTAGTGGAGTTGCCTGAGCGTGGCACTAATTAGCTCAGGCACCGTGCCACATGAATATGGCTACTTAGCCTGTACTCGGCATAGCTAATTAGCCTATGCAGAGCAGTGCAGAGTCTCAGCAGGATGTTGCATGGCCTCCAGGCGCATTTGGGGAGAGGCTGTCCAAATTGGAGTTAAAATGGTTGTTTCGGGGGTTCTCTGGAGACACCGGGGACACGGCTGCCCAATTTGCAACCGTCCCAGAAGATTCAGGACGGCCAGCCACTTACCTCTGTCCCACATCACAACATGCCCCTCTGCCAGGGAGAGGACCCCATGCAAACGCCTCTCCATCGCAGTCAGGGCAAGACCCGAGTTCACGCAAGTGCCTGCTCTTGCAGCATGAGTCCCACAGTGAATGCACCAAGGCCCAGGCTTGCTGCAGTAGCCAAGAGCTTTCTCCTGGTGAAGCAGAAAGCGGCACAGTCCGAGGTAAAAATGCTTTGCCCTTTACTCTCTTGGATTCAGAGGGCACTTTACGGCAATGCATCATTGCTTTGCCCATGTTGCCACGGGGGAGGTAAGCGGAGAGAGGAGAAGCACCTTGTCCGAGGTCACGTAGTGAAACAACAGCACAGCCCAGGTTACTTCGTTCTCAGCCGCAAGCCAAATCTACTCAGCACTGCCCCCCGATAGCACCGTGCATTGGTTACACCCATCATACAAAATCAGTAGCATTTTCCCTAGAGGTGCTTGGGTGTGAACCCTGGGGGGAGTCGTTTGATGCTCGGGAGTCAAATCGTGCCCTCGGTTCTGCCTCTGCAGCTCTGCTGAATCAATGGGGGTGGCTGGATTCGCTCAGCAAGCGCTGACTGCGGTGGGACTACAGGGACATAGCAGAGGGCAGGATTTGGCTTTCAAGGTATTGATTCACTCAACACATTTTCATTCACCTAGTCGCTGGATGCTGGACAAAAGAAATAGTTCCGGGCCAAAACAAGAGAGCATGAAGGGTGCATTGCAAGACGTCAGCAAACATTTCAGCTGCAGAAGCAGAAATCTGACTTGCATGTCTTAAAAATAGAAAAATGTGTGAAATTTTAGTCATAGGGAACCAAAGCAGGCACAGTGGGAAGATAAGAAACGTGTGCTCCACGTGCTGCTTGTGCTTCACAATAATAATAGTAACAACAACAGTCATCTTCCCCATCTCGACTGCACTTCCCAGTTCAGGGTCTCTTGTGCTTTATAAACCGTAACCTCAGCAGCTGGGAATACATTAATATCCCAATCCCTTCCCCTTCCCCAAGGTGGTGGGGAAGGAGCTAGAGAAAGAGGCACACCACTGAATTAGGGAAAGTCCCATAGTGGAATCAAACCCAAGGTCCTGAGCCCCGGTATCATACCTTCTCCGCAATACCATCCTCCTCCTCTTCCATTAGTTACCTAGTCAGGAAAAGCCATGACATTCCTTATGCTTTGGTTTAAAGCAAGTAAAAAAAAACCCATATCTCTCCTTTCAAGGGAGAACTTGATTTTGGTGAGATGAGGGCACCTTGGTTCGCCAAGAACTTGAGGTTTCGGTGTTCAGACATCTTATGTTTGGGAGTACCAGGTTCGGTCAGGAGCTCTGTTCCTCCAGATGTAATTTCTGGCATCCAGCGCAAATGAGCCATCTCGCAGAGATGCTTCTGTACTTGCATGTACCATGCTTCAGTGTGATGTGCAGCTAATGAAGCAAACATGAAACGTTCCCCGCCAGTAAACTGCAGCCATCTGTTAATCTTCCAGCTCTGTCTTAATAAACAGCCAGTCAAAGGAGCCCCCGTTTCCTTCCCTTCCTAGTTGCTGTTCATCAACCTAACGTGTTGATGAACGGCAACTGGAGTGGAGAGGACGCACCATCTGCTGAATTTACGTGCACATCTTAGAGATGAACCTACTACACGGGATAATCAACGAGAAGCGTGAATGGGACAGCGAGGTCAAGGCAGAAGGACTAACACCAGGAGGAGGCCGAGCACCAGGAGCTCTTGCTTACTTACAAAGCACAGCTTTGACAGAGATGGAGCTTGGCTCTGGGGCTGTTCCCAGAAGCTTTACATGTTGCCCTTCAACTGCAGGAATAACAACAATAATACTAATGACAATGTTTATCATCATCATCTGTCACCACATCTGTCACCAGTGGGGGCAGATGACAGAACAAGGAGCAATGGGCTCAAGTTGCAGCAAGGGAAGTTGAGGTTGGATATTAGGAAAAACTCTCTCACTGGGAGGGTGGTGAAGCACTGGAACAGGCTACCCGGAGAGGTTGGGGAATCTCCATCCTTGGGGGTTTTTAAGGCCCAGCTTGACAGAGCCTTGGCTGAGATGATGTACTTGGGGCTGGTCCTGCTTGGAGCAGGGGGTTGGGCTAGATGTGACCTCCTGAGGTCCCTTCACCCCTCGTTTTCAGTGATTCTATGTTGATAATTAGGGCTGTGCGAGGCTTTGGACCGTGCTTCGGATCCGGAGAAGCTTCGGATGCTTTGGCATCCGAAGCAGCATGCCTGGATCGAAGCGCTGGCTCCGTTAGGCTTTCCAAAGCGGGCGACCCGGCCGCTTTGCATGGCCATGATCTGATTCAGAGCTCCGGACTGGGTTTCAGCCTCCATCCAGCCGAAGCTTCAGAGCCACCTCGGAGATCCGGCCATAGGGTATAATGGGGAATCAATGAAATATCTATAACTTTGTTGTTTTTGTCTGGTTTGGATTAAACTTGCAGAGTTGATAGCCTCTGGTGAGAGCAGGAAGCCTGCCAGGTTTCAAGACGATAGGTGCAGGGGTTTGGGAGGAACTGCACCCCGAATTCTTGAAAGCAAAACTCATGTTACATACATGTGTTACGACGCAGCGGGCTGAAAACTGCAGGGATGGTGGCCCCTGGTGAGGCCACGAAGCCTGCCAAGTTTCAAGGTGATAGGAGCAGGGGTTTGGGGGGAACTGCACCTCAAGCATCCATGGCATGAGTATTGCCCGTCAGCAGCTAGGGGTGCAGGGCCCCAGAAGCCAGACCCCCTGCACCGATCTCCTCGACAGCCGGCAATCTTCGTGGCTGCAGCCGGGGCCACCATCCCTGCAGCTTTCACCCCGCTGTGCCTTAACACACGCAGTGTCACCCATGTCACGAGGTTTGCTTGTCGGCAGCTTGAGGTGCAGTTCCCCCCAACCCCTGCACTTATCTCCTTGTAGCTTGGCAGGTTTTGTGGCCTCACCCGGGGCCACCACCCCTGCAGTTTTCACCCCCCTGTGATGTAACACACACACGTGACATGAGTTTTGCTTTCAAGAATTTGGGGTGCATTTCTCCCCAAACCCCTTGACTGATCTTAAAACTTGGCAGGCTTCATGCTCTCTGCAGAGTCTACCACCCATCCAAATCAGACAAAAACAACAAAGTTATAGATATTTAATTGATTCCCCATTATACCCTATGGCTGGATCTCCGAGGCCAAAGCAGAAATCCAGTCCTGAGCTCCAGATCGGATCCCCAGCATCTGAAGCAGTCGGATCCGAAGCCGGATTAAATAGTTGCCTACTCGCACAGGCCTATTGATAATAATAATAATAATGATGCCATAGTGTCTCATGTCAAAGGACCTCAAAACACTTGTAAGTGCTTAGGCCTCAGCGTTAATTAGCCAGCCCTCACAATGCCCTGGCAAAATCAATGCCCTGATAAAACCTGTATTGAAGTCACCCACTATATGAACCTGCAGGTCAGGTCTGATGTACCCAACAGTGCTTCTGACTTTTCCTATAGGTCTGTAGGGTAAATTTTAAATAAAAATGTTACTGATACATACAAAAGAAAGAACCTTTTGCATGCCCAACAAGCAGAAGGCAGTCAGCTCAAGTGATGGCTGCCCTGGGGTGGACGTCAACAGACACCACCAAAACTAGTATAATTTACATGGGAAGAGTTGGACAGTGGTGTCTTTCCAGGGGAGTTGTCTATTGGGCTGGGCACCACTACCCTGCTTTCAAGGTTTGTCCTACATGTCTGTAACTTCTGCGCACTTCTGGGAACATTTTATCCGCCCAACTGCCTTAAACAATGAGTAAATCCTGACACGTTTGCCCATGAGCACAGGGGAAACAATGCCTCATCTCTGACGAAGCTTTCTGATTGCATATTTGTCTGCAAAGAAGTTTGTCACATGTCCCATTGCAATCCCACCAAAACCAACTGCTAACAAAAATCTGAGGGTCAGCTGAATAAAATAATTACGGATGGCCCCTTCTCTTTTATAACTGGAATGCTGTCGGGCACAACAGTGGGTTGGTTTCTCTTTTTCCTGTATCTTCTGCAAGTTCCCCAGTAGCTTGAAATCCATCTATATAACAGATCTGCACAAAAAGTGACTAAGGGCAGGGTTGGCAACCTGGGCCACATCCAGCCTGGGGACTTCGGTGGCATTCAACAGCAGGACGTCCCGCCTGCACTGTGCTGTGGTTTGACGGCAGAGAGAAGCTGCGACAAGAGGGAAATGGTGGTGGCAGCTAGGACCTAGCATTGGCTTGCCTTGGACTTGAGCTGGGCCATCTGGCCTGCCATCATCCTGCCAACCCGTCACGAAATGCAGTCTTCCTTCATCCCCGCTCTGTAGTGTGACGGTCCCGAGTGACATGTTCACGTGCTATTTTCTGCAGGGTTCTCGTCTCATTCCAGGGGAAATCCCTCCCTGTGCGGAGAGACAGCACAAGGGCTAGGCACCACATCAGGTCTCCTGGGGCCCTATTTTTCGAGGCTTTAAGTTTCAGTGGTGCAGAAAGCAAGTTCTGGTCCTCTGCAAAGGGCTGAATTTCATGCCCCAGTTGAAGGAGGCAGCTGTTCACTATCTATTTTTATCCTCATCATTCAGTGCATGGCCCATGCTTCAAAGCATGCCATCCATCTGAATCCACAGCAAATGAGGCAGTGATCTCCTGATGATACAGCCCAATAGGATGCAATGCAATACATTTGCATTCTGACTGATCATGACAATCCTGGATCCCTGCTGTGGCTAGAAGGGGTCCCATTGGCCCACTGCATCCAATCCTCTGTGTTTGTAGGCAACTTTTCGTGCAATGCACCCACAAGATCATTTGCTACAACCTGCCTCATGCAGCACAGCCTCAAAGCACCTCTGGAAAAGAAAAAAGGCCTGCAATGTGCTGTAGGTAAAACGCAAGAGAAACCAGGGTGCTGCTCATGCTAGGTGCTCTACCAGGGAAGAACAAAAGCAAATCCCTGCCCTGAAATACTTCTTATTGCTACAGGATGTAAGACAAGAGGTGAATACGTGGGACAGAGGAGCCCAAGGAAGCAGCGAGATGGAAGGGCTCGGCATAGTAAGCAGTGGTCACAATGCACAGGTGCCTTGGCAATGTCAAGTCATTGCATGGGGAACCTCTGCCTCATTCACCGCACATCAACCTACTTCCATGGTGCATGAGGCAGGGTCCTGCTTTTCAGGAAGCCGTCATCTCTCTCATCTCCAGTCAGCAAAGTGGCTCCTGCCACCGCCACAAAACAAACCAGTTGGGCTTACAAAAGGCCCCTTGCAAAAACCTCCAGAGCTCATAGATGCATGCAGTCACACAGCATCGCTGAGAAGGAACAGCTGCAGAAAGACTGGCTCTGAAGCATTCATTGTGCAAGGGAGACAGTGGCTCAGCTTTGGAGCTTCCTGAATCCCCTCACCTTTAGGTCCAAGCATGTGCATGCCCATCATGCAAGCACTTCTGCATGTGTGTAGTTGCACCATGGAGGCACCCCATAACAGTCATCCACGAAGTGAGGCCCTGGTATATGGTAACACACTGTAGCTGGTGGAGGGTGAGAAAACTCCCTGGAGGGCTATAGCCCAGATCCTCTCATCATGTCCATGATATATCCCAGTCAGCTCAGCTGTTCATCAAAGTGGCTCAACTTCAGACTCAGAGCGGGGGCGGTGGGAGTGCTGGAAGCAGATGGCCCCAGTGAAGGAAGATGCTTAGGCACTTCCAACCAAATGGCTTTGCTGCCTGAGCCAGCTGTTTGCAATTGGACCCCGAAGCCTGCACATGCACATGTGGACGAGGAAGCCACCCAGGCAATGACCCCTTTGAGCAAGCCATTCACTTTGGAAGTCTGGCTCCTTGTATCTTAGAAGACAAGCATGAGTGACACCTGCACAGTTGATCCTTTCTTAAGTAATAATGAAGGAAGAGCCAGAAACAGGTTTGGTCCTGACAGTGTTTACTATCTACGGGGAATTTCCATAGGAACCACAGAGTGGCCATCCAGGATTAGATCTTGATACTCAAACTGTATGTAGCTACAGGCACGTGACAACACTGCTGTAAGGCAGCGGGGGGTCGAACATACGGCCTGGGGGCCGAACCTGATCTGTGGAGTTGTCTGATCAGGCCTATGGGTTTTGTACCAACCCCATGTGCGGGGGTTGTACAGGGTTGTACCACTGTAACTACATCGGTTGTAAGGGTGTGGACACACATGATTATTCCAGGGTAATTTACCCCTGGTTTTATGCTGTAGTAAGGAACAGATACACCCAGTGCTCCTGAACTAGTTGCTGAAAGTAGGTGCTCTTGCAGTGCTTGGGAACTAGGCGGTGGCTTCCCCCAGCATGAAAGAGTGGACAGAGGACACCTTCCAGTTAGTGACTTTCCCACCTACGGTATAGTTTTTAAGGGGTAGCTTCACTCCGGGTTTGAGTAGGGCCATGTGTCAGGCACCCTCTCCCCTTCCACTGCAAAGAAAGGTCAATTCACGATACTGTAGATGTGTTATGGGTCTTCACCCCAAAGCGACAGAGTTCACGTGGGTCCAAATCAGTGTAGACACCAGTGTCTACACGCAGTGAAGAAGACCTGATGTACCAGCCAAGGGCCAGGGCACTGAGTCCAGAGTCAGGAGTCCTGGGCCGTCTTCCTAGCTTTGTCGCTGACCTAGTACATGTTACTTCATGGCTCAACACATCCTACGCCCACTCCTATACAGATGGCAGGCTCGTCAGTGCAGCCTAGGCCCGGACAAAATGAGGCCTTCACCTATGCTGGGAGCCGCTAGGTCCCACTATAATATGAATGAAGCCATGAATCTGAGAACTGGGCAGGAAAGGATATCTGTATCTGAAGGTGTAAGGGACGTGCAGTGACACTGGTGGCAGGGAAAGGGAAGACATTTCATCCAACTTTTGCAAAGCGGCTCAAGCTGATGGGTCAAGATTGCTCTTCTCAACCAGGAGACTTGGAAGCCAACGGAGAAATTCCCCTTGGGCCATACCATTGTGCGGTAAATGCATGCACGTTCTGTCACCAAGAAAGCTCGATCAAAATCCACGGGGAAAACCAAACCCAGCTCCATGCACAATGCCTGCTTGGAGCTCTCCTCTCACGCCGAGGCAGGAAGGAACGGTCCTCCCGTCGAAAGAGGTGTAACGAGTCTCGGGATGCCAAGAATGGGGACTGTGGAAAGGCCCGAAACTTAATCACTGCCAGAGGAAGATCGTGACTCATGCAGTGTGTGTAACAGCTTCAAAGCTCACAGCTTCAGGGTCGTGCCAGAAATAATCATCTGAAGCGGGATTTCCCAATGTCCTCAGACTGCCTTATCTGTCCTCCCTCCGTCGATAAGCAGGGAGCTCGGCCAGTGCCGAGGCTGTGGATTACCTTTCTTCTCCTGTTACAAGGTCAGGTGCTACCTGCCCACGAAGAGGCCTGGGCACATGGAAAAATCAGGGTTCAGTCTCTGATGAGGCAGAGGGCTGGCTCTCCCCTCCAAGCAGCTTCCAGAAAAGGCCGAGTAACCCCCAGACTGCACTGGTTTCCACAAAGAGCTTGGCCTATGCATGGGAAACTTCACACTTCAGTGGGCAGTCGATTCCTCCTCGGCCAACACTGTTTGGTGACCCCTGCTCATGCAGCTGCACCCAGGACCTGGCTGGCATTCAGCAGCCCTGGCCTGGCAGAGGGATCCCTGGAGGATTTCCTCGTGATTAACTTGTGTGCAATGTTACCACTGGAGCTCTGTGGTGGTCAGTGGAGAACTGGCAGAGGAGCTGCCCTATGCCCAGAAACCTGGGGTACCAGGCTTGTGGAGCGTATCCAGAGGGGCACCTGCAGACTCAGGGGAGCAGAGGAACATACTGCATTGATACAGCGGCCTCCTCCCTTCTCTCTGCCTCTCCAACAAGCTAAATGGAAAAGGGTCAGGGGGGCTATCCAGGCTAGTTATGTCCACTACTAAAGTTAATGCGCATCTTCTCCTTCTGCTCTAGGTCAGCAGCCATCCATAAAAGAAACCCCCTTGCCTGACCTCCCCAAAAACCTGGTTGGTGGCTATTGCGGGGACAGAGGCTGCATGAGGTCACCATCAGTGCTCCTAAGAGTTGGCACAGGACACAAGGAGCTGATGGTTGCAAGGGAGCAGCTTTGCACACCAGACAGGCATGCATGCACACAGTCCAACAACTAAGTCTCCAGGAACATACCTGCAGGGCAGGGTGACATTCAGTTGCATTACTAAGGATACTCAATGTCTGTCCAGAAAAACAAAATCCCCACTTAATTTTCATAGATTTCATAGACGTTAGGGCTGGACTGGAAGGGACCTTGGAGATCATCAAGTTCTTTTCACTAGTTCTTGGACAGCCCACTCGGGTAAGTGCGTATCACAACCATCCCGGCCTTGCAAATGGTGGTTGAGGATGCTTAAGCCATTTCAGGCAATGTTCAGACATTCCCAGCTCCAACTTTGTGTGAGCTACCTGCATGGCAGATAGGGGTAGGGCTGCTGGGGGGCTCTTTCACCACAGTGGCAAAGACAAACTCTTGTCCTGATCACAAGGAGATAGTCAGTTTTAGTAAAGCGCTCTCACACCAGGAACACAGTCACACTGCTCTGCCCGCAGGTGTCACAGCCCAAATGGTTGGACTATGAGTGTTGATTGATCACACCCTTGTCATGAGCCAGGGCATGAGTTCAGAGGTGCTGGGCTCGACACTGGCCCATCGGCTTCCCCTGACAGAGGCGCATCTCTGACTTTGATGTCAGGAAGCCAGCAGACAGAAGGTGGGCTGACCGAGGCAGGAGCTTTCACGGGAGTGACCTACCAGATGACTTTCCAGTTCAAACTGCACAAGGTGATGGAAGGAAGAGAGACGGAGGTCTCATTTCCTTTGCCAGCTGCTGAGGAATGGTGTTGATGAAAGGGCTGGGGCCTCAGCCCTTAGATCAGCCGTGGGAGCAAAGAAGAAAAGCAAGGTGAGAGCGTGGGGTTAAGACTTGTCTGTTAAGAGCAACAGGAAAGGCCAAATGGACTCAACTTCAGTAGCCAAGTCCCTGCGGAAGACAAGGCGCTCCAGTGATCCCTGCAGGCAGCCTGGTCTAAGCTGGCTGTAACAGATGCCATTTCCACAACTTTTTTTTAACTTTGCAGAGTTCACAAAGGAGCGTGGTATCAATCTGCCTAGCAAGGAATAAGGACTGTGGCATCTTATGGGAAGATGATTTTAAGATGCTTTTTAGATTTCCATTCTGCCACTTCTCACATCTGGAGTCCTGTCTTCAGCTGTGCCCCCCCCCCCACTACAGAAAGGATGTGGACAAGTTGGAAAGAGTCCAGTGGAGGGCAATAAAAGTGATGACGGGGTGAGGAACATGGCTTATGAGGAGAGGCTGAGGGAACTGGGCTGATTTCGTCTGCAGAAGAGAAGGCAGAGAGGGGATTGAATAGCAGCCTTCACCTCCCTGCAGGGGGGTTGCAAAGAGGATGGAGCTGGACTTCTCTCAGTGGGGGCAGATGGCAGGACAAGGAGCAATGGGCTCAAATTGCAGGAAAGGAAGTTGAGGTTAGATATTAGGAAGTAATCTCTCACTAGAAAGGTAGTAAAACACTGGGACAAGTTACCCAGAGAGATTGTTGACTCTCCATCCTTGGAGGATTTTAAGACCCGGCTAGACAAAGCCCTGGCTGGGATGATGTATTTGGGGCTGGTCCTGCTTGGAGCAGGGGGTTGGACTAGATGTGACCTCCTGAGGTCCCTTCCAACCTGAATTTTTTATGATTCTCTCCTACCAGGAAGTTCTCTGTTGAGCAACCATCCTTCAGCCAAGGAGTGATCCAGATGATGGCCCATAAATTGATATTTGGGAAGGTGCCAGGGGTTTCTTTTACTCCCTGAGCTGCTGAAAACAAGTGAAAGCACTCTTGGTCTACAGCGGCACAGGTTTTTCCAAATCACCTGGTACAATATAATCCACAGCAACTGGAAAAGGTGTTATTTAGCATCTCTTTAGAAACAGTGATAAGGCAGGCTGTGGCAGCTGTTGAGGTACTACAGATATCAAAAAAAGATTTCAGATTCACCCAAGGAACCTTGTCTGCCTATGTCCTCGGACCAACATGGCTACAACCTACACCCCTGTTGAGGTACTATGCCATTGTAATCCCATTGGAAATATTTGTGTGTGTTAATGTCCTGAATTGAAGGTGCAGTCCCTGGCAGAGGTGGGGAGACTCAATGAAGTGTCAGACAGGATCATACCACTACTGACCTAATCTTTAAGGCAGGTTTTTTGGAGGTAGCTAGCTGGCTGCATGACTGTGCTGATGGCATTGTCTTATTAACTTATTAGTTTGATGAACCGCTGCAGTTTGTAGTTGATTTGGCCAGGCAAAAAGCACCGTTTATTAGTTTGATTCTCAGATTTGGACAAATCTAAGCCCACAGCCATGAACTATCAAGATGTAGACTGGTGGTTCCCAAATCACGAGGCCTATGAGTGCAGCCATAAACCCGAGAGAAATGCAGTTTCACCTATTATTTCAGGAAGAAAGAAAACCAGTGGTAGAAATGTGGCACTGTTGTCAAGATGCCTTCATCTGATCACTTCTGGGGTCGACCACAGCTGGCAAGCTGGTGCTTGGGGGTGCTCTTCTCTAGCTGATTTCTCACGGTCTATGTGCTACTCAGTGTTGGGTCATATCCTTCTAGCATTTGCTGTTTGTGCTTGTGAATACCACATTTACAACATTTGTAGTTGCCTGTGAGAATATCATCATGATTCCTTCAAAAAAAAGTATCCGTTTCAAGCTCTAGCAGTAACATTTATTGGCATCAGCCACATCACCAAGGAGGATGCAAGGACTATGCTCAACAGGACAAAGACATTCTTTGGTTGCTCATGTGTTGTGGTTGAACAACGAAGAAAAGCCACAATGCATTCTGCGTCACGTGGCGTTATCTGCAGAAATCACAAAACCAAACAAACTTAAGCTGTGTTTGGAAACATCGGGGAAAGCATATGGGGAAAACCAAAGTAATTTGTCCAGTGTCGCAAGGGGGAAACTGTTGTTTCAGAAATTATGATTCAGGAGGGCTTGGTCTCTGAGAACCTCGTTTGAGGCAGTGCACAGAGTAAGAAACCTCACATAACTAGGGAAGATGGTTTTGCCCACTGTTGATATGGTAAAAGTTACATGTGGGAGATCCAAGGTAAATTAAAGCTATATGATTCTCCCATTCAGTGAAAAAAAAAATCAAGGCCATCGTCCAAAATCAGTAAAACATATTGGTCGACTGCAAAAATACACCATGTGCATGTCAAGCAGATGTCAACACTAAGAGCCGTGTTGCACATTTCTGGCCCATCTGAGCTACATATGGGAAGAAGATATTTTTGGGGACGTGGTTTTGACTCCTTCCCAGACATGAGATCGCAGGAAAAAATGGTTTGATGCTCTTTGTAGCTATATACAAAAAAGAAATATCCGTGGGATCACAGGGCTAGATTCTTCCTTTACGGCTGGCTACACATCAGGCCGGCAGGCCTGGGTGAAGGAAGTTGTGCCGTCAACTCTGTGGTCAAAATGCATAATTCACTGAAAACAAGTGACATCAGGAGATCTGACCCCATACTCAGTGGGATTTTGAAACACGTTATTTTAATAAACTATGTCAATGCTTTGCTGGTAAGGGCTTGTCTATTGGCCAAGTTGCGTGAGAAAACAGGATCAGAGCATGGCGTATTAGTTTCACACACGCAAGGTGGGTGCTTTCCAGAGGAAAATTTTTGGAAAGCTTCTTTGGACCGAGACACAAGCTACCTACACATACAACGGATGCCAAGAAATCTGAACTGAATCAAGTACTCTTGTAAAATGATGAATTGCCTAGTGCATTGGCTCTTCACCTTCCCCCACAACCTTGCTACCTGGAAACCACCAACCACCAAATCCCGTTGTGCCCATGAAGGATTCTGAAATGGTGTCATGGCAAGAAAATGCACATGGTTTAAGTTCTAGGACAGAAGTTTCCTCTCCTTCTCCAATCCGTAGAGGGCTTGATTTTAGCACCACTAGAAGAAGCTGGGGGAGAAGCTGCAGAGCCCCCATTGAAGCAGCGCCTCTATTCCATTGAGCCAAGTGCTGTCTGGGGCCAGGACTTTCCATCTAGCGGCCTGAGATGCCAAAGTGAAAGCAGTGAAATCCTACTCTGGGATTGAAGCAGTAAGAAAGCAACATGGAGAAGGCAGCGATTTGCAGCTTCTCTTCAAGTCCTTGTCTCCTGCTGGATCCTAGGTACGGAGTTTTCCTGTTTCTACTTTGGTGCGTCATGTCACCAGATCAGAAGTCCTGGCCTAGAGGTCATATCCCCCGGACTTGTATTCGTCTCTTATGTATTCAAAACCGAACAATGTGATTTCTGAACAACCATTTTTATTATCTTAGTAACACACCAGAAAAGACAGTCATCCTTTTATATCCTTCAGCTTCCTTTCCTTCTCCACCATGTTTCATGGGTCTACTGATGCGAGGAAAAGTAACAGAGTTAGCTTGTTCCCATCCATGAAGAATGACAAATAAGAGAGTGTTGGAAACCCATTTTACCTTTTGCTGCCTAATTTAACTTCCCCTAGAAAATCACTAGCCTGTTTTCCATGCAAATCTTAGTCCTTCATAACCCACTGTTTTCCCACTAGCTAGAGTTAAAGCACAAACCAATTCAAGGTGGCAATTTATATGTGCTAGGTGCGCTGAGACTTTCTACTAGCTTGAAAGCTGCTACTGGCCCAACACTAAGGCTAACTGGAATCACTGGCAGTCACTTCGCTGACTTAAAGTAGCATTGGATTATGCATTGTGCATAAGGAAAATCTCTCTGAAACATTTAAAATGCCCCAAGCATCTATGCTTCCAGTGACTTAGACAGGAGTCAAGTGGCTCCTACTCCTTCCATGGCCAAGCCAGCTACAAAAGAAATACACATAGTCTATACTCAAGCTTTTCTTCCTTTACTTCAGTCATGGTCTATAAAGTGCTACAGTTTCTAAACAATACTGGAGTAAAAGTATATTTTCTTCTGGCTTCACATTTAAAAAAACCAACTATAAATACATTTAAGAGTAGTGAATAGTTTTCAGCTTTAGTGATAAACTTTTATTCTTTTTAATTTAGTAGTTAGATTAGGGAGACGGACTAGTCAAAGTAACCGCTAGTAATTCTTCATGAAAAGCCAGTAGCCGGATAAACATTTCTCTTCTTCCTGAACATCTCCCACAACGCTTCTGTCCACGTTATCAGTGCACATGCTGTGCCTCTGTAGGTATAAAGGAATGTGGATATATAAAAGCTGCTTACAAGTGATCTACCCATGAGCAGCAAATCCAATTGCACTGCATATGCTCCCAAGGACTCGAAGTGCTTGAGGTTCTGCACCGTCAGCTTCAACATACGAGTTCATTTTTCTTGCTTTTCCACCCAACGTCTCCTCCACGGGGAGCGTTCTACAAAACAGGCTTGGGCTCATCTTCATCTTGCTCCTTCCTACTGCAAAGCGGAAAAGATTCTTGAACAAACTGCCGGCACATGGGGCACTGCTGAAAGTACTTCATGCACCCGTCGCACAAGCAGGCGTGCCGGCAGGGCAGCAAGACCCAGTTCACTGTTGCGTTCTGGCAGACGACGCAGTCTTTACTGGTTTCTTCGTGCCATTCGGGTTCGTCTTCGGCCAGCCCGACCTTCTCCAGCAAGGTTCGGTCAGCGTCTCTCTCTCCTGGGGGGGGATCGCCGGTGGGTGGTGAGCTGTTTGCAGACATGAAGAGTTGCTAAACAGAAACCCAAACAAAATTTCAGCCGTCAGTAACTGGGTTTTATTTGCTAATCTGATGTACCATGGATCAAATACAAACTGATGCGGTCTCTCTTCTCTCCACATGCATATATCCCATAACCATCGTGTACTGTACACCTCAGGGCCAGATTCAGATTCAGTGCAGATGTAAGCGGGCGCTATTCCATTGCCTTCAGCCTCATCCGTTTTGAGAGGACAGAGAGATGCCTCCCTAAATACAGGGAAACCAGAGTCTCAGGAGCTGCCAGTGGTTATATTTATTGGGACCGATCTATTTTGCTTTTAAACTTCAATCAAATCAATACAGATAGAGCAGGAAAATAATTTGGATGGCTTAGAATTAGAAATATTATTTGTAGCACCTGGGAGCACCCGTCATGGCCCAGCATCCCACAGTACGATTTGCTTTCCGCAAATACACAGCAGAAGACAATCCCTGCCCCAAACAGCTTACAATGTAAGTATAAAACAAGAGAAACAGTGTGGGAACATAAGTGAACAGTGAGATGAGGCTGGTCAGTGTGCCCGGCAGTGCTCTCAGAGCTCCAGGAGCTGAACCTGTGTCAAGCTTCTTGTAGGCACTGCGGCAAAGGAAAATTGTAAGGACGGATCTGAAGGAGAAGGTTGTCTTAGCAGAGATTTATGGGAAGCTTCTCTCAAATGCAAGGGGTAGCAAGGGAAAAGGCACGGGGGCGCATGTTTGAAAATCTAACAGGCAAATGATGGAGACTTCATGGGCCTAGCACAGGTGTGTGGCAGGGTCCTGACTGCAAATAAGAGGTGACAGCCAATCTTCACCCTACCTGTGATGCACTTCCAAAGTGAAGGCAAGCAGCTGATGCTACAGGGAAATGGGAGCCAGTGAAAGGTTCCGTAGAAGATAACAATATGACCGAAGAGACCAGCTAGGAAAATTATCTTTACAGGAGTATTCTAGAGGGCTGTTCCTTTAGAGGCAAGACTGCACTTGATACAACCTGCTAAAACGAGATTTCAGGAACCCAGACATAGGATGATACTATAATTAATTGTTATATTATAAAGCAAAGGGTTGAGCAGTGTCCATAATAAATGATTTTCAATATCTACTTTATTCATAATTAATTTGATAACATACACTGGAACAAAGTCAAAGCAAGGAAAAAAAAAATCAATGAGAGATTCTAATGGACTCCCATAGGTTTTGAATCAGGCCTGTTCTGAATACTGACAGAAATAACAGCTGCCACCTATAACCACCACCAAGTCAGTAGGGCCTAGGGGTGACTGGATGGTAAATATATAAACCTGCGTAGGCCTGGTTGCAACTAATTTAGCAAGAACTAAATGTACTTTGTCTTATGTCACCAGGACCCGCATGGTCTGACACAAAGGTAATGACTGGGTGTTGGGAGCAACCCAGAACCAATGGACAGTGACAGCAGTAGGAGACAGGGCCACGGGCAGGGTTGCCAACTGTCCATAAACTTATAGGCGATCTGTTAAGAAAGCAGCCTAAAAATGCCTGTTTGAAAAATCTGTAAGAAAATTAAGCTGTCCTTAAAAAATCCAAGACACGCTCCATTCGTTTCAAGATCTGCTGTCACGATGAAATGTTGATGCCGGACAGAGATCCCATCCCGGCCACAGCAGACCAGTGCCTTCTCCTGATGTCTAAGCATGAACCGTACAGTAAATCGTCTGTTAGGGCTTTCTAGCTCACTGAAGCCTCTATAGCTCCTTCTCCCCTCCTATCCTATCCAAGTGCTGCTGCTGCTTGTAACAGCATCTCAGTGCTCACTCCGATGGTATGTAGCTGCATGGTCCCAGGCAAGGCATGACATGGAGGGAAGGAATGTGTCTGGGATAAAGCTGTGGGGCTGGGAGGAGGGGGGAAAGGCGGTGGGTGAGGGTCTGTCCAGGATGAGGACAGCGGGGCTTGCAAGGTAGCTTGGTGCAGGGTACAGTTGGGGGTGTCAGGGCGTGGGGTGAATAAGGGACACTTGAGGCGCAGGCAACAGAAGAGATACCAGGAGGATGGACAGGGAGCAGGAGTACCTGGAAGGGGGAAAGGAGACCAGCTCACTCTCACAGCACTGGTTGAACATTTATGATCCCACACAGAAAGGATACAGGTCTGTAAAGTCCCCTGATGCAGGAGAGGGGACACTGATACAAATCCCTGTCTTTACTGAAGAGTAGCTTAGGGTACTCGATTGTCAGTGCACATTGATGTTAGGAGAACACAGCAGTTAAACAGTTAGTGCATCTGAGACAGTGCTCCCAATGCTGTAATTCAGCACTGTACAGCAGAGAGGGGATGGAAGGGGTGCGAGGAGGGGACAGCAGGCTAGTAGAGTAGACCACTTGCCTCTGTTAAAAAGGAGAAGATCCTTGAAGATCCTTCAATTATATTAGACTGAAATCTGAGCAGGGTTGCCAACCCAAGAACATTTTTTTACTGACAAGTTGCAGACTTTTTACTACCAACCAAACTTTTTACTATGGTTGGTGTTAACCTCCACATTTGAGCCCGCCCCTTCTAAACTGCTGTCCTGGGCCTGGCACAAGGGTTATATTTACATAATGTAAAACATACATAATTATGAACGCGTGCCAGTGAAATAGTTTGGGTGTCAGTAAAAAATTTGCAGATTGTCAGTAAAAATAATTTTTTGGGGTTGGCAACCCACGAGCCATATTCAGGAACCAGGACTGAAGAGAGACATTCAGGAGCAAGTCAGCAACCGTACTAGAAGCTTGTGTGTCAGTCACCACAGGCAAGCTTAAATGGGGGGCCTGCTGCCCCTTTCTGAAAAGGAGAAAGCATGTGGGGATAGCCAGACTGACACACCAATCAGACCAGGTGGGGCTGGCAATGAGGATCCTGACGGAGCCAGGTCTTTACAATAAGAAACTGTAAAAGTAGCAGATTGATTTCATGGACCTGTCACTGCACGAATGACATTAATATTGCAGTCAGAGTGAAATAAGGCTTACCTTTAGATCATGGAACTGGCCTTGGGCTAGAAGCAGATACTGATACAATACTCTGCAGGAAAGTCTGTAACTCTCATCAGGGACATGAATTATGGACACCATGGAAATCTGGAGAAAAGAAAAGCTGTATTTAGTACTTCCACATTCCATGCACCTGATCTGTTAATTCATATATGCACAGTGACATGCATATCGCACAGACAAGTGGGGCAGTCTATTAGACAAAGTGGAACTACCATGCAGTTTGGTTCGTGTTGCTACCCTATCTAAGTGTTGCCTTCTTTCTACATATGTCCCTCCTGCAGCTAATCCACTCACCACCCCTCTCTGCTCCTGGACTTAGGCACACGAAGTTATGGAAGGCCCATGCTTTAGTAGCTTTGCTCAGCTGGGGACTTGAGAGAGGCAGCACCTCTCGCTGGCTCTTGGCACAGTGATGATGAGTTTTACACAGAAAGGGGCGCTGCCCTCCTCTGAACTGCTGTTGTGGCATGAAGCGGCACAACGAGGAGGCAACTCTTTGAGCACCCAATAAACCAAGGGACTGCAAGTCCAGGACAACTCATACTCCCATGGCTGGATTCCACGCTGCCTTGAACATCGTTGGTGTAGAATCTCTATTGCTGCTGATGACGTGAAAGACAGAACCTGCTATCTGGCTCCTGCACCTCCCCTTGCCCCAGACACGCAGGGCATCGTTTTCAGATCCCAGAGAGCTTTCCGAAGTGTCATCATTTGGTTTATAAACCGAGTGACCCCCAGACACAATCCTGAAAATTAGCAATGGAAGGAACCCTGCAGACTGCTTTCTACAGTCCCTATTCCAACAAAAAAGGCATCCAAAGGCAAGTATGCTGTTTTCAAGCCCCAAAATAATGTAATAGCTTGTAAAGAAAAAGAGCAAAGCCCAATATTACTGCAGCTTCCTCTGATGGTCTCTGGGAAGTGTGATCACCGAGATGTTTCTCTAAAGTTATTTTAAAAGCTTTGGGACACAGAAATGCATTTAGAATGACTCTAGTCAGCGAACAAAAATAAAGAGAACATAGAGATTAAATGCATCATGCATATGTATTTATACTAATTACATTTACCATCCCTCAAGGCTGGGGCCTCTTTTTAATCACAATACACTTTACAGCTTCCTAGAGATGCATTAATTTCATTTTGGCATCCGGAAGCCCCTTATACTCACTTAAAACTGGCAGATTTGCTGCTCAGTAAAAGGGATTTAAGAGCCAACAACTCCTACTGTACTAGTGACTCATTTCAATACAAAATTAATTACTTCTCCATGACTATTTATGTCCCTGCCTGATGGACAGCAACCTGGTGTAGGGCAGAATGGTCAAAACTTGCAGAACTGTTTTGGTTCCCAAGAAAAATTATGTACTAGAAGTAGTGCATAAAAATTGGGTAGTATCCCTCTAAATAATCTGTGCTGTCTCTAGTAGCCATAACCCATGTTTCAGAAGCCACCAGAAGCCTGGTAGAGCAGCAATGAATACAGAATCAGGGGGTTTAAGGCTAGATGGGACAACCAGGTCATATTGCCCAACCCTGGGTATAACACAGGCCTCTGTATTTCACCCATGTACCAATAACTTGTGTTTTACCAGACGCATCCAGGCTGGATTTGAAGACAATCAAGAGACAGAAACTCAACCACTTCCTTGGTAGTTAGTTCTTGCACTCAGTCACCCTCCGCTGCTAAGAAAATGTGTGCCTAACTTCTCATTTAAATTTATTCGGCTTCAGCTTCCAGCTGCTGTCCATTGTTTTGCCTTTTCTTGTTACATTAAAGAGCCCTTTAGTATCGAATATTTTCTCCCAGCAAAGACGCTTATATACAGAATAAGCAGCAACAGTAAATCAGTCACTTCCCAATCTTCTTTCCAATAGGCAGGGATCCTGGTTTTCTCTCATTTAAAAAAAAATCCCCAATTTTCAGTTAAAAAAAACCCCAACCCAAATCCACACTTTTCTGTGATTTAAATGAAACACCACTAATATATATGTAGTGGAGTTTCATTTTAAGCATGGAAAAGTGTGGATTTGGGGTTACTTTTTTAAAATCGAAAATTGGGGATTTTTTTAAATCAGAGAAAACCAGGATCCCTGCTCATAAGTGCATTGGATTTTTTAAGTCTCTGTAACCCTCAACTCATTTTTTGCAGCTTTTGTTGGAATTCCTCTAAGTTTTTGAACATCCTTTTAAAGATCCGGGTACCAGAGCTGTATGAAGGATGCCGGTATCGACCTTGCCAATGACAGAGACTACAGTAAAACCACCACCTTGCTTCTCCTTATATCCCCTGGGTGTGTAGGATCAGGTTACTTTTGGTGGCAGCCCTCTGGTTCATGGGTCACTGGGAACTGCTCTTCCATTAGGGCTCCCTAAATCCTCTTCATGCTTTCCCATTCCTAGGCACAAACTACAATCCTTGTTCCTACATAGACAACTTGGCATTTAGCTCTATTATGAACATATTTTGTTTGAATGGGCTTGTATCACCAGGAGATCCAGATCAGTCTGTTTGCCTTGTCCCCACTGTTTGAATCACCTACTACTCTTGTCAACACTGATTTTATATTTACTTCCAAATCATTAATGGCAATGTTGAATAACTTTGGGTTTAGACTCAATCAGTGCAGAAGCCTAAGGGAAACACCACTTCTCAGCAATGCTTCTCCTCTATTACTTTGTTGAGATCTGTGTATTAACCACTTCAAAAGCCACTTCACATGTATTTTATGATACCCTGTAGTGCTACTTCTTAAATCAGGATGTTATGAGATATTAGATCAAAGGAATTTCAGTAGTTCAAGTATGCAACTTTAATACTGTTCCCTTTTAACCAAAATTGCAATCTCAAAAATGAAAAAGCAAGTTTGCATGAGAAGAATTCTTGGCCACAAATATGTGGTGACTGGTAATAATTATTTTCCCATCCCGCAACTCTGTATTTAATCCCATGTGTAGCTAAACCTTGTATGCTGGGTATAGTTAATCAACAGCTTCACAGGACCCACTGTGCCCATGCGGTTACTTCATATTAAATGTATTGCTTACGTAGGCTTTGTTGTGTCACTTGTCATGCAGCTATGCTGTTAGAAGAGATGAAACATGCTGTATTTTTAACTAATTTGTATTCAATAAGGACATCAAAGGTGTTAATTCAAAGTAATCTATGAAGAATGGAAATCAAAGTCTTGTCTTAACATATCCTTGTCAAACCCTCTCACTGCAGAGTGGAGACCATCTGAAACAGAGTAGAACAGTGGTTCTCAACCTTTTCAGACTCGAGGCGCCCCTGGATAAACCTGAGACCTTTCTCAGAAAATGTCAGCTCTTAGTTTTCCTTCTTTTTTGACTACAGAAAAAATAATAGAGAAGTTTTTCCTGTTGCAAAGAAATCAGAAAGACCACAACTAGGGATTCCTATTGCAAATCTCTGGGTTTATCATGTGAATCATGTTTACATCCCTAACAGCGCTAACACTGTTGCACCCTGTGACCCTCCTGAAGGCTCTCAAGGCACCCTGGGTGCTGCAGCACCCTGGTTGAGAATCAGTGGAATATAATCACTTCTTTATGGATAATTTTAGGCTATTGTTACAGTCCATCAACCCCTGGGAGTATTAATGTGCAAGGGCACAGGAATGGCATGCTGCCCTCCCCATATTTAGTGGGATTAGCCCTCCTGGATCTTGTTGGACAGATGGCCAACATGCTTCCCACCACTTTTGTAACAAGACCAAACAATGACAGAGTGTCTAAGATAGTCTTAGGTCCTGGTCATACCCCTGTCTTTGTCTACGGCAGACAGTACTCAAAATTTCACATACTAGCAAATGCCAGCCGCGTGAGAGCTTTTAAATAAAAAGAACAGGAGTTTGCAGTGAAAGCTGAAGGATGCTCACCTCAGATGTGCTGTAAAGCTTCAGGGCAAAGGGCTTCCTGAAGACTTATACCGTCAAAACAATTTGTGATCAAAACTGTTGCACCATATTAATTTTTACTTAGCATCAGTATAGGAAGAGAGCCAAAAAAATCACATAGGAAGAACTGGATGACTCAGGACTGGAATCACAGAAATGGGATGACATTTAGTAGCACCAAATATGACATGAGCTTAGGGACTAACAAGAATTTCTGCTCTAAACTGGGACTCATCCATTTGATGCCAAGGAGGAGAAAGTCCTACATCAGCTGGTCGTAGGATTACTAAAACCCACTGAAATGATGCAGCCATGGAAAGAGGTATACGATTCCAGGGCGTATAAGAGAGAGGAAAATATTAATGCCATCATACAAGGCACTGAGAAGGCCTTGTCTAGAATACTGTGCACAATTCTTGCCACCTGTGTTCCAAGACAGACAAATTCAAACTACAGCGGTGGAAAAAGGGGTTGAAAAAGAGTTTGAAAGGGATATTAAACCCTTGCCCACCATGGCCTGTAGGCCACCTATGCCTGGCCCGCAAGAAAACCCTGGCAGATAATCTCGGTGCTATGCAGAGGCTAAGCACTCCTTGGATATCATACACATTCTTTTCTATTCTTTCCACAGCAAAATACAGCTGCCTTCGCTCCCTGTCTAAGGAGCCTCCATTACTGCAGAGATCCATCTTTCAGCCGACACGTGAAAGGACACCCAGCCATTCTGCTCAGGACTAACACATGTTCCAAAGCATCCAAACGCTTAAAACCAGCTGGCTTACTGTGTGTTCTCGTGTTACTTACAATGTCATATATTTCTCTGTCTTCTTCTCCAGCTAAAGTCAACAGAGCTACTAGTGGGTAGCGAGATCTGGGCACGGGGCCAAAATCTGTAATTTGAGCATCTTCTGATAACTGACAATATTTCTCTTCCTTGTCGGTTTTTTTAATGCTGTACTTGTGTAAAGGAAAACAATCAATGTCACGGCAATGGAAGGCAAACGCGGTGCTTATGCTAAGAGTATTCTTGATCTTATTCATTCATAAATACACTCTGCCAAGACTTGCAGCATGCTTACAGCCTCGTTTCTCGCTGTGCCAATAAATTAGCATAGGATGTCACAACAATTTTTTTTTTAAAGGATACAAGTACTGCTGTCGATAGAGGTATTCGTTGTACAGAGCATCTTCTAGTGCTTGCGGAGTCTTTATTCTGAAGCAGTAGATGTGTTTCTGCAAAGCTTCATATAGCTTTTGCACACTGCACCCCCAATAGCATGTAAGGAAACAATCCTCCAGGCAGTCGGGTTTCAACGTTATGCCCTCTTGCAGAAAGAACATAAGGACATGAAAATACGCATTGTACACACTGCAAGTCTCATTCACTTACCAGTCCGTTGGAGACCAGAAATGACCAGCTGCCGGATTCATGATTCCTGAAATTACCAACTGTAATTCATTAAAAGCAGGAGATGGGAAGCACTGCAAGTGCCCCAGATTATTTCTTTTTTAATTCTCATTTAATCATTTCCAATTTAGACTGGACTGAGTGCTGGTGAAAGGGGAGTGCTGCTGCTCTGGTTAGCACGGAGGGACAGGTGGGCGCCTCCTTCTGAAAGTGTAACACCAAGACTCCTTAGGGGCAGAAAGGGATGAAGAGGCCGCACTGGCTACTGCAGTACTTTCTTTAGGCACTTATGACACCTTTGTAGGTTTGCTGCTCAACTCTGATGTGCTACAACATGTCAACTGTCTGAGCCGTGCTGAGATCTCCACTCTGATGTTCCCTGGAAGGGTTTGGACATTTGAACAAAACAGCACTTTCAAACAGCAAGGCAAAAATGTCACCAGCCATTGAAGTTTGCATCCTAGGGACACTCAAGTATCCTTCTGGGCTGGGTGGTGTGGACAGGAATGCTGCAAGGCAGGGTGTTCTAAGAGAGGGCTGGGAGTAAAGGGGTCATTTCCACACACCCAGCTGCCCCAATACTTTCCACAGTGGGCACACAGGTCTTTACTCTGCCTGTAAGCACACCCAGAGCTGTGAGGGGCTGCTCGCCAGCCTGGCTCACTCATTTCAATCAGTGCAGCTGAGTGCAAATTTCACTTCCCGGCCCCTCTGAAATACATGGGCATAACTCAGTCCTTGAGTGCATCGCACGGACTTTGTGAGGCAGAAAACTAAAAATACCAGAGCTGATCATCCTCAACTGCTTTTATTACTTAACAAAACCTTCCCCCGTGAGAAAAATGTTTTAATAAAATGAGATTTAAACCACACACACAAGCCAAGTCTTGGGCCTGACTCTTTAGAGCACAGTGCTTTTTGATGGACTGCACAAACATGGCAATTTCTAAGGTGACTGGTGACAGGTTACTGCAATGCAAGCAAGGTTTGGGGAGATACTGGTGAGGGAGGGGCACAAGAACAGGTATCCCAGACAAAAATCCACTGACTTGTTACTGAAGCTGCAGTAGGATGAAGGATCTCCAAGCCAAAAGGGTTCTTCACTTGTCTCATCTGCTTTTTAGATACTCCTGCGCTGGATTCTGTCTCTTCCGAGTTTCTCAAGATCACGGGAACATCCCAACCGAACCTAAGAGACAGCAAGATGTGGCAGTGGGCACATGCTAGTGATGGTGCATTTCAACTAGTTTCCAGATATAAATAATGAGCAATTGCACAATATGTGCCAGGATGCACAGGAGGCAATAGATGCTGGAAATCTCAAGAGTCCTTCACATAACAAGTGGGAATCTTTAGAGCTGGTAGAGAGAAATATTTCACCTTTTATTCTGCGGGGGCAGGGGGGGGGGGG
>NW_005842059.1:2612632-2616591 GCF_000455745.1 Alligator sinensis
GGCTTTGCAAGGCCAGTGGAGGATGCTCAGTTCTCTCGAGTGCTAAAGTCCAGTCTAAACTTCCCCTGAGCTGGGTACTCCACACAGCTGCCCACTGGTCCCTGCAGGGACAAACCTACTGTGCTCTGGGCAGTAGCAAGAGCTCAAGTCAGATCATGCAGCCATGTCATGCAGACAGAGTGTTGCAGCCCCGGGAGCTGAGCTCACGAGGACTGCAGGATCTGGATTCCACATTTTAATCCCGATTATAGCGTTATGTTTCTGAGTCGGCGATTTTAATCTCTGCTTCAGAGCCAGAACCAAAGCCCACAGAAGTCAGGGCTCGGCATCAAGCTCTCAAAGCCAATGACAGCCTCTCAGCCCAATATGATCTGAAAAAACGCTTAAGGATTCTGCGCTCCCAATTTTCAATGCACAGCTCCCCTCCCCTAGCTTAACCCACCTGCATAAATAAGCATAATGTATAATGTGAAATATTGTAGGAAGATCCTCAATATCAGATATAAAACCTAGTATTTTCATAATCTTCAAATGAAGCTTCTCACTGAACCAAGAGCAGAAACTGTGATCCACGGCATGTAAGCTCAAGATAATTTCACCTCTAGAGAAGAGGACAGTCGTCCAAGTAACAGCGGAGACACATCGCTAGGTCAGAGGGCAATTCCAGGGACGACAAAAGAGAGACTTTTGTTTCCACGTTCATCTCTATACAAAGGAGGCAGCACACACACATTGAAGGGACTTTTGTCAGTGCATTTTATAAACTGTCCTCTACTTGCTCCAGTCACCTTAATATGTATGGTCAGCGCCTCTATCACTGTTAGCTGACGTGCTTAATTAATGGCTCATTTACAGAATGTGTAGCAGCACCCCACCTGCCGGAGAACTCTTTGGGATGCTCTTACCTCTTTTATAACAAACTTCCCGATGAGGATGGAAGGAAATGCACCTGCTTCCCTGCAATGATGGTTTCCAGTAAGAGAGCCAGACTACTGGCTATCACACAAGACTGGACCACAGAGCGGCAATTCAAGCTCACACAGGCACTGTCAACTTAAATCTCGCCTGTTTTAAGAATCAGTCGCACATGTGGCATCTGCTCCGAGCCAGCTGGACCACATCTGTGGCTGCACAATTGCTTCTCCCTATTTTTAACCGTGTTTCCGTCCCCCATCGCTGTGTGAAAGGACCATTACGGCAACAGGAGAAGCACAACTAAACATATGGTGCTGCCAAATGCACAACTAAACAACAGATTTGTTTTCCCTTCAACCTATTAGCAAGTCAAACCTAGGTGTTACTTGTGACAGAAAGAGGTAAAACATCCAAGAAGGGAAAGGGAGGACTTTCAAGCTGACAGTGTCCCTTTAAAGAGCAAAAAATCCCAACCCTGCTTGCAGCAACAATAAAGAATCCCCATTTGTCTAGCAAAAGGCTCCCATAATAGCATCCACAGGCTGCCCGTGCACGTGGAGGGGAGAGGCACAAGGCAGAAGAGCCCTACACATCTTCTCTCTGTAACAACAATACCCCCTATTAATCCAGATCAGAGAAAGAGGCAACAAGACTTGGAAACAAGCCTAGAATTTGCTGTGCTCTGTTGGAAATGTTTCTAGTCAACTATACAGAGCATCTGGACAGCTCAGCACCGATCAGCCTGTTCACATGGAGAGGCAGATCTTTAGCTATGCTGGCTCCATCAGAGCGATGCCGATTTGCACTAGCTGAGGATCCAGCTCTTAATGTAAGTGGATGGGGTGAATTTAATATTCTGTGGATGTTCCCCAGTGTGTATATATAAATTAATTGTATATTTCTATAATATAGAAATATATGTGTGTGTATAAAACCATTTATGTTGATCTATTTATATAATATATAAAAGTGTGTCTAGGTATGTATAGAAAACAATAACTATTATATAGATATTTTAAGGCACATGCAGTTTCCTGCCAGATGCTGATTCCAAATGGTAAAAAACCCCTGCTCTCTGGAATCAGTTGTGTCGGAGGGATGCAGTTACCAGGATGGTCCAGGAAATAAGCAAGAGGCAAGGATGGTTGTGGGTAAGACCTCTTACTAAACTAACTGCATTGCTGGGATAGATTTAGGCAAGATTTTGAATGCAGTGCAGGTGACTGAAGAAGAATGCAGTGCACCTGAAAGCTCATCCATGTCCAGCTCAACCAGGCAGCTGGTCCAATCAGAGATATCACCCATAAAAACTCTTGCCTCTTGGTCTTTGAAAGGCCCCCACCCCATCCACCACCACCACTGGTTAGCAACAACAAGATACCATTAAGAAAGTATTCATGGAAAAAAACAGCAGTCTTCTAATGAGTTAGGGACAACCCCTCCTCCCCCAAAACAAAACGAAAACCTTGGGGATAATTAACTAAATTAACCAGCTACCAAATATAAATGTATAGAAGCACTGTTGGAAGGAACAGGCAATCCAGGATTGAATTTAAGTTTAATGTATGACGTTCTTACTCTTTGGGTCAGATCCTCAGAGGGTTTTAAGGGATGTAACTCCACTGAGTTCCTTAAACCAACTGCAGGAACAGACCCCCTGAACTTGAATGCATCAGTGTTGTAATATAACTCAAGTGACATTGGGCTGAAAGCCCATGCGAAAGCTAGGGGCATACCTACATAGCTTCCTAGACTACAGCATACAGTAGCATACCAACACTGTCAAAGAGCATCCACTCCGGAGACCCTTCTTGGGACCGCTTTTCCAGAGGTGTGGAGTGACATCATGTGGGGAAATGGGTGCTCTGCTCTGCCAAAAAACAAATCCTCAGGCACCCCAAGGGAGCAAAAAATGAGTAAGCGGGAGAAGTGAGCGGTCTTGTGTTCTGCTGTTAACGTTCAACAGGAGGGAAGAAGAACGACAAAGGGGAAGGATCTCCTGGATTACGTGCTAGACAGCGGTTCCCAATCTGTGGTATGGGTACCACCAGTGGTACAGACAACCTGTCAGCGGCACACGTTAACAGATTTATTATAATTACTTTATATGACAAAAATCTGCTGGCGGTACTTAAGGTCATATTGTTGTAAACGGGTGGTGTGCAGTCTGTCAGAGTTGGGGAACCGCTAGCGCATCCCCACAGAAACAGCTGGACTTGTGCTTAGCGGTAACAGTGGCGAGCGGTCTAGCGCGGTGGTTCTCTACCTCCAGACTCAAAGACCCCCTTGTTAGACTCAAGGGCCCCCTGAGAATACGTCAGCTTTTGGCTTTCAGTCATTTCTGACGATGGAAAAAAGAATATAGCAATTCTTCCGTTGCGAGGAGCTCAGAAAGCCCCGGCAGGTCAGAATGGTTTGGACGCCCCGGATTCCTCTGGGTTTGTCTGGCGAGCCATGCGCAGGTGTCTGCACCCACAACGGCGCTAATATGGTGCAGCTCCCCACTGCACCCTGGAAGGGACGCGGTGGCACCCCGCGCTGCTGGGGAACCCCGGTTGAGAATCGCTGGTCTCATTCTCCCTTGGTTTACAGCACCAGGAGAGAGCACATGAGCCGAACAACAGAACAGCCCACCAAGGTCTACCCGAGAATCTCAGCTACACCGAAGGCTCGAGCACAGCATCTCTGGAAAAGCGACGGAGAAATGGCCTTGCACGGCGCCAAAGGGAGCGGAGGCTACGGGGCACTGGTGCTGGTAGCGACCGGCAAGGAGACGTTTGCAGGGGGAGGAGAGGGCAGGAGAGAAGCCGGGCAGAGCGCAGCACAGCTCTGACATGGCAGCACGTCGAGCAACGGCCTTCAGACGTGACAAGGCCGTGTCAGGGATATCGGCGCTAGCTCGGCAGAGAGGCTGCATCTTCTGTGAGCCGAGTTCCTGGCTCCCTGCTCTCCGGGAGGCTCGACGCAGCCCGCGGCTCGCTCTCCGCTCGCAGGCACAGCCGCCCAGGCCGGCTGGGAGGGCACCAGCGCTGCCCTGCCCCCCG
>NW_005842059.1:2617050-2618433 GCF_000455745.1 Alligator sinensis
TCCCCCCCGGCAAATGCCCCGCCCCCTGCCCCTCCCCCCCGCGACAGGTGCCCTGCCCTCACCAGCCCAGCACCAGGCCGCTGGTGACGAGGAAGCAGACGAAGACGACGGCGATGTAGAAGAGCGGCGAGCACTCGTACAGCGTCACTAGGAAGACGGCGGCCATGGGCCCGGCTCCGCGCAGCGTCCCGACCCGACCCGGCCACTGCGCCTGCGCGGAGGTCTTTGCGCAGGCGCCGGAGGGACGTGAAGCCGCCTCGAAGCCGCTGCCACCAGGCCGCTGGTGACGAGGAAGCAGACGAAGACGACGGCGATGTAGAAGAGCGGCGAGCACTCGTACAGCGTCACTAGGAAGACGGCGGCCATGGGCCCGGCTCCGCGCAGCGTCCCGACCCGACCCGGCCACTGCGCCTGCGCGGAGGTCTTTGCGCAGGCGCCGGAGGGACGTGAAGCCGCCTCGAAGCCGCTGCCCTCACGCTGCCCGTTGCCCGCAGCCGGGCAGTGCTGGGGATGCTGCGCAGGGGCTGGGGACAGGGCACGGGGGTTGCAGCTCAGCCTCGGGGCTGCAGAGACGGGGAAACCCGATCCAATTGAAGCAAGCAAGGCAGGCAGTGGAGGAGACATCAGAGAGAAGCACCCGCAGAGCCCAGGGGTCATCTAGTCCAACCCCAAGTCCATAGGGGATGCATGAAAACCCTGAAGAAGAGGGGCTGGAAGGGAGCTCCAGAGGTTGTCTCTAGTCCAACCCCTGCCTGAGCCAGGATCAGCCCTGTCCAAGCCACCCCAGGCCATCCAAACCACCCTAGCTAGAGCATGGGCCAGGGCTGGGGTGCGGCAGGTGCTAAGCTGCACCATTGACAGCCCAGAGGTTGCAAGGTCAAGGCCATAGACGGGGCCCCCGCCGGGGCTCAAACGAGGCTGTGAATTCTGCTAAATCCCTTGTCCTGGGGACACGAGAAGGAAAGGGTCTGCAAGTTAGTCTCGTTATTCTTCGAAAGTTTGGGGCTGGTCGCGGGAATACGTGACGTGCCATTCCAGGAGCCCGCTAGGAAAGTATAAGCCTCCCCTAATAAGAGGCCACAACAGGCGCGTCAAAGGGACAAAAAGCAAAGAAAACAGGGACGGGAATGACATCATGGGTTCATAACAAGGGGACACTGTGCCGCAGCGCCTGCTGAATGAGCTAAGGACGTCAACCGGTGACACGCTGCCTGGAGATGTGAGCAGAGGAGTGACGGGAAGACAGCCCCACACTTGCCCTGGTCAGGTAGACGGCCAGCTTGGCGAGTGCCAGGAGGAAGAGGAACAGGAGGTCCCAGGGCTTGGATGGAGAATGCATAAAAGAAAAGGTGCAGGGAGAAATGCAGCGAAGAGCTTCAGCAG
>NW_005842059.1:2618464-2623351 GCF_000455745.1 Alligator sinensis
GTGGGGGCAGAAAAGAGGCTGCAACCTGGTGTGCTCAAGGTAGGCTTGCGCCAGGGTCTCTCTCTGGTAGTAGAAAGGGCAGGTGCCGGGGGTGTCTGTAAAACAGATGCATGCCCATGGTGACGGCTGCATGCAGGAGCGGCCAGCTGAGGTCTTTGGCAGCATGTGGGATTTGGCCACACAGGATATGGGAAGGCAAGGTGGAGCAGGGAAGCTCGGAAGAGGTCTATTGGAGCCTGTGGGAGTGTGGAAAAGCTCAGGAGAGTGTAAATGCAGAGAGGAGGAGATGGTTTAAGGCTAGTGGTGTAGATCTGCAGAGGACGTGGGGGACGGAGAGGCATATAGGGAAGAGCATAAATCAAAAGTGGGCAAAATGCGGCCCATGGGCCAGATGCAGCCCGCTAGGCCATCCTATCTGGCCCACTGGGCCCCTAAAAATTTTAGAAAATGAATATTTATCTGCCCCTGGCTGCCTGTCAAGCAACCCTTTGCCTGAAATAATTGCCCATCCCTGGCATAAATAGACTTAACAACAGTGTGGGTTCCCATGGTGGTCAGCAGTTGTTCTGCGGATAACCACATGCTCCACAGAGGTCAAACAGAGAGCGGGGCTGAGACTTGTTTGGAGCATGTTATGCTCGGATGTGCGCTGGGCTCAGTCTGTGCCTCGATCTGAGTTATGCCTGGCACAAAGAAAAAAATGATGGTGAGAGATGTGACCACGTGGCACCTTTATGCCTCTTGTCCTCGCACCCAACCCTGGAGCTGGGTAGGGCCTAGACGCTTGGTGAGGCATAAAACAGGCTTGGCTCAAAGCAGCGCTGTCCCATCTAGCCCTAATGCCACGTGAAAACCTATTTCAGTACTCAAGGGTTGCTGGAGGGCAGCAGCTGTGCCTGCCGTGAGGCTGGGGCTGTGTTATGTTACTGGAAAATCCCCCTAAACCAGGGTAATCCTCCATGAGCTGCTGTGATGCTGCAGCAATACATATAGAAGGAAACTCTCACAGCAAACTTCTTTTCCAGTGTTTTTTAATGTTATAGGCCTGAGTTGCATTCAGACTATTAACATAGCATTGTAGCTATCCCAGTGCAAACCCCCAGCCCTGCCAGCAGGTATCTATCCCCACCTACCTCATCCCTGCCGTTTCAATGCAGTCCTACACTTGGTACTGATCTGCCAATGAACCTTCATCCTTACCTGTAACACAACTCTGCTGAAACCCAGTTCTCGGTCCCTACAGGAACTCAACCAATGCAGCTTCATCCTGCTCCGCACCCTGCTATTTCACCCTGGGCCTTTGCCTGACTGGAACAAAACAGCAGACAAATAGTACTGTCATGTAAATAAGGATCATATGGTAAGGTGCCTCGGTTATCAAACTCATTTTGCATGTGATCGAAGTAAAGCATTCTGTGTCTCTAACTCCAGAGGTGGATTTAATCCCATGGCTTTTTCCCTATAATACATTAGGAAAAACTGATCCTACAAATTAGATCAAAAGTATTCCATATAGGTATTAAGAGCAAAAAGTATGTCTGGCCTCCCAGAGAAAATAAGTAACAAAGATTTTCCTTCAAATAAGTAGACGTCAGGACATCATTATTGTTCAATCTATTCAACATAACGTTTAAATCTATTCAACGTGATACATCTATTCAACACAACATTGAAATCCTAAGATCATGAGATGGTACAGGATACTTATCCTTACACTAAAATCATCTCCTTTCCTAATGTTTGGACCTAGCTATTTCTGTAGGAAAAAACTCCCCACAAACTTTCGCTTCCAAACTGTACCCTTTTGATTGAACATGATTTTTGAATATGTAAACTTCCTATTGCATGCTATTAAAACACTCCTTATATATTGAAGCAGTTGCACCTATATATGTATTATACTCACAAACAAATCTCTTGATGTGAGGATCCAGTAAACTTGCTTTTTTCCCCCTTTTCTGAAGGCGATGTTTAGATTTTTAACTAGTTGTTTGACTGAACACAGTTTTGTTATGTTCTCATGCTCTTGCTGAAAGACTGCAATTTTATGTGATAGCTTTGACATTTTAAGCAATTAAAGTAATCAATTTGATGTAGTGTCTGAGGTCATTAGTCTTCACATATATGCTTTCACCGTATCATATAAAACAAGACAAGATGATGACTTTTACTACTCAAAATTGTACGATTTCTAAGATACTTGGCATCCCCTTGCTGTAGCAAGATTAAGTTTCCAGCTACGTGAAACAGGCCAACTTTTGACAGTATCATAAAGAGAGAAATCCACTGGCAACCTTATATGGAGAACAAGCATTCCTAGTGCTTAGTGCTCATATTAGGGTTTTGTTTATGCCTAATGCTGCCCCATTTCCAGAATTAGTTGAGACTTATATAAAAGGTCACATGAGAAAATACTTAGACTAGCAATAATACATTTGAAAATATCTGCTGTACTTTGGATGTCAGACTATATCTCCGCCCCAGCTCTCTCTTCTGGCTTTATGGATGTACTTTGTATACATTCATACTTATTTATTCAGTAGATAAGCAGGCCTCAAGATCTGTCATTTTGATAGTTTCCACTTAGTGGCATCTATGTTCATCATCTCGTATGCTGGAGTTGGACTGTAATCTGAGAAAAATAGAGTTTGCCTTTTCAGTGTCCCTTGCAGAGCTATAAACTTAAAAGATTTGCTTGATTCAGATAAATGTAGCAAGGGATTGGGATTCACTTTAGAGCCTCTTGCCTTCCTTTCAGATCTTAGACTAAAAGGTTATTTTAATATGAGAAATGAAATGCATCTAGAAATTCAAGCAACTCTTACTTTGGTGATTTCTTTTCCCCGCAGCGCTGGACACGCAGTGTCCGACAGTCTCATGGTACAATTCTAGTTGTATTTTCAGCAATGAGAACTAAATATTCACTGACATTATTAAGGCTACGGTTATGCAGTAAGTGCTGATCAGAGCTCTGTACCATTTAAGGCAATGGAGCTGTACACAGGGAAAGCCCCTTGCAGGATAGGGGCTTGCATGAACATACCCAGCCTTTTGTACATTTAAAAAGGACATCAGCCATTTTGGAAAAAATCACAATATGGCCATTTTTGTGTATTGTTACTACTGCACCCCAGGTCACTGAAGCTGAATGAGAGTGAGGGGGGAAAAAAATCTCTTTATCCATTTGCTTCCTATATGCATATGCATTTTACAGAAGCGTGCTTGAAATTTAATTTTTCTCCTGAGCTGGACTCGATGATCTTCCGAGGTCCCTTCCAGCCCTAATGTCTATGTCTGTGAAACTTCTCCCTATGTTTATGCTGATGTTTCCCACAGCAGCAGGGGAAAGAAGCAAACTTTAGGAGAGATAAGCGGATGTTAATTTAAAACCGCAGCAGTTAGCCAGGGACCTGTGGCCTGTACAGTCCATGGGGATGTTGTGACAGTGTTGATCGCAGAAAACAGGGCTGGAAGGGACCTTGAGGGGTCATCTAGTCCATTCCCCTGCCCCGAGGCAGATCAGCTGCAACCTTTCCTGACAGACATTGATCTAATCTGTTCATAAAACCCTCCAATGATGGATATGCCACAACCTCTCCCAGCAATTTAGTCCAGGGCTTGACCATCCTTTTAGTCAGCAGCGTTTTCCTGACGGCTAACCTAAAACGCCCTTGCTGAAATTGAAGCCAATTACTCGTCCTCCTATCCCCGGTGGACGGGGGAACAATTTAATTACCTTCCTCTTTGCATATTGGATCAGGTCTCCCCTCAGCCTTCTCTTCTCTAAACAGACCCGATCCTTTCCCTCGTTCAGTCTTTCCGCACAGGCCACGTTTTTCAGACGTCCAGTCCTTTGTACTATCCTCTCTCCAGTTGGTGCACATCTTTCTTGAAGCAGGGCGCCCAAGGCTACACCCAGCACTCCAGTTGGGTAGTTGAAGGATTACTCAATACATCTTATATACAACGCTCCTTTTTATACATCCCAATACAGCACTGGCTTTCTTTGTAAATGTGTGAATTATTCTCTCTCATTCAATTTGCAATTCTCCATAATCCCCAGATCCTTTCCTGAAAAACTGCTGCTCGCCAGTGGTTCCCCATCTTCTTCTTGTGCTATTTATTATTCCTACCTATGGGAAGTACTTTACCATTCTCTGTAATGAATTGCAACTTCTTTTCCCCCCCAAAGATTTCTCCAGATTGTCAACATCATTTTGAACATTAATCCCACCTCCCAAAGTGCTGAGCGGTACATATTGAGGGCTATAGATTGTACAGAAAGGACAGGGTGGGGAAGAGAGGGGGAGGGGTTGCGCTCTATGTCAATGAGCATCGTACATCGACCCTCGTCAAGACGGAATCGAAGGAGGAGGAAGTAGAAGGATTGTGGGTTAGGTTACATGGGGGGCAAGGAGAAAGGGATTTGGTGGTAGGGGTCTGCTACAGACCCCCACACCAAGGGGAAGAAATAGATGCGGGGCTCCTGAGGCAGCTCTCAGAGGCCATAAAAGCTAAAGAGGCGGTAGTCATGGGGGACCGAAACTACCCGGACATCTGCTGGGAGACACAGACGGCAAATTCCCACCACTCACGCAGGTTTCTAACCTGTGTCCAGGACCTCCACCTGACACAGGAGGTACACAGTCCCACTAGGGGGAATGCCTTACTGGATCTGGTATTGGCAACAGGGGATGACATGGTAGGGGACCTCCAGATCGGTAGCCATCTGGGGGACAGGGATCACCTAATAATAGCATTCACCATAAGACGTCGAGTGGGTAAGGTAACTAGTAGGGTGAAAGTGCTAGACTTTAGGAAAGCTGATTTCAATGAACTCCGGCGATTAGTCAAGGACACACTGCAGAGTAGGAGTTTTGAAGTGAT
>NW_005842059.1:2625941-2627758 GCF_000455745.1 Alligator sinensis
GAGCAATGCACCCTGCAAAAGAAGCTGCAGAAAAGGCGGGAAACTCGTCCCTGCACCGGGGTTTCCTCTTGCTACAGGAAACTCTCCCGTGCAATGCTCTGCAACTTGGCGGGGATAATTCTGGTGCCGAAGCACACACACACACAATCATGCCTTTTGGGTCATGACAGCAACTACCAGCAATTCGCAATTGTCTGCAAAGTTAATAACTTTGGGGGCTACACCCAATGATCTTACGAGGTCCCTTTCAGCCCTAATGTCTGTGAAGTGTATTCCAGTGGTTCTCAACCATTTTGGACTCAAGGCAAACCTCGGAAAATGCCATCCTTCGCTTTCACTTGTGTTTTGACTACGGAAAAATAATAGAGCAATTCTTCTATTGCAAAGAACTCAGAAAGGCCCCAACAGGTCCGAATGGTTTTAACGCTATACAATCCTATTTCAAATCTCTGGGTTTACCTTCTGCATCCTACTTGCACACCCAGCCGTGAAAGGGGCTCAAGGCACCCCCGGGTGCCCTGGCACTTGGTTTGAGAATCACTTTTACATTTTGGTCTTCACGTCCTTGTGACAAGGTATTGGGCAGAAATCGCAGATTTGCTGGAATCGGACAGGCACCTCCGCGATGGCCTTGAACGAGCTCCGTAAATTAAGTCCACGGTTTGTAAAAAAAACTACTTTCCCTTGGGAGTTTTACACCCGACCCCTCCTCATCTCAGCGGGTGCCCTAGTCCCGGTGTCCTGGCACTTGGTGGGCACCGGTCCGGCACCTATGACGTCACGGACCCCGTCCTAGACCCCCTCCGCCGCCTCCTTTCTGCACCGAGGAGCCCCCGCAGCCGCTCCTGGCCCCCGGGGAGGACGCGGCGCAATGGCTCTGCTAGGCAGTGGCACGCTATACTCTGCCCTCGGGCCCCAGCGTTGCTCACTCTCATGATTTTTGTCCTTAATGTCTGCATTTAGGGAATGTCAAAACCTTAGTTTTTTCTTTTATATAAGCTTATATTTCTATATATAGATACACACACACACACACACACACACACATATATATAGGTACAGGTATAGATATAGAGTTATATTAAAGAGCTGTTTTTCACGGTCCCAAAGCGCAGACTTTTAAGAACAAGATTCGGGCATGCTGACGTCACACAGTGTCTGCTGACGTCACGCAGTGCCTGGCGTCGTACATCGCACAGCTCGCGCGGGGCAGGGCGCGACCAATCACGCCCCGTGGAAGCTAGGCAGCGCGGGCCCGCACCTCTGATTGGCTCGAGGCTCGTGCCCCCTCCCCCGGCCCACTCCGTGCCATCCGCGGGGAAATAATATGACCCCTCCCGCTGCCCGTAGCCCGAGGCCAGCTCAGCCGGCACCTCTGATTGGCTTGAGACTTATGCACAGCCCCGCTCCCTCGCATACACCTCTCGTGAGTTCAGCTGACTGACCCATCCCGCTCCCCGTAGTGCCAGCTCAACCGACGCCTCTGATTGGCTCGAGGCTCATGCTCCGCCTCCCCCATACATGCGCAGGGAAGAATCATGACCCCTCCCGCTGGCCGTAGCCCGAGGCCAGCTCAGCCGGCGCCTCTGATTGATTGGCTCGAGACCTATGCCCCGCCCCCTCTTCTCCCTCTCGTACACATCCGCCGGGTTGCTTTAGGACCCCCTCCCGCTCTCCGTAGTGCCAACTCAACCGACGCCTCTGATTGGCTCGAAACCTGTGCCCCGCCCCCCCTCGCTTACACGCCCGTGAGGGCCGCGCTCTGACCCCTCTAGCGCTCCGTAGCGCGGCGACGCTCTGATTGGCTGGGGGGGGGG
>NW_005842059.1:2627972-2642522 GCF_000455745.1 Alligator sinensis
CCCCCCCCCGTTTTATGCAGATACGGATTGGTTTGTGTAGGTTAAAAATGAGCATTTTTGGTACAGAGCGTCTGCGGGGCCGCGTAGTTCAGTTGGGGTTGGAAGGGACCTCTCGTCCGCCCCCGCTAGACCGTCATTGATCGCTCCTCCCCTCCGCCGGCTGCGGGACCGTCTCCGCCGGCACTCGTGTTGGATGCCTCCAAATAACGGCTTCGAAAAAGGGAAAGCGAGAGCGAGCGTGTGGGGCAGACGAGGCGCTTCGGGTGACCCTGATCTCTTTTATTACACCAGCTTAAATTAGTTGGGAAGCATTTTCTTAGCCAGCTTTTGGGTTTAAAAACCCCTGGTCAGGCTGAGGAAGCGTCTGCAGTTGGTGTCCGCCCTTCCTGGGGGGAGGAATAGTAAAGAGGTCGGGGGGGAGTGGATTTTAAATTTTAAATTACTGTGTGTTGATTTTAAATTACTCTGAAGCGTTAGCGTGCGTTACCTGACTCGTACGTTTTGTTAGATGCTCCCCACGTGGGTAACGTTTGAAAGTTCGAAGCGATACTCTTGTGTTTAACACCCAGCAAGCTTCTAATTTTGAGCCCTTTTTAGGTATAAATCTGAATACGTGATGCTGCTGCCTCCGGTTGCAGTACTAGTTCCCGCTGCTCTAAATGGTCAGAGTACACAATAGCAAATGCAACGCAAGTTTAATGAAGACATCCCATTTCAGGACCAGACTTGCAAAAAGATTTGAAGCTCTGCCTTCAGCACTAAGTTACAGGCCATAGGGACACTTGATAAAATGCATATATAGGCAGTCATAGATTTCATAGATGTTAGGGCTGGAAGGGACCTCGGAAGATCATCGAGTCCTGCCCAAGGGCAGGAAGTCAGCTGGGGTCATAGGATCCCAGCAGGATAAGCATATAGATTTCATAGTCGTCGACTTACAACGTTTCGCGCTTACAACGTTTCTAAATGGACTCCCCTTTTTCAACTTTCTGACGTCAGTTTCAACTTTACGACGCTTGATCCCACATGACATCACGCCAGAGAACAAGTTCGCTGTGTCGCTCGTCTTCCTGGAGAACATCTGTCCAAACTTCCTTGGACGCTTTCTTTAAGACAGCAGACAATACTGCAGAAGAACCTGCAGCCGGGACTCCTGAGAAGACTCCAGCCAAAACCCTGTCAAAAAATCCAACCAAGAGCCCTGCAAGAAGTTCAGCCAGTCACCTCAGAGAAGTCCTTCCAATCAATATGATTGGTGTTTACAATATAAATACGTGAATGTAGCTATATTATTAATCTATAATTGATCTAGTACAAAATTCTGGGGTATTTTTGATGAAAATATGGTATCAGGCCTCGGTTCAGAAACCAATCCCACAATTATAACATTGTTTCTTATGAGAAAATTGGTTCCGAGTTGCAGTGTTTCGACTTAAAGACGGTTTTCAGAAGCTAATTGTTTTGTAAGTCTGAGGACTTAAAAGTAATTTTCTGACTTTAGGAATTGAGACTATATAACTATCTATAACTGACATGTGGTTCTTACATTTCTGATTAGTTAAGCGTCAGCATGACCTTGTAAGAAACAAGATGAGTTCTGTTTTTGTATAACAGAAGTCTGCTTTCACAGGGCTTGACACTTATATCTACATCTGGATGGCTGGCATGCGTGTTTTTCTCATTGTTTTAGTGGAGATGGGATTAAAATTGAAACAATTCTTTTCTTTTGTTTTTTTCCCCCTTCCTGTGTAGAGTGAATCCCTTGTTGTTTGTGACGTTGCTGAAGACCTGGTGGAGAAGTTGAGGAGATTCCGGTTTCGCAGGGAAACCAACAATGCTGCCATTATAAGTAAGCTAAACCCACTGCCAACAAAAGTTACAAGGTCTTACAAGAAGTCTCTTTGATCATCTTGACCTGCTGCAGCAGGATGACATAGACTGTGCTTCTAGTACAGGGGTCGGCAAGCTCCGGCACACATGCTGAGCATGGCATGCGAGGATATTTTCCTCGGCATGCGTTGGCTCTGGGTTAGCTGCTGATAGCCATGAAGCCCAGGCTGCTCCCATGGAAGCCCTGCTGCAAGCAGCCTGAACTCAGTGGCTATCAGCAGCTACCCAGAACCTGGGCTAGCTTCAAACATCTGCTGCCTGTCTGCCCGGACTCCGGGGAGTCAGCACGTACTGGCAACGCTCCCTGCTGTGCTTTTCTCGCCGCTTCTGCAAAGCAGCATTAGAACCCGGCATGGCAGGGCACAGCGGGGGGCACAGAAAGCTGTTTGCTCCCAGCTCCCCACTGCCCTGCCACACTTCCCCTGCAGGCGGGGGCAGCAGTGAGGGGCACAACGCTCTGCTGCTGCCCATGCTGCTCCTGTGCACACATAGTTAAGTGCTTTGGCATGACTTCAGTGACTCATCATGATTTGTGCTGTCAGCATGGCTGAGTGATCTAAGGTGGCACACTCAAGCACGTCTTTCCTGTCCTGGTTGGGGTAGGCCGGCAGTGCTGGAGGAGAAAAGCATAATATTAGTGCAGTGGGAGGTAAGGGAAGAGGCAGGAAACTGCTGAAGAATTTTATGCTCTTTTTTTTTTTTCCCTCACTCCCCCCCCCAAGTTACTAGTTTTAGCCTTCAAATAAACAAGCAAGGTGTATGAAGAGAAGTCTTCTATGGAAAGTCGTTCACCTGTGTTGTGTGTTTCTTACAGTGAAGATTGACAAGGATAAGCAGCTGGTGGTACTGGATGAGGAGCATGAGGTTTGTTTTTTCATGAATTGTAAATAAGAATATCTTCAGTCTGCCATGTATTGCTGCCTCAGAGGTGCTTGCCTCTTGTTTCAAATTTGTTCTTAATTTTTTATCTCATTTGGGTCACTAGCATTATTTCAAATGCATGGTCACTGCATGTAAAGCTTAAATTTTTATTAATGGTGTAGCTGTAAAGAAGCAATTGAGTTGTGTTTATTAGCCAAGTAAAATGGCTTAAGATTGAAATTTGTTAATGAAATTATATTGTAAACCAGAAGGCATCGTTTGGAAGCTCTTGCCTTTGTGGGGAGATTTTTGCTGATATGCATGCTACAGACTAAATTGATGTGCCAACAATTAGAAGTTAGGCCCCTCAGTCCTCTGCAGGTCTTAAATATATCGGGTTCAGTCCAACAGGTAGCCTTTTGTGATGTGCAGCGGGAAAAATCACAGACAACACTAAGATGTGGGGAGAAGTGGGCATGCTAGAAGGGAGAAACGGTCTGCAGTCAGACCTAGACAGGTTACAGGGGTGGGCGGATGAGAACAGGATGGGTTTCAACACTGACAAGTGCAAGGTGCTGCACCTGGGGAGGAAGAACCAGCAGCAGACCTACAGGCTGGGGAACTCCCTTCTTGTCAGTGCAGGGGCAGAAAGGGATCTTGGAGTCATTATTGATCCCAAAATGAACATGGGCTGCCAATGTGGGGACGCGGTCAGGAAGGCCAACCGTCCCTTGTCATGCATCCACAGGTGCATCTCAAGCAGGTCCAAGGAGGTGATCCTCCCCCTCTATGAGGCACTGGTCAGGCTCCAGTTGGAGTACTGCGTCCAGTTCTGGGCCCCACACTTCAGAAGGGATGTGGCCAACATGGAGAGGGTCCAGAGGAGGGCCACCCGCATGACCGGGGGCAGCAGGGCAGGCCCTACGAGGAAAGGTTAAGGGACCTGAACCTGTTCAGCCTCCACAAGAGAAGGCTGAGGAGGGGATCTAGTGGCTGGGAACTAGTGAGAGGGGAACTGGTGGGGGACCAGTTTACAAACTGGTCAGGGGGGACCAGCAGGCATTGGGGGAGTCCCTGTTCCCCCGAGCACTACCAGGAGTGACAAGAAATAACGGTTACAAGCTTGCAGAGGGTAGATTCAGGCTAGATATCAGGAGGAGCTACTTCACTGTCAAGGCAGCTAGGATCTGGAACCAACTTCCAAGGGAAGTGGTGCTGGCTCCTGCCCTGGGGGTCTGTAAGAGGAGGCTGGATGAATACCTTGTTGGGGGCTTTTGACCCCAGTACTCTTTCCTGCCACGGCAGGGGATCGGACTTGATGATCTGCTCAGGTCCCTTCCGACCCTACCTACTATGAAAAAAAAAACAATAAAGTGACTTGAAGTAACTTCCCTTTGTTCCCAGCACATTGAAATTTTCTGTAATATTTTGGAGAGGGAGGTATTGGCTATTTTAATAGACCTTACTGTTCACTGGCCCAAAAACTGCTCTCTCATGAACAAAAACAAAGTGTGACATTTCAAGAGTGCAGTTCATATTGCTGGTTATTCCAAATCTTACTGCACTTTTTTTTTCCAAAGACGCTTTAATAATTTTGTGCAATGTTGTCTTCAGGTAAACTACCCATGTCACTTCATTTTTACAGTAGTTTTTCATCCTTGGTGCTGTAGCCTTTATTCACTTGGTTAAATATTGCTTATGTTTCCAATATTGCCAGGGTATTTCTCCTGATGAACTAAAAGATGAGCTACCTGAGCGACAACCTCGATATCCTTCTTCTGTTGCTAACATTAAATCTTCTTCATTGAAGAATGATGTCTAAAATATATTGAAGTTTTCAACCATTTCTTAAAAAAATTGTTTGTGTACTGTGAGATTCTGTTACAGTAATTCTCCACATGCCAGTTCAATGGTGTTTCTCACACTTGCATATGTACCTTGCATTCATATCCCCTACTTAACACAGATTTATTTGTACAATGATGTAGTAAAGTCTTTAAGACTCTCTTACTTTCACCGAATTATAGTATAATTGCTAGTTTGATATTTATTTTTAGTTTGTGTAAAGTAAAATGTCCATTTTTTAATAAATATGTTGGGGTACATCTTTCTGTATGCAGACAGCACAGTTGATCTGCTCTAGGCCTTCAGTTTATTAATGTAAACTGCTGTGAATCTACTCTCAATTTCTGTTGCAAAACACCCAGGGTCTAATTTACCCACGGTTGCTTGATTACATCTTCCATTGACTTCCCAACTGCAGGGGGAGTTGCACTCAAGTGAGCGAGGGAAGACCCTGCCCATTAGGCATATTGCATCTCCCTGCAGGAGGGTACTGCCATGGTGGCAGGCAGCAGCGTGGGGTGGCGCACTTCCCAAGTACCCCCTCTTCTCTGCATCGCTGCCACATGCCCCCTGGGGCCTTCCCAAGTACCCCCAAGGGTCCACATACCCCCAGTTGACACCCCCTGGGATAGAAGAAGTAAGGTCCTACAGCAGGTGAAACAAATCAGAATTAAGAAATGGAGATGGCTAAATTCTATCTCATGTAGGTCTCATCTTCATGTTTAAGCAACTCATTTTTATTTATATAAATTTTAACTTTGGGGATGATGCTCTCAGATCATTGTTTTCTTAAGTTTCTTTAACCTTATAAAAACGTTCATTGTGTATAGCTACAAGTATGAGCACGAGGATGGAAGAGTTTCTTATCCGCTGTGTTTCATCTTCTCCAGTCCTGTTGGTGAGTGAGCAGCTATCATTCATGATGCTGTGTGATTATAAATGTGAAAGTCCTTTATCTCTAAGGAAGTCTTAAGCAGTTTCATCTTGCTCTTCTGAAGACTCAGGCTTTTCACACATAGGCCCAGTTCTTCAAAGTGGCCCATTCTCTGCCAACCCTGGCATGGAGGCTCTGCAAAGTAACGTGTGATCTTCAAGGAGTTACTAGAGGGAAGACCCTGTCAGGCATGAAGAGAGCTTTACATTATACCCTGTCTCTGCCAGCCCTGGCATGGAGGCTCTGCAAAGTAACATGTGTGATCTTCAAGGAGTTACTAGAGGGAAGACCCTGTCAGGCATGAAGAGAGCTTTACATTATACCCTGTAGAGGAGGTCTGTAAGACACTTGTGTGTCTCAGCTATTCCCAGCTGTCAAAAAAAAACAAACTATTGTAATTCTGGAGTTCGTTGGAGCAACTCTAAGGCTGCCTTCACCGGCACTAGGAGTAAAGTAACATCTGGAATAGGAGCATGCAAAGCCAATGCACTTCTGTCTTGCTCTGAGCTCTGTTAATATGTAGAGACAAATTAGTGCTTTGGTATTGGGCTGCAGGTTATGAATAGTACGAGGGCAGCTTTTAGGATTATTGGATTACATTGTTATCCTCTAGGTCCTAGGAGATAAGATGATTATATTATTTTACCCTAAATTACTCTGCAGACTTAGACTAGCCAGGTGGGTGGAAGAGTTTAGCATAAAAGATCTTTCTCTGTGCTTGATAGTGACTTTTGGTAGCAGAAGTCATAAGCCATGCTTATAGTAGTGCTGAGAAGGCTCTGCTGTCTGAGAATCTGAACAGCAGTAAGATACTTCATGAAAGACCTTCAAATAGTTACATAAATAACCGCTGCTATCTTGAAGACTGCCTAAATGTCCCGTCCCCACCCCCTTTCTATTCCTACTTCCCAGTGAAGCAGTCTGATTTTAAAGCTACACAAATTTCCCAAAGTAATCTTTTCTAGAAAATAGCTTACCAAGTTCAATAAGATGATACATATTTTTCTGTGGCAGCTGAATATTTCTTTGCTTTGCCCTGAAAGTAAATATTTTGAAAGCAGCATTGGTTAGATCCAGACAGATAACAGGCTTCATTGCAAACTACTTCTATGCTTTTTGGGAAGATGAGTCCTTCAGAAATGGTGGCAAAGGCAAATTTGGTTTCCAGTGGATCAGCACTTCTGTGTAATGTAGTAGGAAGAAAGGGGATTCAGATTTCTGCTTTGCTGGCTATGCAGTTTGAATTGCACTGTAAAGAAGCTCCACAGTGGCATAAGTTGATATCCTGTATTCTTTCAGTTCAGTGTTAAGCAGAAGTACAGATATCTGCCTGTTGATGAGGCTGCCACTTCAGCCTCGCTTGTTGCTTCATAAATACTGATATGGTATTTTTTTTTCTTAGTTTTACTTTGATGCTTGTTGATATCTTGTATTCTTTCAGTTCAGCGTTAAGCAGAAGTACAGATGCCTGTTGATGAGGCTGCCACTTCAGCCTCGCTTGTTGCTTCATAAATACTGATATGGTATTTTTTTTTCTTAGTTTTACTTTGATGCTTCAAAAGGAACAGGTCTCTGCCAGGCAGAGATTCCTGCATTCTGTTGAAAGTGTAAACTTTGTAGTGTTAAAGGATTGTAGTAAAAAATGTCTGTTAAATACAGCTTTGCTTTCCTCTCTTCTCTTTTCTGTCCCTCCCCCCACTACAGGGTGTAAGCCTGAGCAACAGATGATGTATGCTGGAAGCAAGAATAAACTTGTACAAACAGCTGAACTCACCAAGGTATAACTTACTGATCAACTGAAAGAAATGTACTTTTCCATTTTCCAAGGAAAGAGGCCAAGTTACTGTTGGTACATAATACAGCAGGATCCTTGGGTTCTGAGTCAGGAAGGCCTGAAAATTATAGCCTGCTTTTCTGATGCTGAGTGGTGAGAGCTTTCCTGGGCTCAAGGGGGAGCTCATACTACAAACAGCTCATCCATCTGGTCAGTTGGAAGACTGCCCAGACTTCCCATGTAAGAGGGGAAAGCCCAGAGACCAGCTCTGCCCTGATTTTTTTTTCCCCTCTTTGTTTACAAACACCTCTCTTGCCAATGTGAAAGCATTTTGAAAGAATGGCCAGGTGCGAATCCAAGGGGATGATTGTCTCTTGTCCCGAAACTAGCCCTATTTTAGATGTAGTCAGGGTGTTGATCCCTTTGTGCCTAATAGGGAGGCGGGTATGTAATATTTTCTTGCTAAATTGCTCTCTCCCTGAGGCATATTTCTTTTTTGCTTCTGCTCTTGCCTTCTCCCACTGACTTCCACCTGACTTGACTTAATTGACTCACTCTGTTTCTCTGGGTCTTGGCATATTGGCTTGGCTTCTGTTTTGCTGTTTGACGCTATAATATTGATCTTGTTTAATCTTTTTCCTCTACAATCAGTAGTTCAGGAAACAACAGACTGAACACAAGAATTGGCGTTCAGAGATGGGGCCAGCTAGGCTAGAAAGCAAGATGAGGATGACAATGCCAAAGTGGAAACAAGGGGACAATCTAATAATGAATCTTAAAATGTAGGGATTTTTAAGAAGAGGGTTAATAAGGCAATTCATGCCAGCCAAAAAGTAATTTCACTGGCAACTTATTCATAAATAACTTCTTGTTTGAGTCCCCCTGCTCTTAGGTGATGTTTGGCATTGGCCTCCTGTCCTCGTATGTCCTTAAGCTATGTTGAAATTGGCACAACTTCAAATTTAGACTGAATATTATAGTAAAATATCCTGATTTCTGTTAGGATACAGGGCGTTTCCTCTTTCTGCTAATAATTCTAACTTGCAGCTTCTCTGCTTGAGACTTATCTTGCTTGCATTGGATTAAAGAGAGCTCTGTGTACTTGCGGTTGAGGCAAAACTAATCGCTGAGCTATTGACTACCTTTAAGAAGGTAGTAATTCACTAGTGCAAAACCTAAGGACCTTAGCTAGAGCGATGTAGTACAGCCTGACTTGGCGTATGGCATTATCAGGTCAAGAATTACTCTTCTACTAGACTTTTATTGACAAGGGTGATGGAATACTTTGTACTTTGGTTTAATCAGCTGTTCAGGACCTCTTTTTTTTTAAGAACTTTTGCAAAAGTTCACAGTGTTTGTGAGCTTAATATTTGACTATATACCTCTCCTCTACCTTCCAGTACCAGCTGAACAAAATAATTTGGTGATTAAACTTTTGTGGGTGTCTCCTACCACTTAACTAGAATTTGGATGGAATGCACTCCAAGTGCTTCAATGTTAATTTATAGCAGTGGATGGTAACTTCAAACTAGAAATATCTTTTCAGATTATAATTCTTTACGTATCAACATAATATTTTAAATTACTCTGAAATGGCATTCTTGGGTATTGTTCAGATACTGTATCTTCATTACAAACAAGGGTAGGAAACCCAGAAACAGAAATTAAGGACATCTGTAATACAAATTAATTTGAACACATGCTGCCACCTAGGGTCCTGTATAGTTTTATGCCTCTCACTATTCTAGGATGTTAACCTGCCTTTGGAAAAATGTACGTGAAAGAGCACATGAGCACAATTCCTTGTGCATCATGACTGTTTTTACAGTGCTGCTATATTGTATTGGCGGAGGGGTTACATGATGCCTCTCTCCTTTCCAAGTAATAGAATATAAATGTCTGCAATTTTGTTTAGGTGTTTGAAATAAGAAATACAGAAGACCTAACTGAAGAATGGCTGCGCGAGAAATTGGGCTACTTCCACTAACAGAACCTCTGTATTAAGTATTTATGTACCATCCTGACAATACTGGAACCAGACATGAATACTTATGCCTAAATGCACTGTATTTACAACAGTTTCCTGCAGAACATCTCTTGTGCAAAGTTTTTCTACAAGGAGGGAAAGGTTTGTCTCCTTGACTTAACAAAACTTTGCAAAGTATTTTCTTATTTGTACCTTAAGAGAATGCTTGTATGCAGGGACTCTTTTGCACTCTCGTGACTGATATCTATTACTACTACCATTCAGAATTTGTAGCTATTTACAGATATAACTCAGAAGCTGACACTAACTTTCTGAGCTGCAAATACACCCTTTTGACAGATATTCTGTACTGTTTATATGTGAAAATAGTACATGACAACCTGTTTTGATCTTATGAAACTTTGACTTTATGGCTTTTGAATTTCCCAAACTAGTCTGTGGAAGTGTTTAATACTAACTGAAGCTGAATATTTGTACTACAAAAAAAAGTAGCCTTTTTGTCCTAATAACTTTTTTCAAGCTTTCAGGACTGACTCTGTAATTCCAATGACTATCTCAGCTGCTTATAAGTTAGTCTAACTAAAATTCAGGGCAGAATCATGACTGACCAGGACTTATAGAAAATAGCCTAATTTCACCAAGACTATATAAACTCAAGGGCTCAAGTACACTACTGGTTACATCCATTCCATGTGTCTCTCATAGACGACTTTGTCCATAAATTTACCTCTTAATTCGCATCCTTTTGTCATACGAACACCTGTTAATACTGTGTGCCTTTACTTGGTTAGCTTGAAACTAACAATTTTACACTGCCACTTACTCCAAATTTGAAGACTGACTTTTGTTAAGGGGTCCAAGTAACATGTTTCCTAGTGCCTCATGGTGCGACTGACATGTAAAAAAATGAAACAAACCTTTGAAATATTCCTGTTCCCCTCCTCTTCCCTCAAAGAAAAAAATTCCAATTGACTTCCACCTCTAGCAAAGGCCTGGGCGTCCAGTGGTTCAGTTATTTTTCATTATTTTTGCAAGTCATTTGACTTAAATGGTCTTATTTTTGTGAGAGACTTTGGCCATTTGTAACTACTGTGTTTTTTGGGTTTTTTTTAATGAAAGACAGTTTCCTGACTCTTAATTGTTTGTCAATCAACATTACATTCCAGCCTGAATAACTCGAATCAGTCTTCACTTAGTTATGGTTCATCTCCTTGGCAAAACAGCAAAAGAGTCTAATATATAAATTGTATTTAACTTTTTATAATTGACATCTTTTTAAGAGTCTTTTATATATTATATAAAAAAGTAGAATAGTTTGAACTGGGATATTCCGTTTGACCCATGTAGTGGCAAAAAGGTATTCGTGTAACCATGTCTCACAGCTCATATGGGTGTGTTTGTGCTTCTGAATAAGTGTTTTCTGAAGTGCAGCTTCCAGTTGGGGATAGCTGTTATTTAAAGTACAGCTTCCCTAATAATCTGTGTCTAATGAGGAGAATCAGGACTCAAACTAGGAGGCCAGTATTTCATGCTGTGAAACCTTTGCTGAAGGAATGCATGTTTACTTGCAAACACAACATAGCAGTGTTTTTCAAGAAATCTGCACATAGCTCGTACACTTGTCTTCAGTGGCAGTAACTGTTTACTTCAACTTTTATTGCTCCTTCATATATTCACAATATGGATTTGGGCTTTTTTCCTCCAAAACTATTGTGTTCCTTAGAAGATCTTGTAACTGGAGGAAGTGAGGGTGGGGCCTACATGGCAGGTCTCTGCACAGCACTACATCCTGAATGCGGTTGATACTGAAAACAGTGTAGCTGTATTAGTCTGGGCCCAATGCCCAGATTAAGGTATCCATATGGTTTTCAGTTCCCAAGCTATTTCTGGCATTTGCATAGCACTGCCTCATGGCCTGTAGACATGCCCTAAGATTCCTGTTTTACTGTATTGAACTGGAACAACCCATTTCCTCATTCTTGGACAGAGAACTTACTGACTATATTTTTTAAAAAAAAATTAAAAATGTGATTTTTCTTACGTGCTATGGGCCAGTAGAATCAGCTCCTGTTGACAGACGTATAGGTAAGGCTTCTGAAAATTATGTCAATAAAAGGGACCTCTTTGGGAAGAGTTTCTTTTTCACTGAAATTAATATACCAAGGAATTCAAGTGGTGATGAGAAATTAATATGGGATGCTGCCAGTCTTCTGCACCGTTGCCCCCTGCCTGTATCCCTGAACCACAAGCTTCTCCCTCAGTCTTCCCAGTCTTTCCTTCACTGTTCCACTACACCTCATTCAGCTTTCTGGCCCTCCTGCTGGCTCTTCTTCTACCGTCTTCCACCTCGGCCTCACCCCAGGATCTTTTGCCCCTTTGCTTACCCTTGTACGCATCCCCGAATCATGTGGGGCTTTGTGATCTGAAGATGCTTGTGATGTATAGGATGCATGAATCCCTAGAAGCACTGGTGGCTCTAGGGGCACTGATGGCTCTAGGGGTGCTTCCTTGGTTTCCCTTCTTCACTCTCTAGTGAAAGAAGAGAAGCAACTGCAGTAGTTAGAGGCGCTCTAAACCAGTGGCTTTCTTCACTGTACAGGTTTTGTACAGTATTAACGCATACTTCTGCTTGCTGTCGAATGATAAAGGCTACAAGGACAGTGTTCAGGACTCTCATAACAACTCAGTGCAGGCATTGCTAACCTCGATGCAGTCCACACAACAGGTGCGACTTGTAATGCTGCCGTGTTGTTAACTGCCTAATCCTGTCTTTAGAACTGCTTTTTCTATACAGCAATTACAGCAATCCCTTAAGATCAGCAGGCAGTAAACCTTTCCGAGTAGTCGGAAAGCCAGTAAGTTCTGACTTTGCGTATTACATCAGATGGGCAAATTTAACTACTAATGATGACTCTTGTGTGACCAAAAAACACGTTTACACCTAAAGAGTATTCAGACGCTGAAGACAGAATAGTATTTAAATCGTCACAGGTGGAGGAGCCATTGTAGTTCTAGGTTTCACTCAGTCAGCTTTTTCTGTTACGGGCTTCTGTTACTCAGAAGTGAATACCTGCCATGGCAACAGCCCCTGACCAGAAACTTGACTGAAAGCTCTCCAGAACGGGGAGCCCCTTTTGCAACATTAAATTTGGCTGTTTTATATTTAAGGCAAGTGGGTGAGGGATACCCGTTTGCAATCCCATTAATCAGAAAATGGCCAAATTGACTTAGCATGAGAGTTTGCATGTTGTTAGTTCATAAAATGGACTGATGCTGTTGGATTTTTGAATAAAAATGTTTAAATGCTGATATTTGGTGGTTTACTAGTAATTCCAGTACTGTGTATGCCTCCCTTGATAAACTAAAATGGCAATAAGGGTGGGATCTGCACCTTTCCGTGTATCGCGCAAAGGAGTGTCTTGCACATTCCCATTGAAATCCTATTTTTATATCTTAAAACTAACCAGCTTTAGTCCCGAAAATCATCCTAAAATAATGTTAAGGGTCTGAGTCAAATGTGCAAGAGTAAAGTAATTGCCTTCAATCTTCACTCCACAATTTCTGTGCACACTGAAATGTGTGTTTGAAACATCCCGCTCGAGCTACTGCAGAAACAAGGTGTAATGAGAGATGAGTGGAAATTTTCAGCTGCTTTCTTTGGCCCATTGCAACAAAAGAAAGGCTGCTGTGTGCTGCTTAAGCACGTGCCAAGATAAGTTCCCAATGCTGCAGATAGAGGAGGGTATCAAGGAGGCTTGAAATACTGATGGTCAATGTTGTTAATTTAACAATTCCATGTAACTGTTAATGTCCATAACTGGTACAGTTTCCATGCACTACTTAGTCTCTGCTAGTTCATACTGCATGTTTATTTTTAAACCAAACCTTTTGCTAAGCATGGTGCTTGTATTGGTTTAAATAAAATGTTAATACATAAATTGCTGTTTCCTGTCCTGTTTTCATGTACTTCATGAAATGCGTAAGAAGGCCTAACCATAAAAGGCACCATTGCATGAGTCACAGCACCTGTTTTTTGTTTTCTGAGCAGGTGCATCTCAGAGAGAGATTTGCAGTAAAATGTCTTTTATGCTTCCAAGACAGTCAAGGCAGCAACTTCTTAAACCGTGGGAAGTTTCTGCCAAAATGATCATCAGGGAAGTACTTAGACGCTCTCTGTGTCATCACTGGGTCAAGGCTGAACACAATTCTGATGAGCGAGTGGCTCATCTCCACTCTTGCAGGAGGTGGGGATTGTGGGGCTCCCATCCTCTCCATTTGTGGTGTCCTTTACCAAGACATGTTTTTATGAATCCTAAAGTACAGTTTAGTAAATACCAGAGCTGCATAATCTGTGGGCTCTGCTGTTATTTTGTAATGCCTCAGTAACCTGCATTTTTACTGTAGTTACCAAGATACTGTGGGCTGGAAGGCTGAGCCAAGCAATTTGCACAAACTATATTTCTTATTAGCAGTTAATCTCCTCCTCTCTGGGAAGTGGCAAGCCGCGAATGCTGGTGCTGCTTTGCTTATTGGCCTCCTTCAGCAAGAGGAGCAAGAAAAAAGGGGCAGTGCTGTTGCCCTGTGGGATCAGGCCAATGCTCAGGATCTCAATATTGTGCTGTTAGACAGGAGGGTGTGGTGCACAATTGCACATACACACATACAAAAATCAATTAGACGTGCACACACACTCTAGGTGTATACACCCCCACTAGGTGTGCGCACACACTACCAACTCAGGCATATACACATCCAAAATTGCCAGCCTAGGCACATGCACACCTATCACCAATTCAAGCACCTACACACTATACACACCAAAAGTTAGACAAAAATCAACTGTCAATATCCGCACACCCAATACACATACATGGATCACTAATTCGTATATCATACACATGATGACATATATACATATATGTATATTCACCAGTTCACACACATACCACCCACCTACACATACACACACGTGAGTTCCTAACTTGGATGGTACGGTATGAATGTATGCATGTTTGGGGTATCTATGCTTGGGGGCTTGGTAACTAAAGAGAAAGTGGCAGAGATCAGGGGAAAAGGCAGTGGGGACAAGGCAATAACAGTGGCAGAGACTGGGGAAAAGGCAGTGGAGATAAGGCAGTAGCAGTGGCAGAGATCAGGGGAAAAGGCGGGGACGAGACGATAGCAAAGAACCAGGGATTTGCAGGCAGGGTGGAGCTCAGGACAGCTGGAGCCACAGGAGCATGGGGCAGGTGTTGGAGG
>NW_005842059.1:2642737-2654152 GCF_000455745.1 Alligator sinensis
CAGGTAGGGAAGAAAAACAGAGTCCAAGTCCTTGGTTGAAGAGAGGGTGGGGGTGATAGCTACCTATCCAGGCTGGAAGGGGGTCCTCGAGGGCCAGTTGGGGTCTTTCTCCAGCAGGTGTTGTCCAGGGGCAGTCGCTGGCAGGGCCTCTGGGTTGAAAAGCAGTGTGACATGGAACAGGTCTGGTCCAGGTGAAGAGGGCGTCCCCAGTAGTCAGTCTTCGCTACCCATTTTTATGGGGCAGACTACCTGTGATCCCCTATGGGGAGGGCAAGGCCAGGCAATGTCAGCTCCGTTCCAGAGGTTTCCAGATGTTCATACTGCGCATGTGCAGCCTTGGCACAGTGGTGGGTTGCCTCGTTTTTTGTGTCTTGAATGTGGAGGGTGGTTCCAGTGGCTGTGTCGTTGGTCCAGGTATTGGTTTTGATGGTGGTATGATTTAGGGGGTAGGGGGTCCTGCTGCCATTGTGTTTCATTCATCCGTTCACTCTTGTTTCAGGCATTCAAGGAAAAGCAATTTACACAGGAGAAGTTACAGAATTGCAGCATACTTACACAGCAGGGCATGGGAACAAGATGGGAATGGATACTTGACATCACTTTACAGACACTGGCCTAAAGCATACAATATTAATATGAAACAATAAAAATCAATGCACAAACGATAGGAATGCAATAAAATACAATATAAATCAGTAAAAATCAATACAAACATAACAGAACACTAGTTACAATATATAAAAAGAGGCTTATTACAATAATAGTATGCAAGAGCTTAGCTTACCTAGTACTACTTGTAATCACTTATAAGGGATAGAGAGGGCAGAGAGAAAGTCCGAAATAGTTGGGGAAGGGGAGAGAATGTATTTTTAAGTTTAAAAAAGTACAAAAACAAAAACGGGGTTTTGCTACAATGCTACCATATGCATAGTGTTCTACATTTTCGGTTTTTACTGATAAATTCCTGGATTTTTTTTGTAATCATTCAATTTTTACTGATCTACACACATTTTTCAGTTCAAATCCCTGTTAACTGGCATGAGTGGGGAATGGCCTATTCCCCACTTGAGCTGGTTAACAGGGATTTGAACTGAAAAATGGGTGGTGCTGGTAAACTAAAAGTGCCAGGTACCTGAGGCACAGGTTTCCGGCCAGAGCAGGGGAACAGTGGTGGCAGCAGCTGCCTGGGGGTGCGGGGCTCCTGGCTCTGACCCTGGGCGGGGCGGGAGGTGCTGGTGCTGGGGTTGGGTCCCCGCCACTCGCGTCCAGCCGTGCGATACTCCCCCTGTCCCTTCCCTAGGCCCAGCCTTACTCCCTCCCTCCCCCACTGCCGACTTTCCCCACCCCTGTTTTTATATCATTTTTTCCCCTTTTCTTCCTTTTATCCTGATTTTTTTTTTTTTTTTTTTCCCAGTTTTTAAATTTTGAAGATAAACCCTGAAAAATTCAGGGACTTTTTAAATGTGGACTTTAAAAAAAAAAATAATAAAACCCGAGAATGCAGAACACTACATCTGCAGCACTACCACTGTATGCCTTGCATCTATTCCCGCCCCAGCTTCTCACGTTTAATTTCTTTGCCCACTGCTACATATTTTTGTTATCTTAAGCTTGTATAAGCCCTTTGTGATAGATCTGTACCAGTGGTCCTCAACTTCTTTAGACTTGAGGCACCCCTGGATAGGTTAAGGGCAGTCCTTGGAAAGCACCAGCTCTTTGTTTCCACTTTTTTTTTTTGATTACAGACAAATACTACTACAGGTTTTCTATTGCAAAGAAGTCAGATCACAATAGGAATTTCCATTTGAAATCTCTGGGTTTGTCTTATGAAGCATATTTGTAAACCTGTTGGCGGTAATGTTGCATGGCACCCTTGAAAGGATCTCACGGCACCCCAGGCTGCTGTGGCACCCTGGTTGAGACTCGCTGATCTGTCCAGTGCTAATGTAATAGCACTTTAGTTTGGCTAAGCAACATGCATACTGTTAACTGAAGCGAATCTTATTTTAATAAATTTAAAAACAGGTGAGTGAGGTAGTAAGCCTATGTCATCTCCTGGACTTGGGGTGCATTTTCTCCCCTTCCCCTCCCCACAAATGTTCTGTAATGTTTTAGGTCAGGATTGTTGGGGGTGATATCTTTTGCTGGATCCATCGCCTGATGGAGAAGCTTAAATAAGCTTTGGGGTAGTACTGTACCTTTCCTTAGGTCTGGGAGAGAAGCAGATGCAGAGTTAAATAAGTGTTGTAATGTTTTACTCCGTTAGGAATTGCCTAATTGAAAGTGTTTGAAAAGCCTACCTTTGTTACCAGTAAGACATGCCTGACAAATTAACTCAGCTTAATTGAAATTATACTCTTCTTAACCTGACAGGTCAAATGGCCCTGCCGCTAGCAGGGAGAGAGTAAATTCAGTCCAGAGAGACTGAGACCATGAGACACTGATGTTGGGAAAGCTCCATGACTTATTGCCGTTTCACTGCAAATATGCAATGGGTGCTGTGGATAAAGCGGGGGGTGAGGGAGGGGAGAAGATTTTTTGAAGGCTCATTCCACTCTGCAGCGCTTCCCGGAGCTGCGCTGCCACAGCCGCTGGAATCCCTACCTTGGGTATCGTGCGCTGGTCTTCTCAACAGAGCAAGTGAAAAGATAAAAAGGCACGAAAGCAAAATGTTTCGGGGTGGGGAAGAGATATCAATAACTGTCCTAGCATTATGCAGTTGTGAAATAAAAAGGCTCCAAGCTACCCTCTGAGCCATCTCAGTGAGGTTTTGCTCCTTTTTGTGATTCACACTTACACCAGCCGTTGGAAAAGACAAGTGGGCGATGCAAAGGAGAGCGTGCCTGCCCTGTGCGTGCATGCAGCGTGCTGTGCCATCTGCTCCGCCATCAACAAATCCTGGATTGATTTGCGAATGTGATTCATTTGGTTAGGACGGCCACACGGCTTAAGGAAGGGATCAGCTCAAGGTAATGCTTAGACCTGCTCCACCTCCAGCTGTGAACTTGCAGTTGCTTGCCTCGGAAATTCAAAGCCAGCTGCCGGCTGTGGTTGTGATAGACCGATCGAACACGCGCCCCTGCTGTCCATCCCAAAGGGCCCCATTACCAGAGCACAGGAGCACCTTCATCGGCCATGGTCCTGCCCTGTGGTGCGGAGCAGATGGGGAACTGAGAGAGAGAAAAACTGAGGACCAGTTCTTTAAGGGTGTTCGGGTGCTTGCAGTTGCAGATGGATGTCATTCACAGTCCTGTAAGGAACCTACCGCCTGGATTTGCAAAGGGCTTTAAGTAACCCCCTTGCTTTCCTTGAATCAGTGATTTCAATTATACATACCACCCCAACGGAAGAGCTATTAGAGATATCAGGTTAAACAGAGTGTCATTTCAATTAGACTCTGTTAATTTATGTCAGAGATGTCTCACTAGCACGAAAGGTGAGAATGACCTAGTTTAAAGAACTCTTGAAAGCAAAGCCAGGCACTTCTGAATACCCCCCTCCCATCCCCTCTCCCTCTCTAAGTGCCTCCACACCTGCAGTAATCTGGCTCCAAGTGACAAGCCCAAAAAGACCGAGCAGTTTGTGGGAGAGCAGGGTATTACCTACAGGCCTGCTATGTCCCAAGGTAGCACCTGGGATGCCCCCTTACACTTACACTGCTTTGTCCTGCTCCCTACCTCTTCTCTCTTGTGCTCATGCCCTGACTAGGCCAAGCCAATCAGCAGGGTGTTCCTCATGCTGCTCATTTCAATGTTCAAATTCAAAAGCTTAGAAATGCATGGTTATCGTCCCTTAATTTGAAACACCAGCCAATGCACCCTCCTCTGCTCCCCCCATGTTCAGGTGTCCACGTGCTAACAGGTTGTTTTCCTGTTGAAAGCGTATGCTGACACTGCAAGAGTTGCTGGAAGCGGGGAATTGGGAGGTGGCTGTGGCAGCTTCTGGGTAGATAGGAGGAGAGGGCACTTAAGGTTTTGGATAGACAAAAGAGGCAGCAGACTCTTGCCTTCCTCCTGAGCAAAAAGAGGGACCTCCTGGATTCTCTTCCCTTTGACTCACTCAGGGAATGCATGGGCAGGATCCCCTGGTAAACCAGACTGAGGGGGAGAGGAGTCTAGGAGAGCTGGATGTACTTTAAAGAAGCTTTACTGAAAGTGCAGGAACAAACCATCCTGATGCGCAGGAAGAGTAGCAAGTATAGCAGAAGACCAGTTTGGCTCAGCAGGGAACTCTTAAGTGAGCTTAAACACAAGAAGGAAGCTTATCAGAAGTGGAAACTTGGACTAACAACTAGGGAGGAGTATAAGAGCATTGCTCGGACACGCAGGGATGAAAACAGGAAGGCCAAAGCACAGCTGGAGTTGCAGCTAGCAAGCAATGAGAAGGGTAACAAGAAGGGTTTCTATAAGTAAGTCGGTAGCAAGAGGAGTGTCAGAGAAAGTGTGGGTTCCCTACTGAATGGGGGAGGCAACCTAATGGCAGAGGATGCAGAAAAGGCAGAAGTGCTCAATGTCTTTTTTACCTCGGTCTTCACAGGCAAGGTCAGCTCCCAGACGACTGCGCTGGGCAGCACAGTGTGGGGAGGAGGTGAGGAGCCCTCAGCGGTGAAAGAGCAAGTTAGGGACTATTTAGAAAAGCTGGATGTGTACAAGTTCATGGGGCCGGATGGGATGCACCCGAGGGTGCTGAGGGAGTTGACTGATGTGATTGCAGAGCCACTGGCCGTCATTGAAAATTTGTGGTGATCAGGAGAGGTCCTGGATGATTGGAAACGGGCAAACATAGTGCTCATATTTAAGACGAGGAGAAAAATGAGGATCTAGGGAACTACAGACCAGTCAGCCTTGCCTCAGTCCCTGGAAAAATCATGGGGCAGATCCTCAAGGAATCCATTTGTAAGCACTTGGAGGAGAAGAAGGTGATTAGGAACAGCCAGCATGGATTCATCAAGGGCAAGTCATGCCTGACCAACCTGATTGCCTTCTCTGACGAGATGGTTGGCTCTGTGGGTGCAGGGAGACAGGTGGATGTGGTGTACCTTGATTTTAGCAAGGCTTTTGATACTGTCTCCCACAACAGTCTCGCAGGAAAGCTAGGGAAGTACGGGCTGGATGAATGGACTATAACGTGGATAGAAAACTGACTGGAGCATTGGGCTCAGCAAGTAGTAATCAATGGCTCGATGTCTAGTTGGCAGCTGGCATCAAGTGGTGGTAAGCAGTGCCAAACATAATTAATAGGAAATTATGTTACCAATACATAAGAAGAACTTAAGTGCTATACTGGGTTAGACTAATGGTCCATCTAGCATAGGAAGTATCCTGCCTTTAACAGTGGCAAATGGTAGATGCATTAGAGGGAGAATATATATACAGAGCATGTCTACACATGCATTTATACTGGCCTAAATTTACTGTGCAGTAAGTTCCTGTGCAGTAAGCAGGAATAGGCCAGTGTCGACATGTGCAGGCATTAAAGCACATTAGCGCTGCGTGTGTCCCAATTTAGTCCCAAGTCAGTCCACACACAGTGTTACTATGTAGTAAGGTGTCTACATGTGCATTACTGTGCAGTAACTAATCGGGCCTAAAGCAGGTATCAAATTTATGCTCAAATTTGCATAAATTGCCATGTTTACTGCACAGTATGGGTATGCACGTGTAGATGCATACTCTGTAGTAATTTTGATTACTGTGCAGTAAATGTGCATGTGTAGATGCGCCCACAGACTAATAGAGTAATTCATTCCCTGCCCTACCTTCCCTGGCACTGAATATCATTAATTTAGGAATGTCAGAGGATAAATCCCTGGCTGTTCAGTTTAGCTCTCAACCTCACTCGCAATTGTGCTGATGTGCTGCAGCCATGACCTGCGGCAGCTTTCTTCAGCTGCGCCAGGTTGGAGTCTTCCCTATGTGAAATCTGCTGAATTATACCTGACTATATTGTTTTCTGATGTAGGCAAATGCTTTCTAGGGATGTAAGAGGAAACCAATGGACATTGCTGTTTTCACTTGGGATTCAACCAGGATTAAAGTCCAGGAATCCAGAAGTAATGAGCTAATGCATTAAGCCTACATGTCTCATCCCACCCTCTGTATTTAACAATGTGAGCATTTGTTTGATGCACGTTGTCATAATTTTGTGGTCTGTATAGTGACATTCCTGAGAAAATAGAATCAGTTGTTGGGAAATTTGAGAAGCCAAATAAATAAACACACACACACACACACACACACACACACGTGTGTGTATCTATCTATCTATATATAATCTGAAAGAAAGGGAGTTGATTTGACTGTAGTCCACAGAATAAATTGTTAAAAATATATTCTTGATTGATTTAGATAATCCCAACTGTAAGTAATCCTGCAATGATCAGATCCTTGGGGTGTGAAATTATATTTGGCTGACTTCCAGTTTTCAGAACAAAATGACAATGACTTCCAGAAATGTATGCAAATGTTAGAGCTAATCAAACACCAAATTCGTTTGGAGCAGGAATATTACTCATTGTATGTATTGCAGAGCTACCTTACAAGGTATTTTACTGTGAGTGACAGCAGTATAATTAGCAGCACTGCTGCTTAATCATGTGTAAAAGAAAGGCTTCCTTTTCTTCCATCATGTCCAAGCTAATACGGGTGATATATTCTAATCCCCAAATGTCTCCATGTGTTACCATGGGACTTTCCTAACAGGAACACTCCTGACTGCTATTATAATGCTCATTCAAAAAGTGTAGACGGTAGCAGCACTACTGTAGGGTATTTGCTGAAACACAATCAAACTCTTGGCTGTAGCGGCATTGAAATGCCTCTTCATGGGTCACCTCAGCCCACCGAGAACTGACTGCGCGATCCGCGTGTTGTTTCCTGTGCAGGCTGCGTGGTTTGGAGCTTGAGCTGCTGCGTGCTGATTAAGAGCTTGATGGTGATTAGAGCGTGGATCTCACGGGGGATCAGATCTCTTTTATGATTAATACTGTTGGCTTTTTATGGATAATATTGTAGGCTTAGTGTCAAAAGCAATTACAAACACTACAGGATTTTGGCCCATTGAGGAAGCCATGGACATTTTGAATTAAGCTGTGGTCAATGAAGGTCTCTACATTCCTGTGTCCTTTTCTATTAACAAGTTAAGTACCAACTTTTGCTTTATCTTTGCCACGAGTGACACAGCTGTTGATCTTTTCCTCCCATTTTAGGCCCATTAGTCCCCTATCCCCACTACCACAAGACAAAAACAACCATGTATGCATTCACTGTTGTATGATCTCCCTTAGTCTTTTGTAGAGAGAGGTAGTTAACCATGCTCGTTTGAAGTCAAGAAGGCAAGGTAGAAGTACACTTTATAAACTAACAGAATTAGAGATGCATATGTTTTTGTGAGCCACAGCTCCCACAGAAAGCTTATGCATCTCTGATTCATTTGGTCTGTAAGGAATGCCTCTACCCTGCCTTCTGCCTGGTCTTTTGTGACAAGCATGAACCCCTCCCTTTTCCCCAGAAAGCATTCGAGAGCACTTTGGTACAGCAAAGACCTCATGAGTTGAATTTTAGGCCTTGCAACAAAAGGGCCTGGTCAAATGGCTTCACAGGCTACAAGGAATCAGAATGGCAATTCATGGTGATGCACTGTGGTGGGGACACCGCCCTGAACCAAAACTTACTTCCGACGCCGGAGCAGAGAGAGAAGTGGTGGCCTTAGGGTGACACCAAAGATCAAAGTTGCAGCGGCGAAGATGCCGCCACCGGAGGACAAGCCGCGCTGGTGCAGGAGAGAAGAGAAAAGTGGCAATAGCGGAACGCTGCTGGAGATCAGGCACGCACCCCCAAACTGGCGTGGGCACATTTTGTAGTCATGTGCCAATGCCGGTTTGTCAGCCGGCCCTCGGAGAGAGGGATAAAATCCCCACCAACCCACATTCAAGGAGGACCGGAAGTGTGAGGCCTCCTGAGAACCCAGAGCAGAAGGAAACAAATGAGTGCCCTGGCAGGGGCGAGTGGTGGCAACCCCGGGCGGGATGTCCAGCTACAGCTGGCTCAGGGGGACCAGGATACTTACCTCTCTCGAAGCCGTGGATCCCAGATGAAGCTGGCAGAGCCTAGGACAGCAGTGAGCCTGTAGAGAGAGAAAAGAAGAAAGGATACTGAATCTGTGAGTAGCCCTGTGGGGAGAGAGAGTGTCCTGAGGGGAAACACCCCGGGGTGAACCAACTAACGAGTCAGGCCAACGTGAGGCCTGAATAAGGACGGTACACCGTCTGAACTGGGACTAAGGTTAGATAAGGTCTAAGGCCCAGCTGCAGCTGATTGACTTTGCTTTAGCCTTGGCCAAGGACTAACATCATCGTTGGTTGGCGCAAGGTGGGGTGCTGGGGAGGCAGAGCCCCGAGACAAAGACCTAGGTGAGAAACTGAAGAGGAAACCAGGAGAGGCAGGATTAGAGAATGTCCTCCCACCAATAATCCTTAACAAGACGTGGCAGGAAAGAATCACTGGGGACCCTTTAGGGAATCTCACCGGAGGGCAAGCTGTCAACCTGCAAGGAGGTAGCTGCGTCCAAGCAACTGGAAAAGGCAAAACATTCAGGTGAACATCATGGGAGTTTACACCCACAAGAGATGCATTCACAGCTGAAGTAAGGAGACTGTTACAGCATAAAATAAATCCCACTGCTGGGGAAATGAGGAGTCAGTTGTACCGTCTTCCAAAATTACTCCTAAGGAATGAGAGAGATGGCTTCAGAGAGCAGCCATGATGTACTGGCAACATTAATAAGAGAAGGGTCTTGCATATAAACCTGCCACATCAGCTACTGACGTGTGATTTTTCCGAAGTAAGCCATTCTTCCTTTCCACCAGCAAAAAGTCATTGCCCACACACATCTCACCCCCCAAAAGTACTGATAAATCTGTTGCTTCTGCTGTCCTTCAATTCCTCCATCTGGAGAATGGTTTCTTGTGTGTGGATAGAGCTACAATGTTCTCAGTCCTTTCACTGATTTTTTTAAAATCTGGTTTCCACATCACTTGATCATGATCCTTTAAATTCAGTAAGAAAACTCCATTTAAGCCAAGTGGAAGTAGGGCTAGGCTCCTTAGCGGCTGCCTGGGCGGCATGCATTCCTCTCATTGTTTTCCTGTTGTTTGCTGGCTTGTTTTGCTTCCTGTAGATTTTGATTGTGAAGTTTCCTGAAATCTGTTTTCAGATCCATTTTCTGGATTTCCTGTTGGTAACAGAGATGGAACAGACAGTTAGGAACACTTTTGGAGAAGGGTGCATCAAAGAGGAGGATTGCTTCTTAGCTAAAGCGCAAAGGGTCTGTCTCTACTTTGGGCAACTTTTTTTCAATGATCTGTGCCTCAGTTTACCTTTCTGTGAAAGGAGTTGGAAAGAGGGGAAGAAAGTGAGGCTGACTTTGTTATGTGCCATGTTCTATAGGCCGGCTCAGAGGGAAGGTGCTATGCAGCTGCAAAGTATTGTATTTATGTATTTTTCAAACTTTGCTCTCGATTTTATGGAAAGCATTGATATTTGCTATATTTGTCTAGAAGAATTACTGCAAAGCTACTAGCTGGTCTTTTGTTTTTATTGCAGGATATTATTTCTCTAGGACTGAAATTACTTTTATGTGATTGCTATAGAAGGAAAACATCTGACGTTCCCCTCAAACTATTTCTTTTCTCATCTTCTTGCTGTTTCCTCTGAGCAACCTCTAAATTACATTGATTTTGGACTGTATACACCTATGAACCTTTTCCTCGGGGGCATTGACAGTTCAGTATTCTCAAGTGTTTCTAACTAACAGGCATCTATCCATCTTCCTTTTCTCCAGCCACATTTTGCTAATCTTATTAAACATGTCATCTGGTGTGGAACTGTATTTATTGCCATTATGTGTGTGTCCAAGTTTCAAAGCGAACAAGCGTGTTTTTGGTATCTGCTCTTTCAGGCTAAATTCTATGTTGAAAACACTTCCATGTCGATTCCTGGCTTGTTGGTTTCAGTTTGCTCAGTTTTGTGTCTGATTTTCTTCCAGAGAATTTTACTGCACGGAGAATAATCAGCTTTTAAAAATAAAGAAAATTAAGGCTAAAGATGCAGAAGAGAAAAGCCACAGTTAAGTATTGAGAGAGATAGTGTTTTTGGTTCGCACAGAATGGAAAACGGCTGAGTAGCGAAGTGGCCCAATCTGCCAATGACACAAAATTATTCCAAGTGGTAAAGACCAAGGTGGACCGTGAGGAACTAGAGAACGATCTGGCATGATTGAGCGAATGGGCAACTAAATGGCAGATGAAATTCAGTCTAGGGAAGTGGGAAGTGATGCACATAGGCAAAAATAACCCAAAGTACGCCTACATTATGATGGGCTTTACATTAGCTGTTACCACACAGGAAAAAAAGCTGGGAGCCGTTGCAGATAGTTTGCTAAAAGCATCAGCTCAGCAGCCATCAACCAGGCGAACAAAGCATTAGGGATTATTAAGAAGGGAATTGGAAACAAAATGGAAAGTATCACTACGCCCCTTTAGAAATCCAGAGTGCATTCACACCTTGAATACTGTGCCCACTCTTGGCCCCCACACCTCACAAAGGCTATAGAAGAACTAGAGAGGGTCCAGAGGAGGGCAGTAAGGATGATTAGTGCTATGGAGGAGCTTCCCTAGGATACTTTCCGTTTTGTGGAAACTGCTGGCACTGTTGGTGGGGGCAGTGCCAGTGCGTGCCCCTGCCCTGGCCTGGGGCAGAGGGTGGCTGGGGGGTGATGGGGTTCAGGGAGGAGCACCCGGGGCCAGCAATAGGTTAACAGTGTTGCTCCCACCCCTGGTGCCCATGGTGGGATCTGTTCTGCGGTCTCCCCATAACACACACACACTCACACTTTTTTTTTTTAATCTCTTCCCCTATATATATGGGGTTATATATACCTGCACTCTGAGTATCCACACACAAAACGATAACCCGTTACAAAAACCGCTCCTGCACAGCCTGCGCGCCTGTACAAAGTCCTGCTGGCCACCCGGACCTGTTACAATCCTCCTCTCCATCCTCCACTACTGATTTCTGGTAGTAGGTCTGGAGTTCGCTCAGAGCCATTTTCACACCATCTGCTGTCCTCTGAGCGCAGAGCGCAGTGTGTGCAACCCAGAGTGGCAGCGCACAGAAGGACCGCACAGGTAAGCTGCCTGCTGCTGCAAGGTCACACTTCCCCTGCGTGCATGGGAGCACCGCGGGCAGTACACAGGGTTGAGCCCCTCGCTGCTGCCCCCGCCTGCAGGGTAAGTGTGGCCAGGGCAGCGGGGAGCTTGGAGCGACAGGCAGGTTTCACAGGCAGCTTTCTGCGCCCCACCGCCGCTGTGTCCTGCCGCGCCAGGCTTCACACGTTGCTCTGCAGAAGCGGCAGCAA
>NW_005842060.1:0-1182 GCF_000455745.1 Alligator sinensis
CTGCACTTCTAATTTGTTAATGAAATCTGGTAAGGTATTTATTGACTCTCTTTTTCTTGCAACACAAGCATACAGTTGACTCATATTCAGTTTATGGTCCACTGTAGCCCCTCCTTTTCTGCAACACTGCAGCCTAGCCAGTCATTCCTCAATCTGTATTTGTACACATGACTGTTCTGTCTTAAGTGCAAGTTTTTTCACTTCTCCTTACTGAAATTTTTTTGATTCATTTCATACCATTTCTGATGGGTCATTCTGAAAAACTAATCCTTTTGTCCAAAGAGTCTACAACTCCTACCCATCTTGGTGTAATAAACTGATCACAGAAGAACTATGGGTAGGTCTACAAAGCACAAAGGAGCACTGTGCTATGACTGCTACTGACCCAATATCCAATACATGGCCTGCAGCAGGTAAATTTGTTGTGGTAGGAGAAAGGGTCAGAGGAGGGGGAAGGGAAGGGACATGCGGGGGCAGATCAAGGCCCTGCCGTGAGGGAGGGAGGTAGGGGAAAGCACTGCCCAGTTGGAAGGCAGGCCGGGAACAAAGCTGCAGCTCATCTGGGGGTGCATGGGACGGAGCAGGGCTCATCTGGGGGGAGCAGAGGAAGGGGAGGGGGAGGGGACTCCTGCTGCCACACACAGCTGGTCCGGTGCCTCGCCCACTGGCTCCTACTGCTGCTGCTGTCACTCGTCCGGGAGGGCATGGAGGGGGGGTGTGCCCCTGGATCTGCATTGGGCGGGTGGGCCTGGGCCAGGACTGCTCCCCACAGAGCCTGAGCCATATGGGCAGGGCACAGGGCAGGTGGCAGTGCCACTGGGAGCAGGGGGCTATGAACGGGTTACAGCAAATTTTGGGGTGGCTGCAGCCCCCAGAGTAGCCTCCCAGTGGTGCCATCCCCTGCCCCACCCCAGGCTCTGCTGGGAACTGCCCTGGCCCCAGTCCACCCTCTGCAGATCCAGGGCCTGTTCCAGCAGGGGCAGCACCGCTGGGAGGGGGCTACATGGGGGTCTGCAGCCACCCCAAAATTTGCCATAAGCCCTTCACAGACACCCACTCCCAGTGGCACCACCACCCACCCCACACCCTGCCTGTGTGGCCCAGGTTCTGTGGGGAACAGTCCTGGCCCCAGCCTGCCCCACCCAATGCAGATCTGGGGGCACACGCCCCTCCCCCCCCCCC
>NW_005842060.1:1237-12839 GCF_000455745.1 Alligator sinensis
AGTCCAGCTGCATATGGCAGCAGGAGCCACCCCTGCCTGCCCCGTGCCCCCCAGACAATCCCAGCTCCATTCCACACCCCCAGGTGATGTGAGGCTTCGTCCCTCACCCACCCGTCCCAACTGGGCAGCACTTGCCCCTGCCCCAACCCCTGCCTCCCTGTAGGGCCTTAATCTGCCCCCTTACAGCCCTTCCCTTCCACCACCCCCCCTCCGATTTACCTGCTGGAGGCAGCTCTCCATGCTGCGGGCTGTCTTCATTGCCTACATGCTACACTGCAGCTGCACACAGGACGGACATTTATTGGCCCAATTATTGGCTACTTAAGGCCGATATCTGATATAGATAATTTTCTTTATATCGGTACCAATCCGATAATCAGACCAATGTATTGGTGCACCTCTGCTTAAAAGTTAATCCCACGTCAGAACTGTAAACCACATTGGTTCTGCTATATTGGGGTAGAAGAAGTGGAAAAGGAACATTGCAAAGCCTGCACTAGGTGCTTTCATGGATGCCTCCCAGCATGCTGGAAAAATACAGAGCAGAGCAGTAGACTATACTGCTCCAACAGCTATTCTGCCCTAAAGAGCAACTGTATAAGAGCCAAAGTAAGTACAAACTGCTCAAGGCTGTAGCAATGACTACAGAATAGATCTAATGTCACTCTCTAACTTAGGAGTAATATCCCCCCCCCCACACACACACACACTCCTCCTCCCTGCTCCAGATACCTTCATTACCCCAAATGTACAGTTAGCTTCTGGGCTGAATTCTGTAAAATGGACATGTCACTTTGGTTTTGAAGATATGAGTAAAATTAATGGAGACAGGTCAAAATTAACATTTACCGGCCAGGCTGAACACTTGTAATAGACTGTACTAGAATACTTGTCACAGAGAAAAAGGGAGAGGGAGAGGGAGAGAGAGGGGTTGAGGTAAATACTTGTTAGTTATATTTTAATATGTTCCCCAAATTATCTGCTGAAGTAAACAGAGATGAACGTGAGAAATTAGCAGCTTTTTAAGGGACCTTTACTATATTTGAATCAGCAAGTCCCATTAAGCTTGGTATGCTAGCAAACAACGCTGCTTTCCTTTCTGTATTTTTCAAGGAAAGGAATGTTTTAATAGCTACAATTTAATAACTTATATTAATAGGTGTATTAGATTACATTACCTATTACTCTTAAACAAAAAGCTGGTTTTTCTCACAGTGGCATGGCTTCAATGGTGCTTACTGTCAGGAGGCCTTAATATTACCGACTTAACTGTCCCTAAAGAATGATGTGTGTGTATATATATATGTGGGTGTTTTAATTTCCAATATAAAACTAGTATTGGCTTCCTAGTGACAAGCAGACATATTAGGGCCCCAAAAAAATTCTTTTTGAGGGGTATACCTCTTCCTGACCTACCCATGCATCCCATGAAGTATTTCCCTATCTATGCCCCTACTATTGATTTTTCTGTGACAAGAGAAAAAGAGCATTAAAGATAGTAGTCAGGAATGAAGACATGGAGAAATTCCATGGAGAAACACACTTGAGCAGGTTGCCAGAGCTCTGATCAGACACAGGCCTTCTGATTGATTTTATTGGGACTTTTTTTTTTTTAAGCTTGCACAAGTGATTTATCAGGGACGAAGAAAAGACATCAATTGTCACCAAAACTGTTTATCAGAAAAAAAGTTAGCACTATTAAGCTTGAAAATATATCAACAAATTACATAAAGTGACTATTTGATTTTGCAGATGTTTTTATTTCCTATCTCATTGCTTCACTGCATTGCAGAAACTCTAGGGAACTGGACATGGCAGTTTATTCAAAACACTTGTATTGCTTTAACAATATCCCATCCCAGCATCACTATCAAATGACCTTGATGGTCTGTACAACATTTGTTATAGACTAATAAAATTTGTAAAGATACTTGCTGATATGATTGATTGTATTCTTCACTGCTTCAGTTACTTCAAACTAAATTGCCTGTCATTATAATGATGACTTCTGGAAGTGCAGTTTCTTAATTCTTTCCTCAGTCCTTTATAGCAATGGCAATCTTATCATACATTGTAAGTATTTATGGATCAATAATGTGGAAGGATAAAACACCGCGATCTTTCTACCAGTATTTTTAATCTCTCTATCTATAATGCTCCCTGACAAGCTAGCTGGCAGTATAATTTCTAAGTAAACAGGAAAAGTATCTAAATTCGTTTTGCACAAACAGCATCAGAATCTTAAATAAACTAATGCTTCTGAACAGCAAAGGATATCAGTGAGCTAGCTTTATACCTGCTAGTTAATGACGAGGATGCCGTTTGCAGAATTTTCCAGAAAGAATATCACTATCCAAGTCTTTACCCAAATACTTGGAATTGTGCATTAGAAGCTATTTACATGGAGAACCTTTCCATACCATCAGATACAGAACATATCCAGTTAAAAGCGTCTTTGTTTAAAAATGCAGACCTATTTGCAAGATGTTTATCTCATCTAAATATATTACTTTGTTATATATTATTTAAGTAATATTTATTTTTCATTTTCACTTTTCTGTGGGCCTTTAAAGATTATCATTTTACTTAAAATTACAATCACATTTTGTTTTGATATGATATAAACCAATTATCATCATAATAAAAAATGTGTCATTAAGGCACTCACAACCAACTAATAATATTGCTAAGAGTACCTGAGGATGAAACATATTATGGAAAAGTAGCTTAAGAAAAGGGCTTACATGATACCACTATTTAAAAACAGAACACCTGCTATAGAAAGCTATCTGTACATCTTTTCCATCATTTGATTGTCAAAAAACTAATAAAAAATGCTATTCTGCTTCCTTCCTCTAAAGCAGTGGTTCTCAACTGGGGCGTCACAGCACCTAGGAACCCCTTCAGTGGTGCTGTGGGGAAACTGGCCAGGTAAAATTGCTCCACGCACTCCCCCTAAATTAGGGCTCTTTAATCGACCTAAAGCAATCAGCAAAGCTCCCTTCTATCATACAGCTCTTTCTGGTCTGCCATCCCCTATGCTCCTCTGGAAACAGTAATGGGTGGAACTTCCAGGAGCAGCATTGCAAGTGCTAGACCAGCAAAAGCGGCACTGCACAAAGCAGCTTCTGCCTGCTTTCGGCTCCTCCCTAATGGAATGTGGACACAAGGCACTTCGCTTCCTGGTCTGGCTGTGCGGCAGGAGCAGTTTCAGGCAGTTTTACAGCTCTTCCTGGAAGCAAACCACAACTGAGAAGCACTCAGGTAAGTCAAAGCAGCACCAACAGTGGTTCTCAGCCAAGGGTGCCACTGCATTCCAAAATGTGGTGGTGGGGTGCCCTGACCCTGAAAGGGTTGAGAACCACTGCTCTGAAGCATTCAATGTCTAACAGTATCAGTAAACAATTCTTAGAAAATAAATTAAAATAACCGTGGTTTCACGTACTGAAATTTGGACAGACGAAAATGACTTATTTTGACTGAAACTTAGTTTGGTGCAAGCCTTAGCAGATCAACTAGGCCTTTAAGCCATCCCTGTGCTTTATGCATCATGGAACTACACTACCCCAGCTGCAAGCACAGGGTTTCATGGATGAAATGCTTCTAGAGCAACATGGGGGCCCTGAAGCAACCTTAGGAAAGAGTTTTGGCATGCCTTCTCTTTTAAGTGAACTTGACTGTATGTGACCACGACATGGACAATTGACAGTTAGCATCGTGGACTGGAACAGAAAGCAAACCAAATGTCAGGAGCCAAGATCAGGAGAAGGGTTTGGAACAACTAGCACAGAAATCCATATTGACCAGCCTAAAGTCAATTGCTACACGAACACTAAATAGGGCCCAATTTTTAGCCAATCAAGTGGCATAACCAGCTAACACTCCCCAACTTGCTAGGCAGACCAAGCAGGGTAGACTGTTAGGCTAGGGACAGAAGTTACACATAAGCTGACTTAACTCATCAGAAACTGGTTTAAACCTGCAACAGAACAGAAGTTCAGTACACATCACCTAGTTTCAAAATGGCTGAAACTGGTTTAAAATAAAAATGGTTGAATGTAGTATCAAACTTAACTGATTTGGGTCAAACTGGTTTATGAAACCTTTATCCCAGATCCTTCCTGTTTTAAGTAAAATCAGAGTCCCTCAGCATCCCAGCATGCTTTCCAGCCCTGGGCTGGGCAGGGTTGTGTTGTCTGCTCCAGCAAAGAAGGGTTGGGGGTGGAGGGAGGCAGGGTTACCCCTCACCCGAGGCAAACCCTCGCTAGGGTCTGGGGCTAGGGAGAGGGTTAAACCACTCTTCCCCTGACTAAACCCCCTTCTCCTGAGTACAGAGCTGCCCTGTCCTGCTAAACTTACTGAAAATTACTGCTGGCTGCAATTGTGGATTACAAAACCCAGAGGCACCTAGAAGCAGGAAGAGGAAGTGATGAACAACCCAGCAGAGTCCTGCTTCTGTGATTCTCAGGGGCAGCAGGAAGAGGAAGTGAATACACAGCCCATGCTGGCTACATGCCAGACAGCCATGCTCTAGCGCCCCCTGGCTTCTGGCCTGAGCCACTGCAGGCAAGTGACTGCATTTCCTGAATCAAAAGTGTATGCATGTCCAGTTGTTTCTAAATTTAATCTCTGCATTTTAGACCAACCTGCAAAGACTAAATCGATTTAGCCTTGGGCTTTTTAACTGTCTGTACTTAGCCATAGGGTTCCTAATACAGTCTATGTAATGGCACAGATAATCAGGTTTATCTTTTACTATCTGGGATTATGTGTAAGAATCATCTGTAAAGAACCTTCTGTACTTAGATATATTCTAGATCATAGAATCACAGAAAAGCAGGGTTGGACAGGACCTGAAGAGGTAATCTAATCTAACCCTCTGCTCAAAGCAGGACCCGGCTTAGATACACAGTTGGGAAAAAAAAGCCCTTTTATCCATTAGAAAACTCTCAAAACTGCTAAATGTGGGTGCCAAACATATACATAAGTCTTTTGAACATAATAAGGAGGTTTGAACATAATGAGGAGGTCCTTCTTGCCTTGCATCCTGTGGGAGCTCTGCAGGTTGGCTTTTCTTCTAATAAGAGGATCAAAAGGAGTGGTACTGAACACCATCTTAATTACAAGATTATGAAGTGATATAATTCATACTTTGGCTGTTCCTTTGTGCTTCAACTTTGCTTCTGTACTTTCTTTCTTTCTCCTTTCATAAATGATAAGTACACCCTCCCCTCCACCCAAGCCCATCAATCTTTATTCTTCAGGATATAAACTATCCAGCTGAGATCAGGATAATATCTTCCCAAATAAACTGATAATTAGATAAATTATAAATATTTCAAATCCTCATCTGGCAACAGTCCATGTCAGAGAAAGGGTTACCCAGCATTATGGACCAATGCTCTGATCTAACATGGCAGTCTTTTTATCTCATACCCTAAAAGCCCTTTTAAAACAAACTGATGTTGATAGCATCAAATAAGAGCTTTTCTAGGAATTTTTCAAACTAAATAGTTCAGTTTGCATCCTCTATCCCTTTGAAGAATCTTCCAGCATAAACATTGCATTTTGTCTCTATTTCTTGACTCCTTTTAAGTATCTAAAGAGATCTATAATAAGGACTCCAAATAATCATGATGCTCTCTCTTTTCTATATAAACATTACTGGAGTAAAAGGGTACAGAACTATAAAAATATATTTGAAAGATTAAAATATGCAAGATATTTAGTTTGTTAACATTTATTTCTATAAAATGTTTTCTTAAATAGGCTTTTACAGACAGTATGGCCATGTTTTCAACATTATAAAAATTTTAACTGAAAATAAACATAACCAAAGTAGCAAAACTGAAAAAAGATCACTTTTCTATACAAAGAATAGCCGAAGAGAATAAAATTAAGCTTTTCTAATACTAAGCTACCATCTGGGCTCAGTTCAGATATAGCCAAATGAGTGTTAAAAATTCCAAATTTCTTAATGTTCTTCTAATTCTTAAATCTTAAATATTTTTTCATATATATTTTTCAGCTGGCAATTCTGGAACAGATCAACAAGCAAACAAGACAATTGATATTTGAGCTTACCAGAGTTAGATACATGTAGTTAATCTTAAAATTCTTAAAAGTCCTAAAGTTTAAAATAAAAATCAAGAATCCATCAGCTAGTTTCTGTTCTTTGGGCTTTTAAAGTACGCTCAGCTTATATTTTTAGGCTAAAATATTCTCTGCAGCTACAAGAGCTAGGAAATGCCATTTAAAATGTCATTTTGACAGTCATGTGACTCCAAAAGCAGAAATTAAAAACAAAACAAAGCAAAACCCACCAAACACCAAATAGCACAGGACATGCAATAAAATAAAAAACTAATGTACAGAGGCTTTTTTCCCCTTCCAAAATAGAAATTCAGAACTCTCTCTTTTTCCTTCTGCCATTTGCTGCCCCAGAAAGCAAAATCTCTACCTTTCCTTAAACTAACTTTGATATTTTCTAATATAAGTAAAATACTATAATTAATTTTATAAAATAATTATAAAGGAAAGTAATAATGAATTTTCAAATCCTGTGTTGAAATATATTTACATATAAATTGTACTTGTTAGGTATTATTTTACCAATATTAGATCATTCTTGTATCATGCTTTTTATCAGTACATCTCAAAGGTTTTTACAAGGATCAGTTATCATTATCTCCACATGGGCAAGGTCATATGCAAAGCCATGTCTCCTGAGTCCCAATCAAGTGCTGTATTCACTGAAGTACTGTTTTGCCTTTAAACCTTTCTCAATTCCATTACATATTCCCACTCAAGAATGCCTTATGCTTCCAGCTATTCTTTTGTATACTTTGATCATACTACTTTGAAAAGAGCTAATGCAAGTTATTTAAAGGTTAACTACAAATTAAAACATGAAAACCTAGTTAAATACAGATGTGTGCTGAATACCCCCCTAATTAGACCTCAGGGTCCATCAAGAAAAAAATATTATAATATGTATCTAAAAATCTTCTCCTTCTTCCTTGAAAAATACTCAGCACTTCTTCATTCACTTGAGAGTATATCATTCTGTAACATTAGCAAACCATATACCTAATTCCAAACATGACAACTATGCTGTACATTCACATTTAAAAAAATACTTTTATACTGTTACATTTCATAGACACAAAATGCCAGAGTAACACAAGCATTGACAGGTCAGTTTTATGTAAATTTTATATTTCAGGCCATAAGCCTCAAAGGAAAAGAGTTTGCAGCTTGGCTACTACACTGAGGGATCTACTGGCCTCGAGTCTACCTTGGTGCTAAAAATATGCTTCTTGGTAGGCATGCAAACGATTGGCTGAAATGTAAATTATTACCTAAACTGTAATGTGCTTCTCTAAATATGTATAGATAGGTTAGCAGGAAAAAGCCAATAAGACATGGACCAAGTCTATGGAGGGTTGAAATATTTGTATATGTCCCTGACAAACTAATAAATTTGCAAAGAGAACCTGCAGAAGATTGCAGGGAATGAGGAAGATGCTGTGAGCATTTTAATTGCCTTTATGATTAATAAAGAATGTCTGGAAGAATCATCTAAAAAGGATAGAAGTGGCTTCTTGGGTTCTTTTATTTATTTATTAATTCCTACAATAGAAATCCATACCTCATTTACTCTGTTTTTCTTGAGGCATATTATGGATCACTTACAAATTACAATGGAGCTACGATGACATACCTAGTGTTCAGGAAAAGCAACCTGAGCACTGAGAAGGGAAGAAAATTTTAGGCAGTCTTTGTGTATGCAAAATAACTATATCAAATTAAGATACATGCATTTAAAAATTTGATCTATGAAAATAAACACAAATGTACATAGAGCATATACTATATCTACACACTGATACGATTTGTAAGTTCAGGTAGTATACATATACATCAATTTAAACCGCTTAAATCAATTTAGGCTGTATTGGTTATTTACTGATTTAGCCAATTTAATATGTGAGGGTTAAATAAACTATTTTACATGTATCTATATTACAGGTTTGCATCAGTTGAATTAAACTAATCTTTTTCAAACAATTAGTTAGAATTGGCTCGTATTTCTGGTATCAGTTTAAAAAAGCAGTGTTTTTTACATCTTGGATTGTTTTGTTTTGCTTTTAATGCCTACTAACTCATGACAAACACTTTGGAAAAGATATTTCTATTACTAATCCAGTACTCATAGTCTCACATTCTTTCATCCTCAAGCAATGTAAAGGATGTTCTTTCCTTTAAGTGAAAAAAGAGAAAAATGTAAACACCAGATCTGTTTCCTGGCCTTTTATTATATAACTATTTGGGAAAAGGAGAGAAAGGGATTCATACCCATTCTTTTCTTGTTTTAAAGTAACCTTTGAGGTTAGGAAAGTAACATTTTCATTAGTGCTCACTTTATTATGGAAAAATAAACTGTTCAATAGAAATCCTGAACAAGTAACATAGCACTTTTTAAAATAATGTGTTATTAAGGGCCAACTACTATAATGCAACTTTAAGAATGCAAAATTAGAAACCAAAACTGGAGGTGTCAACAGTAATATACTATAGGTTTTCTCTGTTGTATACATGCAACTACATCTCTGTTCAAGATGCTGGTCCTGAACTTATTACACATGCAAGAAAGTTCCTCACATAGGCAAACACTGAGCTATACACTATACAATATGTTGGCTATGAAATATTGCTGAAATAATGTTACTGAAAGAATATTTAAACTTCTGGATTTTATGCAATTTTGTGATTTTTAAAACTTCATGTCATTAATATAATCTCTCATTCAAATTTTAGAAAGAAAACATTTCAGATGAAAAAACATTTTTAAACTTGAGCTTAATTTTATATTACTGTTTAAATGGTTCCAAGTAGGGTTGAAATTTTACATCTTCCTGAGATGAGTAAAATAGAAAAGATTGAGTTCCCACCATTATCCCTGTAATTTGGCATGAAAACATTACTCCCTATCATTACATGACTGTATCTTAGCAACTATGAGATGGAAGATGTTTTAAATAAAAGGTTAGAATCTACAGAATAGGAGAAGATGCAGCAAAAATTGTAGGGGGAACTAAAAATCAGGACTTTTTTTCTATACCTGACATTAAATGGTGGTGGTAAGCTTGAAGGATTTTTCTACCATCTCTGTCAATGCAAAAATGAAGATTTCTTCCACAAAAGTTATTTAAATTGTTACTATAGCATTATTCTGTGCTAACAAAACAACCATGGGGGAGAAAAGTGCTTATTTCCAATGGGAAAATACATTTGTTCTGACTTGCAAAACTCAAAAATACCTGAGCCAGTTTCCTCAAACACTCCAAAAAAAAAAAAAAAAAACCTTTTAACGTGAATGGAATATCGCAGCCCAAAATTATTTATTTAGATAATTATCAGTAGATGAAAACAGCTGTAAGTTTTCCAAAATTAAAATTTCATTATTAAGGAAATGTTATTATGTGTCTAGCGACTTAACAGCGACAGTCAGACTAGTTAGACTGTAAGGAAAGATTGAACAGACTACAAAACAATTTTCTATAAAATTAACTTCTGTTCTCTAAATTCTAAATAAAACTTGTACCATACAAATGATTAAGCCATGGCTCATTTTGGCTAAGTGCAGAAAATCAAAAAGCCCAAGGCTAAATTGATTCAATCTTTGCAGGTTAGTCTAAGCCGCACAGAGATTATAACTTCTAATTATATACTATTTGAGACAATATATTCATGTAACCTTAGAAACGTTTCAGAAATAGGTAAAAACAGGCCATGGAGTATATGAGGGGCCCAATCTTACGGGGTTCCCAGAGGCTCCTCTATAGATTAATAAAGATTAAAGAAAACTAGTCTGCTCAATGGGACTCGTTGCTCAGTCTAGAAGATCCCATTAAGCATCTCTGTGATGCTTAGTTTCAGCTCTCAAACTGTGGATTTGTGTCTCGAGATAACATCCATGTTAACAGCAGTATACAGAGATAAGACAGAACAGACCTGATTATACCCATCAGCCGTCTTGTCTCTCTGCAAGTTTGTGTGCAGAGTCAAGCCCTTACCTCTCTCTAAAAGTGCAGTTTCAAGAAGTTAAATGAATAAAGGGTATCAAAACAACAAGAATGCAATTTTCGTACAAAACAATGATTAAATCAAGGCTTCCTGACTGGTGATTTAAACAGTGATCTAAATAGTGATTTAAATCAAATGCATCCTGAGAATAAATAAATTTCAGAATTTCCCCACATAAAAGAAATTTGAGCATACCCAATTCATTACTTTTGTTTTATCCTCTATTATTTGGTTTTATTCTAAAAATGTTATTGTATGTTGCCTTCCATTAAATTTCCATCATGCTTATTTAAATTAACTTGTAGTTTTAACTTTTAAAAAAGTTTTGCTGGTTTTTACCAGTAAAATATATAAATACCATATATTATTACTTATCATCTGTAATTTATCTAATTTTTTCACATTCTTGAAATATTTTAAATGTTAGTTCATGTAGTCTAAAACCTTAATTACAATTACAGATAGAACTGACAGAAAATAAACTGCTTTAAATATGTTTAAGCAAAAACTGTTTTTCATATGCTTAAAAAAAATAAATAGTAGTGGTTTTCCTGCTAACAACTAGAAACCTTCTAAACCAGAGGTGGGCAATTAATTTGGGCAGAGGGCTGCTTGCCAAGTTTTGGCAAGATGTCAAGGGCCACATGGATAGCCACACCCCTTGACAGGTACGCCGTCCCCTGGTTGCCATCTTGGGACCAGAAGTCCCACCCCCTAACCCCCAGCCTTTGCCACCAGAAGTCCCTCCCCTTGCTCCCGGAAATACTCCTTCCAGCAAGGGGTTTTGCCATCTCAGAACAAGAAAAACACCAAATTATATTCTAAAAATCAAACATCTACAACATTCATTAATTTGATTTTAAAAAATATTTTTGTGTTGATGTACACGTGTTTGTGTAGTGTATGATGACACAATAGCTTAAAATGAAGTCTTACTCTTGTATACTGTGGGGGGATGGGGGAATGGGTGTGGGTATAGGTTTGTGGGGGGCTGTGGGTGTGTGGGTATGTGAGGTATGGTAAGGTGTGGGTGTGGGGGGGTATGGGTGTGATTTGAGGGAGCATGTCGGGGGTGTAGGTGGGTATGGGGTTTTTGGGGGGGATGTGTGCAGGGGGGAGGGTGACTGGGGAGGGTGAGGGGATGTGGGGGCAGGGGTCTGTGTGTATAGCTGTGTGAGGGGGGATGTAGGTGCATGTGTATGGTGGGGTGCGCTTGTGTGACCTACCCTATGAACACACACACACACCCCTTCCCTCATTGGTCTCTGTCTCTCTCTCCCCCTCTCTCATTGCACAGACATACACACATGCACAGACACAAACAGACACGCAGTGTCTCTCCCTCCTTTATTGCATGGACAATACACACACACACACACACACACACACACACACACACACACACACACCCCCCTTCCTGCTTCTGGCTCTGGGGTACCAGTGTGGACCCATGCTCCTGCGGTCCTGTGATGCAGCCTGGGACCACATGGTGCTAGAGCAGGCATGCAGGGAA